>NC_089822.1:124068448-124372377 GCF_035046505.1 Tiliqua scincoides
CTGGGCATCCTGGGATTGGTCAAGGCTGCTTGGGAAGGAACCAGCCTGCTCCTAGTGGGGGGGGGGTGTTCAAATGCCCCAGCCTGCATCCTTCTGTCTTGCCTGGGGGAGTGGCATCTGCATGTTGGGTGTGTGTGTGTGTCAGCAGCCCCCATCTACTTTGGGGTGAGTTGTAATCTTGCTGGGTGTGGCTGCAATCCTGTCCACACTTTCCTGGGAGTAAGCCCCATTGACTCAAATGGGGCTTACTTCTGAGTAGACCTACATAGGCTTGGGGTCTGTGTCAGCTTAACCCAGGACCCTCACATTTCTCTTTTTCCTCCCCCTTCAAAAAAGAAAAAAAGCCACTTAATGGCTTTGTCTCAAAAAATTGATTAAAAATAAAAATCCCCATTCCTTCTCAGCCATCCCTTTTTCCTCCTACCTCCTTTGGGGGGGGGGGTACTCTGTTGGCTGCTATTGCACAATCCTAGCTAGGTCTACTCAGAAATAAGTCCTATCGTGTTCAATGGGACTTACTCCCAGGAAAGTGGGGTTAGGATTCCAGCCAAACAGTCTCTGGGTCTCAGTTTGCATCAGTTTGCAATTAGTAGATACACACAAAACAAAGTCTTTCCCTCCCCCAGCAGATTCATCACTTCCCCCCTCCCTTTCCAAAACCCTCCAGGTGTGCTGCTAACAAACTCAGGGCACAATCCTAACCAGGTCTACTCAGAAGTAAGTCCTATTTTGTTCAATGGGGCTTACTCTCAGGTAAGTGCGGTTAGGATTGCAGCCTCAGAGTGCTGGCAGCCTTGTTTCTAGTGTATAATTATAACACCTTCATCCCCATTTTGGGGGTAACTGAGGTGAGGTGTTGTAATGGGGAGCCATGGCCAATGGCTACAAGGATCAGGGGAGGCATTACACATTACAGTCATCACTGGGGGGGGGGCTACTTTGCATTTCCTCTCTAACAGATGATCAGTTGGTGATAGTGTGGAATGGGGCAATGCCCCCATTCTTAAATCCCTTTCCAGGTACACCCAGTTGGCTTCAAGCTGCCCATTTTCAAACAGGAAGCTAAAACCATTTTTGCTACACCTGGCCTTTTGTTGACTCTGGGTTACTCTTTCTGTCTCAGTTTGCTGGTTTTATCTGTTAATTCCGGTATCGTTTGCTTGCCAATTTGATTATACACACTTCTATTGTGCTCCTCTTTTTAGCAGGGGGAGAGTAAAAAGCCCACCTCACCACAGCAGTGTCTTTTCTAGTGGCTGTGTGCTAGTGTTCTTTTGCATCTTTTCAGATTGTGAGCCCATTTGGGACAAGGAGCCATTAGTTATTTGATTCTTCTCTGTAAACCGCTTTGTGAACTCTTAGTTGAAAAGCGGTATATAAATATTATTATTATTATTAACAATAACAACAACAATAATATTGCTTTATATATTTTTGAATTTGTCCTTCAATGGAACCAAAAGGTGGCATATTAATGTTTTTTAATACAATAAACAATTATTGCACAAAAGACCTCACTTGGTTGGGGGACTGAGCAAGTCTCCAGCAAGAAACCCCAGCTAGCCCTCTTTTGCATTTGCTCAATACGGAACAAACTATTTAACCTGTAAGGAAAATATTTATGCTCGTTTGCTTTTTGGACTGAGTCCAAGCTACTGCTAATGAGGCTATGATGGTTTCCAAGAACAGAAGCTGGCCTCTGTGTCCTAACGCCACTATGCTGCATTTCCTTAAGTGGTGGGGGCTTGTGCAGCCATCAGAATCAGAAGAGGAAACATCACAGAGGTGAACCAACGCTTATGCTACACATTTAATTCCATTACAACAAATCTTGTATGATGCAACTCCACTGCAGTGCAGAGATACAAACCAACCGAAACTCCCACTGTAAGGTTTGATAACGTTGAGCAATATACTTAGAGTGTATGAGGAAAGTGCAGCCCAGGTCAAAGTAAGTTTACTCAGAAGTAAATCCCAAGATATACAGAGTAAATCTCATTAAATGTGTCTAAAATTGCAGCCTGATATACAATTTTGGGGGACGACAACACACATTTAAAAAGAATGGAAATCGACATCCTTAACACCAACATTTTGTTCCCAGCCTCTTACATTGAGAAGGTCCTACTGAGAAATAAAATAATTCCTGGTCTGATTACTTGTTTGATTCTGCAGCATTTCCAATTACATACATATCTGGAGATGGTGGTTTATATATTTGTACATTTAAAAAAAGAAAGAAATTCCGTTCTTTGGACAGAATTATTGCTAATTCAGGGCCCAATCCTATCCAATTTTCCAGTGTTGGTGCAACCATGCCAATGGGGCTTGCACTGCATCCTATGGTGGGGAGGCAGTCACAAAGGCCTCCTCAAGGAATGGGAACATTTGTTCCCTTACCTCAGGGCTGCATTGAGGCTGCACCAGTGCTGGAAAGTCGGATAGGACTGAGCCCTCGGTTAGCTGACCTCGGTTGCTCAGGCTGATATGCTTTATCTCTATTTTTTTTACTTCTTCTTTCAGATAATTGAAGGTGGTCTGAAAAAGAGGAATCTCTGTCTATAGTGTACATGTTCATCTAACTTCTGCTTCCGGTTAACAGGTTTCGCAGGGTTGCGTACTTTATTGTTACAAGTTGTTAGACCAGAAGTGACAGTGAATAAAAGAAATATCTGTGTATACCATGGAAAACTGACACCTATGTCAAAACAACTTTAAACTCTCCTAAAAACTATTATACATCTCTAAAGTCAAGGTCATGACTTCCAAAATCCTCCAAATATTTTTTTTTTAAATCAACCTTTTTTGACCCAAACAGTCTCCACTCACTCTCCTGTCTCTCGTAGCCTTATTGCATTCCTAGCATTCACTGCTACTTTGCCAATAATCTCCACACTCCTTCTGGATCATCTACATCCTATCATGTCTGATGACGGATCCTAAGCCTGATTGAAAGGGCAGCATAACCTGCCCTCAGATTGTTTGCTATTAGATCCTCCTGCTGCTGTTATAAAAAGCCACATCCTCTTGTCACAAACCCCATTAGGATGTTTTGATTTTGTCCCACTTGTCTTTGCAGGAAATACTTCAATGTTCATAATCACAGATGCTAATCAATCAGCCATTTCCAATGGAGACATGCTGGGTTTGGGTCCTGTGGTAAATAGGAATCCTTCATTATAATAGAAATTCTCTATGGATGTGCAACATGATGCTGGCTTGGATGAGTCCAGTTGCAAGAGCTTTGCCATCCTGATCCTGTAACCTGCACTGTCCACAGGAAAGGTTAACCTTGGATGTGCATTGCAAATGGATGATACTTGTCCCTAGTAGAACACAAGGCCAGAAGGGAAACCTTGCTGGGTTTTGCTCATACCTGTCCATTGGTCAAATCCTACCACTTGACACTGGCAGAGGGGGTGAACTATGGTTTCCTCTGTTGGAGTAGTCAGTCAGAGTAGGATCATGGTCCCATTAAATACATGAAAGGAGCTCACTAGTTTGAACCAGCACGATATGTCCCAGCATGTACGGAGTTAACCTCTATCTTGTTGACAAGCCCCTCCAGATGAAAAAAGGAACTATAACTAAGAAAGTACTGTAATGTCTAGGCAGAACTTCTGTCTACTCTAGGTAGGTAGTCTACTCGGGTTTTATAATTTTCCTTGAAAAGTGTCTCTCTGAATTCTAGATTCTCTTACTATAATAAACCATGTTCTCTTTTTCATTACCACAGTATCTCATTTTCTTAATAATCAAGTTTTAACATTGGTCACCCAAGAGACCTTCCAACATTTAACAAAACAAATTCTTGCAGCAACACATAAATATGGGGACATGTAATATTTTCCTTGGCTATTTTTTGAATATTATTTCTTTAAAACCAAGTATTACCAGGAAATCTGAGAAGGTATTATCTGTCATGTTATGAATAACTTTTATTTTTAGCACAGTTTAAGGTTTTTGACCAATGACTTCTTATGCAAGAATAGGCTCTTCACAAGTTCTATACCAGTAATGTGCTATGGCTTCGACCAAAGAATCTTTGGAACTGTCATTCAGCAAGTTCAGTTCACTGGAACTGAATGACACCCTTTATTTTGTTAGGAGAACCCCCAGGTCTGCAACTCATAAAACTATAGCTCCCAGGAGTCCCTAAGAAGACCTAATGACTACTTTATTAAACCAACTTTAATAGATTTGAAGTTTGTGCAGCAGATACGGTCTAAGGAAATACAGAAGGATGCATACCAATTTGGCAACAATTCTGCGAACAGAACTGGGATATATATCCTAGAATAAGAGTAACCTGCCTCTTAACTGCACCAGGATTTTTATTTATTCTTTTGGAAAACAAATGAAGCACCTATTTCATAGGTACAAGCAAATATGGCACATAGCACTAAGTACTGTACTGGTTCAGATAATGTTGAACAGATCCCCACACAGTACATAATGTACTAATAAAGGACTGGTTCAGATATTTTTAATGTCGAACAGACCCCCACACAGTAAAGGATGGATGCACTTCTGACGTGTACACACTCTAACTTCTCCCATCACTTTCTGGAAAGTTCCTTTAATCACATGAGGGTGGTTTGGCTGAACTGCCCACTATACACACACTCCTACACTTACTGGAAAGTGATTTTTCCAGTAAATTTTTATAATTATTACATTTTTTGCAATGTTTAATTAGTGTTATTGATTTTGGTATTTGTGCACTAAAAAATCTGGGATATAGAGTTTCCAATCACTTTAACTCAAAGGATCCTAATTTTCTTCCCTATACCAGGAGTTTTGGGCAATTTTAACAAGTTTAATATGTCAACTATTTAACATGTTAACATTTAACATATGTCAACATATTCTTTTGTTCACTCTCACTACAACACCATGAGATTAGATAATACCATTTTACAATCTCAAAATGTAAACCAAGCCTCAAATTTTAACGGTTCACTAGAGCGAAGAAGGAAGAAAACAAACCTCTTTAAAACGCAGACAGAAGCAAAGCCTCAAACTGATGCTAAAAACCTGGAATTTTATTCTCATATGCAATATGCCCAACATGGTTAAACACCCAGTCTTCCTCAATGGCAAAAAATGTTTTTTTATTGCCTAATTCCAATAAAATAAACTATAGAAGCAGACATGTCCAGACTGATCCACATGAATCTGAAGCTTTGACTATTTTTTTAGAATACTAGGGTTGCCGTTTTTTATTTCAAAGGAGCTCCTATGCCTTTAACAGTGACACAACAAGCAGAAATTTCAATACATGAGGCTTTTTCCTCATGACTGTGACAATACACTGAGAATAGCTTCATCTGCTGCTTTTCTGTTCATCATGCCACACATCTACTAAAGACACAGGAGACCTTTCGGGGGGACAGGCGGACGGAGGACGATGACTTGGTAACCGCATTGTTTCTCTAAAGCCACCCAACAAGTTTGTGATAGAATGAGAATTTGAATCCAGCTCTATCAAATCTTAGACCAACATTCTCACTTAACAGGCAACTCTCTAACTAGGGATAACCTAGTCATCCTTATGCTCACACCCCCTTGTTTTTACTCATTACAAAAACAATGTCAAACACACTTTTACATGAGTTAAATAGCAGCATTTCTTTCATACCTTATCCAAAGACTCTTGGTAAATTAAAATTTATACTTACTTTCTGCTATTCTCAACATAGCTGTAAGGTAGGTTAGACATTAGACTAGTTCAGATGTCACAGAAAACCATAATTCAATCTTAGTTCTGAACAATGTCCCTGAGCCTTGGGCTCACATACTCTCCTCCCCCTTCCCTTTAAACACAAGAAAGAAAGGTTTATACTGCCTGGTTTTAAAAGGCAAAGATTTGTGATGTCCAAACAGAGCATATCCTCATTTGTTGTAACCAGAGTTTTGAAAACAAGCCAGGATGAGAAAATGGAATCGGAATACCACAAATTCAGATATTACAAGGAGTCCTGACTGGTTTTAAGCTAGAATCAGAAACAGAAATGTTCCTCTTCTAACATGTAAAGGGGAGAGGGAAGTGGATGTGCTCAGGACTTGAGGACGAGTTTGGGCTTTATTCCACGGTTCTGTGAGTCATCTGAACTGAGCTGACACAGAGCCAATGAGGGTACTTCTCGGCCAAGGACATTCAGCGGCAATTCCTTGACAGTACAATCCGCTCACACAAACATAGGCCCAAATCCTAACCAACTTTCCAACGCTGGCATCAGTGGCATAGCTAAGGAGGTGCAGGGGGTAGTGGTTGCAAAGGGCATCAAACCTTAGGGGGGCAACAAGCTGAGCTTGACACTACTGACCAAAATTATGAAAATCTCGGCATGTATGAATAATACCATCATGTTCTATATCCTTGGAAAGGTAATTTAAGGCAGAGTACAAGGAAACAAACTGCACTGGAATATCTGTATTCTATCAAAGGTTATGGTCAATTAACCAGAAACTGAAAACAACAGTCTTGTGGAACAAAAAGTGGATTTGCTTACCTTCAAACTGACCTATGAGACTGTTCTGAGTGCCAATGAGATGTTATTGTGATACAGCATGGAACCAATAAAGTTTTATTTATTTCCTTAATTAAATTTGATTTTATCATGCAGGGGGGGCTACAAAATCTTCTTTGACCCCGGGTACCAGATGCCACTGACCACTTTAGCTATGCCATTGACAGAGGGGAGGCAGCAGAGCAAGTGGGTAGTGAGCTGCTGGGGGAAGGAGGTTGGGTTCCTCCCAATTTTCACTTTTTAAAAAGGCTGGACGTGATGTTACTTCCGGTTGTGACAGCACTTCCAGGGCAACGTTTTGAGTTTGGCACCAGGCTACACGATCATTAGCTACGCCACGGGCTGGCATAGTGGTGCCAAAGGGACGTGTGCTGCATCTTGCAGTTGACTGGCATTCAAGGAGGCCTCCTCAAAGTAAGGGAATTTTGTTCCCTTACCTCAAAACTGCATTATCCTTATGTCAGTGCTGGAAAGTGGGTTAGGATTGTGCCCATAGTAACTGATATTTGATGTATGAGAAATACATGATATTTGATTTTTCAAAATTGCTCCCAAACCACATTAAAACATCTAGCCTTCTTTACGAGCTGGTATGTTTTAGATCTAAACTGCAGCTTCTGTGCCAAATTCTCCATCAATACTGCACTATTTTTCTACCACTCTGCAATGCCAAACCCTCAATTACTAATATAGATTACAATCTCCATTTCACCCACAAGCATTTTAATGGAGCTCTTTTGCAGGGTTGGCGCCATGATATGATCTTTTTATTTTAAGTAATATCTGCTGTAAATGAATCTAAAGGGCAGAAATAAAAACATGAATGTGAAATAAGGTCCAGAATTCTACTTCCTGTGAATTCCACTTTTCTCTTTAAAAAGCAAGGTTCTAGCCCTTATAATTGCAAAACTTGGATTGAAAACATGCGAGAAATGCTTGTTTAGGGGCCCAATCAAATCCAATTTTCCAGCACCAGTGCAGCCGTAATGCAACCCCAAGGTAAGGGAACAAATGTTCCCATACATTAAGGAGGCCTCTGTGACTGCTGCCCCACCACAAGATGCAGTGCATTCCCCATTGGCACCAGCACTGGAGAATAGAATTGGGCACTAAATCTCAGAAGACAGAACTGTGACTGAGTTCCAATGGCTTCTTTAACCTTTCAGACATGTGGCTAGAAGAACCAGCATAAACTGGGCAAAATAAGGAAAAAATATATTTGCTTAATGTTTTAATAGGTTGCAGAGTCCAGTTTTTCTTCACACAAAATAAAATAAAAATAAAATGTGATTGCCTTGGTGCAAATTGTTTTCAGCGCAGAGTACCCATAACCTTGAATATAAAGCATGTAAGTAAATAAACAAATGCAACTGGGGGGAAAAAATCAATCTTCCCCTGCAACCTTTACTGGTTGTACAAAAACATGGCTGAAAAGTATTTGAACTATTACAGTACTATATGTGTCTATACAGGCAGTATCAAAATGCAAGTGTTGTGGTTGCCACTCTCCTCTCCTTCACATTCTCGGTCCATCAGAATTCTCTTTCACAAAGCAAAACTCATTTCTTGGTTCCATCCCACAACTGACTACAACACTGATCTTAAACTGGGGGGATGTCACCTACAATTGAGCAGCCTAAGGTCAGCTGCTCCGTTGGCAGTATTGACTTATTTGGGAGAGGAGTATATGGTATCTTAACAGAAGGAAAAAGAAAAGAAGAAAATTGGAAGAAGCTAGAAAGAAGGAAGAAATGACAGACCTGGCAAGCATTTAAAAACAAGTGTCATGTTGCAGGTTGGAGTCCAGGATGCATCCAAACAGATTGAGAACCACTGTACAATAGCTGGACAGTGGGATTAACAATTGCAGGGGTGACCTGGAGAGTCACTCAGGCCTCCTGTCAAAGATGAGTTAAACATTCTGAAAAGAGAACTTTTGGCTCAGATTCAGAGACACCTGAAGCTTTCCCCCCCCCCATCCCAAATGGGGCAATTTCAAGGTGAGGGCTGGTGAAATTTTCCTAACTGATCTCTGACATAAGGCTTTCCTGGGTGATAGCAAAATGTCAGTTTCCCCACCCCCCCCCTTATTCTTGCCTACTAAAGAGGTGGAAGGAGAGGCACTTACAGCAGCCAGGGCTGTCTTTTTATTCCTCTAGAATGCCCCAGATCCAGAGAAATGATATACAGCATAATTCCCAAAAAAAGATTACTTGAAGGTTCCATTAGTTAAGATATCAATGATTGGCAATTTGATGTTCTGTCTCTTTCCATTTTTCTAAACACTGCTGGGGTGCAGGAGGCTTGTTTTAGACCGGGACTTTGACATGGAGAAAAACAGTTTCATCCATTCTCTCCTGCCTTTTGTCCAGTGACAATCTATTACTATTTGACCCACTAAAGAAAACATCCAGGTACACCTCAGCCACAAAATTATAGGCACATGTACATTTCCCCTCATAGAGAAAATCATTTTCATTGGGGCATTTTCAGGGGAAGAGGCATTTAAAAAAACCTTCTCCCAGTACCAGTCTCCAATCTTAAGTTTCCAATTTTGCTCCAAGACCAACTGATTAATTTGTGGTAGCTGTGGAACTCAAAACCAGGAACATCCTGATCTATAGTTCAGGATCTTAAGCACTATTCTATATCATTTGGGGCAGTGGTTCTCACACATTTAGCATCGGGACCCACTTTTTAGAATGAGAATCTGTCAGGACCCACCAGAAGTGATGTCATGGCCGGAAGTGACATCATCAAGCAGGAACATTTTTAACAATCCTAGGCTGCAATTCTACCCACACTACCCAGGAGTAAGTCCCATTGACTATCATTGTTAACAGAATATACATAGTAGCTGGTTAAAAGCAAAGGTCTGTAACACAAATGCAGTCACATACCATGGTAGCATCAAGCATCAATTTTATTATTAAAAATAAAATATTAGAATGAATGGGGGCCCATCTGAAATGGGCTCGCAACCCACCTAGTGGGTCCCAACTCACAGTTTGAGAAACACTGATCTGGGGGATTTTAAAAACCCAGCTCTGCTGCTGCAAATATAGAAAGATTATTTTTTAAAAAAATAAAAAGTATCACTGGATCAGGGCATTTCATCTACCACTCCATTTCCACACAAACAGCCAACAAATGCCCCTGGAAACTCACAAGGAGAGCACAAACATGATAACCACCTTCTGTTGTCTATTCCCAGCACCAGGTACTCAGAGGGATACTGTTACTTGCCCAGAAAACATATGCCTGACCAACAAAGCATATTTACTCAGGAACACTCAAAGAAGATTACTGTAGTTACCTCAACCATTAGTTACCTCAAACAATAGGGAAAAAAATCATACACAAAATATGCAACGCTAAACTTTTAACTATTTTAAAAGTAGTCAGTTCAGTATCTGGATCTCTTGCCAATATTAGAAGGAGAAGGCACACCAGGAAGAGGAGCAGAAGAAAGTACATGCCCCTAATTGTGCAAAGAAGGGCCAGCCGCTGGACCAGTATTACCCACACTGGC
This sequence comes from Tiliqua scincoides, assembly GCF_035046505.1. NCBI lineage: Eukaryota > Metazoa > Chordata > Lepidosauria > Squamata > Scincidae > Tiliqua > Tiliqua scincoides. The sequence goes on from NC_089822.1 coordinate 124,078,514, forward strand.
CCACTGTGGATTCATCCCCAGTAACTTCCAATTTGGTCATGAACCAAACAAATCAATGTCATCTGGTTTGTAGATTCACTAGATTGCATTCCATATTACTTTGCAATCCAAACAGTGTTGGGACACACCTACCTAGACCTCTTCCTCTCCTTGATCTTTCTCAGCCTTTTGTAAAACAAACCAAACAAAGCCATTGTTTTTCTTCTTCCTGTACTCAGGATCCATAATCTGTCCACCTATAGGATCACTTCATCATTCCTCCAACTAAGGGCGCTATCCTAGCCAACTTTCCAGCATTGATACAACTGTGCTAATAGGGTGTGTGCTGCATTCTGTATTGGTGGGGGCAGTTCTAGAGGCCCCCTCAAGGTAAGGGAACGTTGATACCCTTACATTGGAGCTGCACTGTGGCTACATCAGTGCTAGAAAGTTGGACAGAATTGGGCCCTCCATAAGCCCTGGCCCCATGAAAGCTGCTTCTGCCACCATGAATGCATTAAGCCCTTGAAGGTCTTGTAAAAGACTCTGTTTTGCTTCTGCTGCAAGAAAGGAAAAGAGCAGCCCATCTGGAATTCCCCGACACAAACAGGGCCACGCGCTCTCTGGCTGTGACTCAGGCTGCAATTCTAGCCACACTTACCTGGGAGTAAGCCTCACCGACTACAATGGGACTTTTGAACTGATCCTGGATACACCTCCCTGGGAGTAAGACCCATTGACTTACTTATCAGTAGATGTGGATAGGCTTGGCCTCTAACTCACTCATGCACAAGATGCATTTTGCAAAGCAGGTGATCATCCTTAATCCCTGCAGACGATATAGGGCAGTCTTGAGTGCAAGCAACGATTTTAGAGACCAATCCTATGCTACTCAGAAGTAAGTCTTATTATAGTCAATGGGGCGTGCTCCCAGTAAAGTGTGGACAGGATGGCAACCACAGAGCCCAAGCCTATGCATGCCTACTCAAAAGTCAGTCCCACTATAGTCAATGGAGCTTACACCCAAGAAAGTGTGGATAGGATGGCAGCCTCAGAGCCCAAACCTATGCGTGTCTACTCAAAAGTCAGTCCCATTATAGCCAATGGGGCTTACTCCCAGGTAAGTGTGGACAGGATGGCAGCCTCACCAAGTTCTACCACTCTCTTGGAGGCTGCCCTAGCAGGACTCTTGGCTGCAAGACACGAGCAAGCAGCTGCTGCATCCCACTGGGGAGCCTCGGGGCTGGCCCCCAAGACAAGGGGCTGGCCCCCTTGAGCGTGCTGCTGCTGCTGCCCCCAGCCCCTCTGCCTGCGCCTGCCGTACCTTCCAGCCAGAGAGGTCCCTCCTGCCGCCTTGCGCGAGCCTTTCCTTGTAATCCACACGGGAAAGCCTCGACCGCTTCCCGACGGCTTTCGCTTTGTTTCCACCTCGCAGGCTGCGCCTCCGGGGGCGGGGAAGGGAAGCGCGCGGCGAGCGCGTCGCACAGCCAGCCGCTGACTCAGAAGTGAAAGTTGCAGGCAAGAACCGCCCCGAAGACTTGCACGCAGAGTGCAGTTCCAGGAAGGGGCAGGGCCCCACGTGCCCCATTGTCCTGCCCCAGCAGTTTTCCCAGGGCGGGCCAGGAAGGGGGGCGGGCTGGACCACCTCTGCTCTTTGCCAACTAAGCCTAGCCACACTTTCCTGGGAGTAAGCCCCACTGACTCTCATGGGACTGACTTCTGAGTAGACAGGCATAGGACTGGGTTCAGAGACTGCCATCCTATCCACACTTACTTGGGAGTAAGCCCCATTGACTATAATGGGACTTACTTCTGAGTAGACAGGCATAGGCTTCGGCTGTAAGTCACCATTGCCGGTCGGGTATAATCTGAAAAACCTTTAGGGTCCAATCCTATCCAGTTTTCCAGCACTGATTCAGCTGCAATGCAGCTTTGAGGGAAGGGAACAAAAGTTCCCTTACCTTGAGGAGGCCACCATGACTGTCCCCCCTGCTGTAGGATGTACCACATGCCCCACTGAGATGGCTATACCAGCCAGGGGTCTGTAAACTTTTTGGCCAGAGGGCCGCATCAAATATCTGGTGTGGTGTGGAGGGCCAGAAAATATAAAATTCAAATAAATAAGAGATGGAACTTAGATGAGTGAACAACCTCTTTGGCCCTCAGAACACCCTCCAGACACAGTCAGAGCACAGTTCTGGTCATGTTCAGTTGAGTGGACCAGAGCCTTTCAGGGGACAAGAGGTTGGCTGTGGGCTGGAAATAGGATTGCTGCAGGCTGCAGCTGGCCTCCGGGCTGGTGTTTGGAGACCCCTGCTCTAGACAAATCTTAGAACAGGGAGCTTGGCAGAACACAAGACCAGGAATGTGACACAACAGCTGGAGATTTGGCTCTGCAGGCAGAGCTCCAAAGCATGCTTTTCCACAGTGGAAAAAGTCCTCTTGTCCTCCCTGACCCTCTTGGGGCGCAATCCTAACCAACTTTCCAGCCCTGTGGTAAGGGCAATGCAGCTCCAAGGTAAGGGAACAGACGTTCCCTAACCTTGAGGAGGCCTCCCTGACTGCCCCCCCCCCACCTCCACTGCATCCTGTGGTGTGGAGGCAGTCACAGAGACCTGCTCAAGGTATGGGAACATTTGTTCCCTTACCTTAGGGCTGCATTGCAGCTGCACCAGTGCTGGAAAGTTGAATAGGATTGGGCCTGATGTCATCACCAGTTACTGGATATGCCTGAAATAGAAGAGCTGGGCATTGGGAGGGCTAGAAATCTCACTGATTCTTTTTGGGGGGTTGTTATTGCAGGCAGACTACTGAGTAAGCTCCATTGACCACTATGGGACTTACTTCAGAGTAGGCATGGATAGGATTGGGCTCACAGGCTGCAATCCTACCCACACTTTCCTGAGAGTAAGCCCCATTGACCGCTATGGGACTTACTTCAGAGTAGACATGCATACTACATGCATGCAGAGTAGACATGCATAGGGTTTGACTCACAGGCTGCAATCCTACCCACACTTTCCTGAGAGTAAGCCCCATTGACCACTATGGGATTTACTTCAGAGTAGATTCACTTGGTGGAACAGGACTGGCTCCCCCTTATTTAATTATTTTATTTTAATTTAATTATTTATAATTATTTATTTTAATTTGCTTGGTGATGTCAGTAGTAGGAAGTACATACCTTATGTCAAAACTATCTTTGACAGCTGGTCCCGCCCCTTTTTACTGGAAATCCCGCCCCCTAAGGGGGTTCAAGTGACCCCTCAAACAACTCCCCCCACTGCCCCCCACCACTGGGGAGGGTTTTTGGGGCACCCCGACATTTGGTTTGGCGGGAAAAGGAACCCGTCAATAAAAGTGTGGGAAAGGGGTTCATGTGACCACTCAAACAACTCGCCCCGTTCCCCTCGACCGCTAGGGAAGGGTTTTGTAGCTCCCCGACATTTGGTTTGGCGGGAAAAGGAACCCACTAATAAAGTGTGGGAAAGGGGTTCATGTGACCACTCAAACAACTTGCCCCATCGTCGCCGACCAATAGGCGCAGGTTTCATAGCTCTCAGACCACCGTGTGGAGCCAATGGGAAAAAAGGGGGAGTGGGAACAGGTCCGGACATGTCCTTGTATTTAAGGCACAGGTCCTTTGGGGGGGGGAGGGAGAAACCTGTTCAGCCTTTTGCTGTTGCTGCTGTTTCTGCCATGGCCTCCCCTCTGAAAAGCTCACCCGCTTCGCCTTCTGAGACCGAGACTCCCCAGTTGGAGTGCGAATCCCCTGCTAGGGAATTGACCAAGATGGAGAGCCCCGAAGAAGAGAAGGAGAAGGTGCTGCCTTCTGAGGGGGGGGGAGACCCCGGTCAGACCCACTGATTCTCAAAGCCTACCACAGGCACCTATGAAGAAGAAGCAAAAATGTAGGCATTATGAGGATGACGTGTTACCGTTTCCATCTTTGAACCTGGTTTACCAATTTGCAATGGAAGAACCACCTGTACCTAGAGAACCTGAAGGAGAGGTAAATTATTGTGCTTGAGTGCATACGTGAGTGTGTTGCCTGAAATGTAAAAATCAAAAAAATACTTATTTGTGTTTTTTTTTTCTGTAGGCTATTCCAAAGAAGGACGCTTTCAAAACGTTACGAAACCTATGTCTGAAAGTAAACCACAGAATGTGGAACACCTTCTAAATGTCATCAATTGCCATGACCCAACTGAAATCTAACCATAAAGGTGTTCTCATGATTACATCATCTTATTCACTGACAGGTGAAGACAGCTCTGAAGTTCAAAGCAGCATTAAGTATAACTGGAAAATGGGTGTATAATATTCTGTTAAAATACTAAATGGCAAGGTGTTGTAAAGTAATAGCAGCAGCTAATAAATAATGTGTCCCCATCCAACATATTAAACTGTCTTATACTCAGTCAGACCATTAGTCCAGTATTGTCCACTGTGGCTTGCTTTGGCTTTCTAGGGTTTCAGTCCTCAGGGTTCTCAGTCCTGACTGGTATGGACAGGGATGAACCTTGTACTGTACTGCTGAGCTGTGGCCCCTCCTCCCATCATCACAACACTTCAGATTTATCCAGGCAAATGAAATAATTGCAATGTATGTTGATCAGGTTTACCTGAATATTTTATTATTACTTGTAAGGGGCAGATATTGTGGTAGTCTCAAACTTATAAATATTATTTTAGTATGCATGATGTTTTCGTCAGCTTTGAAACTAATGGAAATTGTGGCAGTAGTTACAGGTTAGAATTTGACCCCCAGGTGGGAAAAAATAATGTTCTAAAGCAAGGGTGGCCAATCTGCAGCACAAATGCTACTAGTGGCACACTGACTCTTTCTGATTGGCATGCATGAAGTTGCCATATATTTTTGAAAAACTTTTAAATGATAACAAAGAATTATTACAAAAAATGGCAACGAAAGAAAACTGCAGTTTACAGTTTGCTTGCTTTCTTTGCTACTTCTTACACAACAAACCTTCAAGTTTCTAATGCTGCAGTGTGCACACTAAGGGTGGCCACACCTACTGTGCTTGACTTGCTTTGACTGAAAAACAGGCAGTAAGGTAAGAAAAGAATTTTGAATAGGAGAGAAAGTCCATAGGGCAAATGCTAGAGAGCTGCATTTCACTAACAGGCATGTCACTTGCTTACCCAAGAAGTCTTGGGGTGGGCTGTGGAAGGCAGCAGGGGACAAGCGGGACAGCGCAGAGATGACCAATGAGATCAGCAAAGGCCAGATGGCGCAGCTGTGTGGAGATACTATCTTTGAGAAAATCAGTCGCAAAGAGGTCCTGGCTAAGTTATCATCTTTGATAACAAGAAAGTGAGCAAGCAGAGGGGGGCTGGGCTGTGCAGAAGGGGAGTGAATACATGTTATATAGACTTTGGAATGGGTTCCACAAGGCCAGACTAAAGGTCCATGCAAGCTGTCTTTCTGGCCTCATCAGCAGTCAGCCAGGTGTCTTTGGAAAGCCACAAATAAGCAACAGCATTCTCATGTTTTTTGCTCCGTACCATCTGGTACTTGGAGACATACTGCTCTTGAACTTGGAGGCTCTATTTAGCTAGCTTGATAATCACTAAAAAAAAAAAAGACATTAAAGTGGAGTGACATGTTCAAGATTTTCTACATAAAAAGTGGCACATCTTGTGCTTCGGGTTGGCCACCCTGTACTTAAGATTACAGTGTGGGTTCTTTGTTTCCTCACAAAATGTTAATTTCCACCTACTGATTAAATCTCTGCCTACTAGTTTCCTTGTATCTAGAGTTCCTCTTTTTAAATTTCTGTTGCTGCTTTTATATTATGAAATAGCTGTTTTATATTTGAATCTACTCTTATATTTTTAATTTTAAGTGTTTAATTGTTAAATATTTTTATTCAGATGTTTTATCTTCTACATGTTTTACTTTGATGTTGAGTACGAGAACAGTGCTATATAAATCTTTTAAATAAATATCTGTCATTGTATTTTTAATTATTTGTATCTTTTTTTGGAAAGCAATCCCAAACTGACTTGAACTAAGTATTTGCTGAAGTTCACCTGTGGCTCACTATTCTCTTTGTATCTCTCCGTATCTAATGAGAGCATAAATATGAAACAAAGCAATAACTTCCCCTCGCCTGAACTTGTCTCCCATGCCATGACACACATGTTGATTACATGTGATTTGACTGTGCCTTCTGACAAATTAATAGCAGGGCTTCATATTACAAAATGTGACACAGATTCGGATGCATCACAGAAGCCCATAAATAGAACGCACAATGCTAAAACATGGTTATATGCTTGATTAGATGCAAACCTTGGACTCAGAGGCTCCCTCTTTCCTTCTGCTTGGCTAGCAGGGAGGTTTAAAGCTTCTGATTTGATATAGAAACATGATCAGACATGATTATTTATTCATCTACATGATTAAATATTTGTGGTTATCTTCTAGTTTATGTTCATATCAATATTTGTATAAACAAATACTGATGTATATAAAGCTGACACTAGAATGGCTGGGAACTTGTTTTGTTCCTCTAATACAGTGATTTTCATCCTTTTTCATCTCATGGCATTAAAATTGTCAAGCCACACCCACCAGATTTTTGACCATTTAGAAGGTACACCATGTTACCAGAGGGGGGCTCACATCCCCCATTGGCCCTACTAATAAATGACCTTCCCACAAATTTCTGTGGCACACCTGTGGACCACTCGCAGCACACCAATGTGCCATGGCACAGTGGTTGAAAACGGCTGCTCTAATATTAATATACTAAAAGTAATATATTTACTATATAATAATAAATAATATTGTGGAAATATTTGTTCCAGTATATTATTTGTTGACATTTCATTCATAAAATAGGCAACGGAGTCCATGTACCTTTATTTGTTTGATTTCATACCGGATCATTTTGTGAGTGTCAAGTGGATCATCACTTGCTGGAACCACCTTTTCACTTGAAATTTTTTTGCTCTAATCACTGTAAGAAAATGAAAAAGAAATGTTAATGGCAACAAAACGGATGTTTTCTTATTCCCTTGCTTTTTATTTAGTGTTATACAATACTAGGATTATAAAGTACAGCTACTGTGCTAACATATTCAGTACTATTTATGTTTTTCCCCCAAAGCAAATAACAGAATCTTCAACACCAGAGTTTGAATGGATTGCTTATCTGAATTTCTTCACGTTTCTGGAAATGCAGTCTTCTCTCAGCCAGACACAGGTCAAAAACTGGGGTTAATCCTGAAGGATTGCATTCCAATAACTTGGAAATTTTCAAACTTTTTGACATGGGAACAGAATCTGTATCTGGTTTTTTTCACGTGCAAAAATCAGACACAGGTCAAAAACTGGGGTTAATCCAGGACTATTGCAGAATTTGGGGTCTGTTTTTCACGTGTCTTCTTTTAAGATTTATGGTGTGAAAATAAAAACATACTAACTTACCAACATTTTTGTTTATTGTATGGGCCTGGGAAGAAAAAACTAATTGGAATGTCCAGTTGTGAGGGGTACTGAGATTTTTCCTATAAAAGGGGACACCTTATTGTGTGTGTCAGAACATCTCTCAAAAAAGGTTGCAGTTCTTTTTGGTAAGCATATTGCTCTCTCTCCTTTGCTTTTGGAATTTGTATGTGTTGGGGCGTGTATGTGAATCTGTTAGAATTAAATTTTGCTTCTCTCTAACAGAATCTGTATGTCAGATTGTCTGTCTCAGAGTCCTATTAGGTTGTCTTTAATTCAGGGACCATGCTCTGTGATTTTGGGAGGGGTTGGGGATGTTTTTTCGCGTGTTCTGTGATCCTGTGTGAATCTGTTAGAAATTAAAAAATGCTGCCTTTATTCATAAGGGGGAGATGGTCAGGCTGCACAGTTTTTTTTGGAATGTTCCTTTTCACCTGTATGACTTGAATTTTGATCATTATCCAGCTAGGACAATGGCTGTGTGTGTGTGTGTGTGTGTGTGGGTGGGTGGGTGGGTGGGGTGGGGCTGTCAGCAGAGGCCTCTCTTATTCATTGTGGGCCTTTACACTTTACAAGTGGCCAGTACACTCAAGCATATCTCTGCCTGCTTATTGTCTGGACTGGATCTGTAAAGTGGGAAAAATATTGACCTACCTGGAAGGGTTGTTAGGGGGATGCCACAAAGATTTATGGTGTGAAAATAAAAACATACTAACTTACCAACATTTTTGTTTATTGTATGGGCCTGGGAAGAAAAAACTAATTGGAATGTCCAGTTGTGAGGGGTACTGAGATTTTTCCTATAAAAGGGGACACCTTATTGTGTGTGTCAGAACATCTCTCAAAAAAGGTTGCAGTTCTTTTTGGTAAGCATATTGCTCTCTCTCCTTTGCTTTTGGAATTTGTATGTGTTGGGGCGTGTATGTGAATCTGTTAGAATTAAATTTTGCTTCTCTCTAACAGAATCTGTATGTCAGATTGTCTGTCTCAGAGTCCTATTAGGTTGTCTTTAATTCAGGGACCATGCTCTGTGATTTTGGGAGGGGTTGGGGATGTTTTTTCGCGTGTTCTGTGATCCTGTGTGAATCTGTTAGAAATTAAAAAATGCTGCCTTTATTCATAAGGGGGAGATGGTCAGGCTGCACAGTTTTTTTTGGAATGTTCCTTTTCACCTGTATGACTTGAATTTTGATCATTATCCAGCTAGGACAATGGCTGTGTGTGTGTGTGTGTGTGTGTGGGTGGGTGGGTGGGTGGGGTGGGGCTGTCAGCAGAGGCCTCTCTTATTCATTGTGGGCCTTTACACTTTACAAGTGGCCAGTACACTCAAGCATATCTCTGCCTGCTTATTGTCTGGACTGGATCTGTAAAGTGGGAAAAATATTGACCTACCTGGAAGGGTTGTTAGGGGGATGCCACAAAGATTTATGGTGTGAAAATAAAAACATACTAACTTACCAACATTTTTGTTTATTGTATGGGCCTGGGAAGAAAAAACTAATTGGAATGTCCAGTTGTGAGGGGTACTGAGATTTTTCCTATAAAAGGGGACACCTTATTGTGTGTGTCAGAACATCTCTCAAAAAAGGTTGCAGTTCTTTTTGGTAAGCATATTGCTCTCTCTCCTTTGCTTTTGGAATTTGTATGTGTTGGGGCGTGTATGTGAATCTGTTAGAATTAAATTTTGCTTCTCTCTAACAGAATCTGTATGTCAGATTGTCTGTCTCAGAGTCCTATTAGGTTGTCTTTAATTCAGGGACCATGCTCTGTGATTTTGGGAGGGGTTGGGGATGTTTTTTCGCGTGTTCTGTGATCCTGTGTGAATCTGTTAGAAATTAAAAAATGCTGCCTTTATTCATAAGGGGGAGATGGTCAGGCTGCACAGTTTTTTTTGGAATGTTCCTTTTCACCTGTATGACTTGAATTTTGATCATTATCCAGCTAGGACAATGGCTGTGTGTGTGTGTGTGTGTGTGGGTGGGTGGGTGGGTGGGGTGGGGCTGTCAGCAGAGGCCTCTCTTATTCATTGTGGGCCTTTACACTTTACAAGTGGCCAGTACACTCAAGCATATCTCTGCCTGCTTATTGTCTGGACTGGATCTGTAAAGTGGGAAAAATATTGACCTACCTGGAAGGGTTGTTAGGGGGATGCCACAAAGATTTTTAGTAACGCTGCAGATGATAGCAGCTAGTAGGTAACTTCAAATGAGTTGACAAAAAACAACTCAACAACCAATCAACCCGATGATGGCAACACACTTCTCAGAAAGCTATGTGGACCAGATCTCTGATGGTTTGGTCTTAAGCGTGGTCTAATTTGTGGGTGAGCAAATGTGTTCAGTGCTAAGGGCTATATTAGGCATATTAACATGAACTGGAGAACTGCAAATAGTGTCCGTATTTGAGACACAAAATTCATTGAAAGGATTTGAGAAAAGAGATAGCTTCATATTACACTGAACTTTGGTTTTTACTGTAATGTTGGCATGACAGGCTGTTTCCTTCTACAGGGATACTGACTGGCCGCTGTGTTAATTACAGTGCCACTTCCCAGACCTGTGAGATCCAGGGTTGGTGCCCTGCAGAGATGGACTCTGTACCTGTGTAAGTGGTTGGAGAGCCCAATCCCTGATTCGTTCAAAGTAAGATACTATTGCTCACACTGTATACCTTCAAACAGAGTTGGAAAAGTGGTCAGTGGAATCATACTGTCCCATTCACCCACAGAGTTTTTTGTTTGTGGGCAAATATTCCTTGAAGCTGAGAATTCTCTTGTGTGGGTGGCCTACATTATTATATTATGCTATTATATTAAGATGCAAACTGATAACAAAGGGAGGAATGATTACTTTCTTTGGCAACAGTTGACTCTTGGTCAAGAGCTCAGATCAAATGCCCTTGATCAAGAGAGACATTTAGTGGTACCTTCTACAATGTATGCATACTTTATCCAGATCAAAATGGGCTTCCCAAGGCTAAGGAACAGAGGGCAGTTCCTCTGAGGGTGTGGGGGATGTGATTCAGTACTAGTTTGTTTCGTATGTTCCCCCCATCACCAGAACTCCCCAAATCCACTGCTCCAAGAGGTTGATTCCAACCATTTTTCTCCCAACAGACCCGTCATGCTGGAGGCAGAAAACTTCACCCTCTTCATTAAGAACAGCATCCGCTTTCCACTCTTCAATTTTGAGAAGTGAGTCACTAGAGTGACTCTAGAGTAAGAAACTCAAGCTCTTTTGAGTTTCTTAGATTTTTGGTGAACTTTGGTTAAAAACAACCTGCCAAAAAGTCATCTGCCACAGAAATGCCCCATGGCTGATGTGACTTATTCCCTGGGGATTGTTGGAGGCCCTGTGTGTCAAGAGAAGGAAACTGTGGCACAGACCAACAATAGCTGTGCTGCAGCAGCAGTTGTGGCTTATCAAGATAAAACGTATGTTATATATGTTCAGCATATATGTTGAACCAGAGTCAACCGCTGAAGGATCAGATCTCCATCAAATATGCTCTAAAACAGATCCAACCCCAGTTGTGCACATTTTGACCATCTTCAGACTTTTCCCTACCTTTCTTCACTGCTAACAGGAGAAATGTCAGAGTCAGTGCAATAGCTGGAATTTAAAAATTACACACCAGTAAGAAGATTGGTGGTGCCCAGCTGTCCCCATACCATATCATTCTTGGCCATGAAGCTAACTCTGGGCCAAAGTTCACCAAAAATCTAAGAAACTCAAAAGAGCTTGAGTTTCTTACTCTAGAGTCACTCTAGTGACTCACTTCTCAAAATTGAAGAGTGGAAAGCGGATGCTGTTCTTAATGAAGAGGGTGAAGTTTTCTGCCTCCAGCATGACGGGTCTGTTGGGAGAAAAATGGTTGGAATCAACCTCTTGGAGCAGTGGATTTGGGGAGTTCTGGTGATGGGGGGAACATACGAAACAAACTAGTACTGAATCACATCCCCCACACCCTCAGAGGAACTGCCCTCTGTTCCTTAGCCTTGGGAAGCCCATTTTGATCTGGATAAAGTATGCATACATTGTAGAAGGTACCACTAAATGTCTCTCTTGATCAAGGGCATTTGATCTGAGCTCTTGACCAAGAGTCAACTGTTGCCAAAGAAAGTAATCATTCCTCCCTTTGTTATCAGTTTGCATCTTAATATAATAGCATAATATAATAATGTAGGCCACCCACACAAGAGAATTCTCAGCTTCAAGGAATATTTGCCCACAAACAAAAAACTCTGTGGGTGAATGGGACAGTATGATTCCACTGACCACTTTTCCAACTCTGTTTGAAGGTATACAGTGTGAGCAATAGTATCTTACTTTGAACGAATCAGGGATTGGGCTCTCCAACCACTTACACAGGTACAGAGTCCATCTCTGCAGGGCACCAACCCTGGATCTCACAGGTCTGGGAAGTGGCACTGTAATTAACACAGCGGCCAGTCAGTATCCCTGTAGAAGGAAACAGCCTGTCATGCCAACATTACAGTAAAAACCAAAGTTCAGTGTAATATGAAGCTATCTCTTTTCTCAAATCCTTTCAATGAATTTTGTGTCTCAAATACGGATACTATTTGCAGTTCTCCAGTTCATGTTAATATGCCTAATATAGCCCTTAGCACTGAACACATTTGCTCACCCACAAATTAGACCACGCTTAAGACCAAACCATCAGAGATCTGGTCCACATAGCTTTCTGAGAAGTGTGTTGCCATCATCGGGTTGATTGGTTGTTGAGTTGTTTTTTGTCAACTCATTTGAAGTTACCTACTAGCTGCTATCATCTGCAGCGTTACTAAAAATCTTTGTGGCATCCCCCTAACAACCCTTCCAGGTAGGTCAATATTTTTCCCACTTTACAGATCCAGTCCAGACAATAAGCAGGCAGAGATATGCTTGAGTGTACTGGCCACTTGTAAAGTGTAAAGGCCCACAATGAATAAGAGAGGCCTCTGCTGACAGCCCCACCCCACCCACCCACCCACCCACACACACACACACACACACAGCCATTGTCCTAGCTGGATAATGATCAAAATTCAAGTCATACAGGTGAAAAGGAACATTCCAAAAAAAACTGTGCAGCCTGACCATCTCCCCCTTATGAATAAAGGCAGCATTTTTTAATTTCTAACAGATTCACACAGGATCACAGAACACGCGAAAAAACATCCCCAACCCCTCCCAAAATCACAGAGCATGGTCCCTGAATTAAAGACAACCTAATAGGACTCTGAGACAGACAATCTGACATACAGATTCTGTTAGAGAGAAGCAAAATTTAATTCTAACAGATTCACATACACGCCCCAACACATACAAATTCCAAAAGCAAAGGAGAGAGAGCAATATGCTTACCAAAAAGAACTGCAACCTTTTTTGAGAGATGTTCTGACACACACAATAAGGTGTCCCCTTTTATAGGAAAAATCTCAGTACCCCTCACAACTGGACATTCCAATTAGTTTTTTCTTCCCAGGCCCATACAATAAACAAAAATGTTGGTAAGTTAGTATGTTTTTATTTTCACACCATAAATCTTTGTGGCATCCCCCTAACAACCCTTCCAGGTAGGTCAATATTTTTCCCACTTTACAGATCCAGTCCAGACAATAAGCAGGCAGAGATATGCTTGAGTGTACTGGCCACTTGTAAAGTGTAAAGGCCCACAATGAATAAGAGAGGCCTCTGCTGACAGCCCCACCCCACCCACCCACCCACCCACACACACACACACACACACACAGCCATTGTCCTAGCTGGATAATGATCAAAATTCAAGTCATACAGGTGAAAAGGAACATTCCAAAAAAAACTGTGCAGCCTGACCATCTCCCCCTTATGAATAAAGGCAGCATTTTTTAATTTCTAACAGATTCACACAGGATCACAGAACACGCGAAAAAACATCCCCAACCCCTCCCAAAATCACAGAGCATGGTCCCTGAATTAAAGACAACCTAATAGGACTCTGAGACAGACAATCTGACATACAGATTCTGTTAGAGAGAAGCAAAATTTAATTCTAACAGATTCACATACACGCCCCAACACATACAAATTCCAAAAGCAAAGGAGAGAGAGCAATATGCTTACCAAAAAGAACTGCAACCTTTTTTGAGAGATGTTCTGACACACACAATAAGGTGTCCCCTTTTATAGGAAAAATCTCAGTACCCCTCACAACTGGACATTCCAATTAGTTTTTTCTTCCCAGGCCCATACAATAAACAAAAATGTTGGTAAGTTAGTATGTTTTTATTTTCACACCATAAATCTTTGTGGCATCCCCCTAACAACCCTTCCAGGTAGGTCAATATTTTTCCCACTTTACAGATCCAGTCCAGACAATAAGCAGGCAGAGATATGCTTGAGTGTACTGGCCACTTGTAAAGTGTAAAGGCCCACAATGAATAAGAGAGGCCTCTGCTGACAGCCCCACCCCACCCACCCACCCACCCACACACACACACACACACACACAGCCATTGTCCTAGCTGGATAATGATCAAAATTCAAGTCATACAGGTGAAAAGGAACATTCCAAAAAAAACTGTGCAGCCTGACCATCTCCCCCTTATGAATAAAGGCAGCATTTTTTAATTTCTAACAGATTCACACAGGATCACAGAACACGCGAAAAAACATCCCCAACCCCTCCCAAAATCACAGAGCATGGTCCCTGAATTAAAGACAACCTAATAGGACTCTGAGACAGACAATCTGACATACAGATTCTGTTAGAGAGAAGCAAAATTTAATTCTAACAGATTCACATACACGCCCCAACACATACAAATTCCAAAAGCAAAGGAGAGAGAGCAATATGCTTACCAAAAAGAACTGCAACCTTTTTTGAGAGATGTTCTGACACACACAATAAGGTGTCCCCTTTTATAGGAAAAATCTCAGTACCCCTCACAACTGGACATTCCAATTAGTTTTTTCTTCCCAGGCCCATACAATAAACAAAAATGTTGGTAAGTTAGTATGTTTTTATTTTCACACCATAAATCTTTGTGGCATCCCCCTAACAACCCTTCCAGGTAGGTCAATATTTTTCCCACTTTACAGATCCAGTCCAGACAATAAGCAGGCAGAGATATGCTTGAGTGTACTGGCCACTTGTAAAGTGTAAAGGCCCACAATGAATAAGAGAGGCCTCTGCTGACAGCCCCACCCCACCCACCCACCCACCCACACACACACACACACACACACAGCCATTGTCCTAGCTGGATAATGATCAAAATTCAAGTCATACAGGTGAAAAGGAACATTCCAAAAAAAACTGTGCAGCCTGACCATCTCCCCCTTATGAATAAAGGCAGCATTTTTTAATTTCTAACAGATTCACACAGGATCACAGAACACGCGAAAAAACATCCCCAACCCCTCCCAAAATCACAGAGCATGGTCCCTGAATTAAAGACAACCTAATAGGACTCTGAGACAGACAATCTGACATACAGATTCTGTTAGAGAGAAGCAAAATTTAATTCTAACAGATTCACATACACGCCCCAACACATACAAATTCCAAAAGCAAAGGAGAGAGAGCAATATGCTTACCAAAAAGAACTGCAACCTTTTTTGAGAGATGTTCTGACACACACAATAAGGTGTCCCCTTTTATAGGAAAAATCTCAGTACCCCTCACAACTGGACATTCCAATTAGTTTTTTCTTCCCAGGCCCATACAATAAACAAAAATGTTGGTAAGTTAGTATGTTTTTATTTTCACACCATAAATCTTAAAAGAAGACACGTGAAAAACAGACCCCAAATTCTGCAATAGTCCTGGATTAACCCCAGTTTTTGACCTGTGTCTGATTTTTGCACGTGAAAAAAACCAGATACAGATTCTGTTCCCATGTCAAAAAGTTTGAAAATTTCCAAGTTATTGGAATGCAATCCTTCAGGATTAACCCCAGTTTTTGACCTGTGTCTGGCTGAGAGAAGACTGCATTTCCAGAAACGTGAAGAAATTCAGATAAGCAATCCATTCAAACTCTGGTGTTGAAGATTCTGTTATTTGCTTTGGGGGAAAAACATAAATAGTACTGAATATGTTAGCACAGTAGCTGTACTTTATAATCCTAGTATTGTATAACACTAAATAAAAAGCAAGGGAATAAGAAAACATCCGTTTTGTTGCCATTAACATTTCTTTTTCATTTTCTTACAGTGATTAGAGCAAAAAAATTTCAAGTGAAAAGGTGGTTCCAGCAAGTGATGATCCACTTGACACTCACAAAATGATCCGGTATGAAATCAAACAAATAAAGGTACATGGACTCCGTTGCCTATTTTATGAATGAAATGTCAACAAATAATATACTGGAACAAATATTTCCACAATATTATTTATTATTATATAGTAAATATATTACTTTTAGTATATTAATATTAGAGCAGCCGTTTTCAACCACTGTGCCATGGCACATTGGTGTGCTGCGAGTGGTCCACAGGTGTGCCACAGAAATTTGTGGGAAGGTCATTTATTAGTAGGGCCAATGGGGGATGTGAGCCCCCCTCTGGTAACATGGTGTACCTTCTAAATGGTCAAAAATCTGGTGGGTGTGGCTTGACAATTTTAATGCCATGAGATGAAAAAGGATGAAAATCACTGTATTAGAGGAACAAAACAAGTTCCCAGCCATTCTAGTGTCAGCTTTATATACATCAGTATTTGTTTATACAAATATTGATATGAACATAAACTAGAAGATAACCACAAATATTTAATCATGTAGATGAATAAATAATCATGTCTGATCATGTTTCTATATCAAATCAGAAGCTTTAAACCTCCCTGCTAGCCAAGCAGAAGGAAAGAGGGAGCCTCTGAGTCCAAGGTTTGCATCTAATCAAGCATATAACCATGTTTTAGCATTGTGCGTTCTATTTATGGGCTTCTGTGATGCATCCGAATCTGTGTCACATTTTGTAATATGAAGCCCTGCTATTAATTTGTCAGAAGGCACAGTCAAATCACATGTAATCAACATGTGTGTCATGGCATGGGAGACAAGTTCAGGCGAGGGGAAGTTATTGCTTTGTTTCATATTTATGCTCTCATTAGATACGGAGAGATACAAAGAGAATAGTGAGCCACAGGTGAACTTCAGCAAATACTTAGTTCAAGTCAGTTTGGGATTGCTTTCCAAAAAAAGATACAAATAATTAAAAATACAATGACAGATATTTATTTAAAAGATTTATATAGCACTGTTCTCGTACTCAACATCAAAGTAAAACATGTAGAAGATAAAACATCTGAATAAAAATATTTAACAATTAAACACTTAAAATTAAAAATATAAGAGTAGATTCAAATATAAAACAGCTATTTCATAATATAAAAGCAGCAACAGAAATTTAAAAAGAGGAACTCTAGATACAAGGAAACTAGTAGGCAGAGATTTAATCAGTAGGTGGAAATTAACATTTTGTGAGGAAACAAAGAACCCACACTGTAATCTTAAGTACAGGGTGGCCAACCCGAAGCACAAGATGTGCCACTTTTTATGTAGAAAATCTTGAACATGTCACTCCACTTTAATGTCTTTTTTTTTTTTAGTGATTATCAAGCTAGCTAAATAGAGCCTCCAAGTTCAAGAGCAGTATGTCTCCAAGTACCAGATGGTACGGAGCAAAAAACATGAGAATGCTGTTGCTTATTTGTGGCTTTCCAAAGACACCTGGCTGACTGCTGATGAGGCCAGAAAGACAGCTTGCATGGACCTTTAGTCTGGCCTTGTGGAACCCATTCCAAAGTCTATATAACATGTATTCACTCCCCTTCTGCACAGCCCAGCCCCCCTCTGCTTGCTCACTTTCTTGTTATCAAAGATGATAACTTAGCCAGGACCTCTTTGCGACTGATTTTCTCAAAGATAGTATCTCCACACAGCTGCGCCATCTGGCCTTTGCTGATCTCATTGGTCATCTCTGCGCTGTCCCGCTTGTCCCCTGCTGCCTTCCACAGCCCACCCCAAGACTTCTTGGGTAAGCAAGTGACATGCCTGTTAGTGAAATGCAGCTCTCTAGCATTTGCCCTATGGACTTTCTCTCCTATTCAAAATTCTTTTCTTACCTTACTGCCTGTTTTTCAGTCAAAGCAAGTCAAGCACAGTAGGTGTGGCCACCCTTAGTGTGCACACTGCAGCATTAGAAACTTGAAGGTTTGTTGTGTAAGAAGTAGCAAAGAAAGCAAGCAAACTGTAAACTGCAGTTTTCTTTCGTTGCCATTTTTTGTAATAATTCTTTGTTATCATTTAAAAGTTTTTCAAAAATATATGGCAACTTCATGCATGCCAATCAGAAAGAGTCAGTGTGCCACTAGTAGCATTTGTGCTGCAGATTGGCCACCCTTGCTTTAGAACATTATTTTTTCCCACCTGGGGGTCAAATTCTAACCTGTAACTACTGCCACAATTTCCATTAGTTTCAAAGCTGACGAAAACATCATGCATACTAAAATAATATTTATAAGTTTGAGACTACCACAATATCTGCCCCTTACAAGTAATAATAAAATATTCAGGTAAACCTGATCAACATACATTGCAATTATTTCATTTGCCTGGATAAATCTGAAGTGTTGTGATGATGGGAGGAGGGGCCACAGCTCAGCAGTACAGTACAAGGTTCATCCCTGTCCATACCAGTCAGGACTGAGAACCCTGAGGACTGAAACCCTAGAAAGCCAAAGCAAGCCACAGTGGACAATACTGGACTAATGGTCTGACTGAGTATAAGACAGTTTAATATGTTGGATGGGGACACATTATTTATTAGCTGCTGCTATTACTTTACAACACCTTGCCATTTAGTATTTTAACAGAATATTATACACCCATTTTCCAGTTATACTTAATGCTGCTTTGAACTTCAGAGCTGTCTTCACCTGTCAGTGAATAAGATGATGTAATCATGAGAACACCTTTATGGTTAGATTTCAGTTGGGTCATGGCAATTGATGACATTTAGAAGGTGTTCCACATTCTGTGGTTTACTTTCAGACATAGGTTTCGTAACGTTTTGAAAGCGTCCTTCTTTGGAATAGCCTACAGAAAAAAAAAAACACAAATAAGTATTTTTTTGATTTTTACATTTCAGGCAACACACTCACGTATGCACTCAAGCACAATAATTTACCTCTCCTTCAGGTTCTCTAGGTACAGGTGGTTCTTCCATTGCAAATTGGTAAACCAGGTTCAAAGATGGAAACGGTAACACGTCATCCTCATAATGCCTACATTTTTGCTTCTTCTTCATAGGTGCCTGTGGTAGGCTTTGAGAATCAGTGGGTCTGACCGGGGTCTCCCCCCCCCTCAGAAGGCAGCACCTTCTCCTTCTCTTCTTCGGGGCTCTCCATCTTGGTCAATTCCCTAGCAGGGGATTCGCACTCCAACTGGGGAGTCTCGGTCTCAGAAGGCGAAGCGGGTGAGCTTTTCAGAGGGGAGGCCATGGCAGAAACAGCAGCAACAGCAAAAGGCTGAACAGGTTTCTCCCTCCCCCCCCCCCAAAGGACCTGTGCCTTAAATACAAGGACATGTCCGGACCTGTTCCCACTCCCCCTTTTTTCCCATTGGCTCCACACGGTGGTCTGAGAGCTATGAAACCTGCGCCTATTGGTCGGCGACGATGGGGCAAGTTGTTTGAGTGGTCACATGAACCCCTTTCCCACACTTTATTGGGGGGCTCCTTTTCCCACCAAACCAAATGTCGGGGTGCTACAAAACCCCTCTCTAGCGGTCGAGGGGAACGGGAGAAGTTGTTTGAGGGGTCACATGAACCCCTTTCCCACACTTCATTGGGGGGCTCCTTTTCCCACCAAACCAAATGTCGGGGTGCTACAAAACCCTTCCCTAGCGGTCGAGGGGAACGGGGCGAGTTGTTTGAGTGGTCACATGAACCCCTTTCCCACACTTTTATTGACGGGTTCCTTTTCCCGCCAAACCAAATGTCGGGGTGCTACAAAACCCCTCTCTAGTGGTCGAGGGGAACGGGAGAAGTTGTTTGAGGGGTCACATGAACCCCTTTCCCACACTTTATTGGGGGGCTCCTTTTCCCACCAAACCAAATGTCGGGGTGCTACAAAACCCCTCTCTAGTGGTCGAGGGGAACGGGAGAAGTTGTTTGAGGGGTCACATGAACCCCTTTCCCACACTTTTTGGGGGGCTCCTTTTCCCGCCAAACCAAATGTCGGGGTGCTACAAAACCCCTCTCTAGTGGTCGAGGGGAACGGGAGAAGTTGTTTGAGGGGTCACATGAACCCCTTTCCCACACTTTATTGGGGGGCTCCTTTTCCCACCAAACCAAATGTCGGGGTGCTACAAAACCCCTCTCTAGTGGTCGAGGGGAACGGGAGAAGTTGTTTGAGGGGTCACATGAACCCCTTTCCCACACTTTTTGGGGGGCTCCTTTTCCCGCCAAACCAAATGTCGGGGTGCTACAAAACCCTTCCCTAGCGGTCGAGGGGAACGGGGCGAGTTGTTTGAGTGGTCACATGAACCCCTTTCCCACACTTTTATTGACGGGTTCCTTTTCCCGCCAAACCAAATGTCGGGGTGCCCCAAAAACCCTCCCCAGTGGTGGGGGGCAGTGGGGGGAGTTGTTTGAGGGGTCACATGAACCCCTTTCCCACACTTTTTGGGGGGCTCCTTTTCCCGCCAAACCAAATGTCGGGGTGCTACAAAACCCCTCTCTAGTGGTCGAGGGGAACGGGAGAAGTTGTTTGAGGGGTCACATGAACCCCTTTCCCACACTTTATTGGGGGGCTCCTTTTCCCACCAAACCAAATGTCGGGGTGCTACAAAACCCCTCTCTAGTGGTCGAGGGGAACGGGAGAAGTTGTTTGAGGGGTCACATGAACCCCTTTCCCACACTTTTTGGGGGGCTCCTTTTCCCGCCAAACCAAATGTCGGGGTGCTACAAAACCCTTCCCTAGCGGTCGAGGGGAACGGGGCGAGTTGTTTGAGTGGTCACATGAACCCCTTTCCCACACTTTTATTGACGGGTTCCTTTTCCCGCCAAACCAAATGTCGGGGTGCCCCAAAAACCCTCCCCAGTGGTGGGGGGCAGTGGGGGGAGTTGTTTGAGGGGTCACTTGAACCCCCTTAGGGGGAGGGATTTCCAGTAAAAAGGGGCGGGACTTTCAGCTGTCAAAATAGTTTGACATAAGGTATGTACTTCCTACTACTGATGTCACTTCTGGCCATGACATCACTTCCAATGGGTCCTGGACAGATTGTCATTCTAAAAAGTGGGTCCCAGTGCTAAAAGTTTGAGAACTGCTGCAATAAGGTGTTAGTAAGTTGACACGGGTGTGTGTGTGCGCATGAGAGAGAGACTCTACAAGTTTTCAGAATCACTAAAATCAGAGTTTGGAGACAGTTTACAGATTTTATTATAAATGTTTTTTAAAACTTTCAGAAGCTGCACAACGTCAGTCAAACCCAAGCCATGGCACATGTCTCCCTTTATGTTTTCCTCAGCAGTACAAGTTTCACATCTCGAAACTTCTCATCCGCTCACAACCCCACAGCATGTACTAACTTCCTCACTGTCATCCGGGCCCCAGTGCTGTGGTGAGGAGGCCTACGAGGACACTGGATCAGGGGAGGAGAATCAGTGCGGAACTCCGAGCAGCTAAAGACAGCAAATGACAGCATACCAAACTTGTTTACAGCAGTGGAGCCGTATTGCATATTCATGACAGAAAATGTAAAGTTGCACTTTTTAAAAACAGGCATTGCGCCTGTCAGTTATTGCTGCGCACTCAGTGACCAGGAAATGGTGGGAATGAGCTTGATTTGCACTGAGTAATTAGGTAGAATACTGCTGGCTCATCTATATTTCTACTCATGGAAAGGCTGAACTTCCTTTTTTTTAAAAAAAAAACAAAAACAAAATTGTGAAAACTGAAGAGACAGCCAGGGAAAGAGCCTGGACTCTTCCTGAGGAAAGCAGGATTTCCTGTGACTATGGCCCTCTTACTTTAAGTTCTGGGCTTCAGAGACTAAGGGCACAATCCTATCCTGCACTGGAACAGGCAAGCCAAGAGGAACACCTGCTTCTTGCCCCCCCCCCACCTTTAGTCCTTTGGGACAGCTGGGTGGACGCAAGAATCCACTCAAGGAAGCGCAAACGTGCCCTCCTGGGCTGGCACAAGGGACTTGGGTTGGCCCAAGGCTGCCTCTGGATTGTCCCCTAAGTGAGAACCACATTATTAATTGCATCATTGCTGAACATTATGTACTAACACAAATGCCCTTCATTTTGAACCCTTGGAGGTGAGGGGTAGGGGTGGGGGTGGAGAGTGGGTGTTTGACTGTGAGGACAGCTTGCCTTCCCTACACTCAGATGCATATTTCCTTCCCCACAGGGGACCCTCTAGTGCAGTGGTTCTCACACATTTAGCACCGGAACTCACTTTATAGAATGAGAATCTGTCAGGACCCATCAAAAGTAGTCATGACCAGAAGTGACATCATCAAGCAGGAAAACTTTTCACAATCCTAGGCTGCAATCCTACCCACACTTACCCAGGAGTACCGTAAGTTCCATTTACTAACATTGTTAAAAGCATATAAATAGTAGTCTGTTAAAAGTACAGATGTGTAAAATTTCCCCAAATGCAGTCACATACCACAATAGCATCAAGACTAATATATTAAAAATAAAATATTGAAATGAATGGGGACCCACCTGAAATTGGCTCACGACCCACCTAGTGGGTCCTGACCCACAGTTTGAGAAACACTGCTCTAGTGGAATCTGGAGCACCCAGTTCCAGGGATGCAAAATGCAAGTTTGGCATACAACAGCATCCTGAAGTGTCAGGGTTTCTTCCGCCCCTTCAGGGGATAGCCTTTCATTACTAACTACACAAAATGAAGATGTGTATGAAATGCCAGGGATAACATTGGGGTAGAGGTTAAACTTGTCCCTCCCCCAATTTCTTGGGCTGAGCAGGTTTTGTCCCTCCCCAATGCTCTTGTTGGCTGCAGCTTGTTCATGGTATATTGCCCCATATATGCTATAAACGAAGCCAGGGCAAACAGAGCTTGCTCCTGCCTGCATTGCATCTGTAGAGCTTTGCTCTAGGTTTCTTGGTAGTGCAATAGTGTGGCAGACAGGCAGTCAGTTTGATGAGCGGTACAGTGTCATAGCTGGGGTAGAGAACTAGAAGAAAGGGGTGAGGAAGCCCCGCATGCATCACCTTCTTTCTGCTCACCTGCTCTGCTTCCTTCCTTCCCTTCTTCCTCCTCCCCCACTGCAGCTCCTGCTCCCTCTACTAGCTGTTTCCCTTCCTCTTGATTGCCTCTTCCTTCTGCTAAGAATTAGGTTGACAGGCAGCCTTTTGGGGTGTGGCCTTTGAGCTCCACTTGTACTTGCCCAAGAACAACAAGCCAAGAAGAGAATACTTGGGGCAGGAGGGAAAAAGTTTTCCCACTTTGCTGCCAAGCAGCTTGGTCTCTTGCCCAAAGCGAGTTGCTCAATTTCTGTTTCTCTGCTATGCTCTAGCTCAAGGGTGTCCAAAGTTTTTGGCAGGAGGGCCACATTGTCTCTCTGACACTGTGTCGGGGGGCCGGGGGGGGAAGAATTAATTTACATTTAAAATTTGAATAAATGTACCTAAGTTTACATAAATGAATATATTAAAGATGAACTTATATGAATGAATGAAGGTCTTGCAATAGTTCAAGGCCTATAAAAGCACAAAACAAGGCTGGCCTTTCCTTTGCTGCTGCTACTGCATCACAGATGTGAAACAACAAACAGTGGAGGAAGCCCTCATCCCACAGCTAATGTGAGAGGTCAAACTGCTCACTCTGAGAGCAGTTGCGTTGGGCCAGTGTGGGCTCCAATGAAGCTCCAGGGGCCAGAGGCTCATTGGAGACTGGGGGCCGCATTGAGAGGCCTTGAGGGCCGCAAGTGGCCCCAGGGCCGGGGTTTGGGCACCCCTGCTCTAGCTTCACAATGGTAAATGGTGGCACAGACAGATCCTCTTCACATGCAGAGCCAGAGGTACGACAGCCCCTTGCAAGTGGCCCCATCCACATGGATGGAATATTCACACACACTCCTCAGAGCATAGGCTCACATAGCAGGGAAGTTTCAGAGGATGCATGTATACAGATAACACAAACCTGTGAAGAGTGTCGGCAAAATGGGCAAAAATGTCTGTATTATATCACCTTCAGTAGGAGGAGGGGAAAACCTATCATTTGTCCAGCATCACAACTTTACTTTGCCTGCTTAGTATAGTATTGGCAACCTTCAGTCTCGAAAGACTATGGTATCGTGCTCTGAATGGTGGTTCTGGCACAGCGTCTAGTGTGGCTGAAAAGGCCGATTCGGGAGTGACAATCCCTTCCACACTGGGAGCAAGTGCAGTCTGTCCCTGGCCTGTCTCCCTGGCTATGGGCCTTCCTTCTTTGCCTCTTTGCCTCAGACTGTTGGCAAAGTGTCTCTTCAAACTGGGAAAGGCCATGCTGCACAGCCTGCCTCCAAGCGGGCCACTCAGAGGCCAGGGTTTCCCACTTGTTGAGGTCCATCCCTAAGGCCTTCAGATCCCTCTTGCAGATGTCCTTGTATCGCAGCTGTGGTCTACCTGTAGGGCGCTTTCCTTGCACGAGTTCTCCATAGAGGAGATCCTTTGGGATCCGGCCATTATCCATTCTCACGACATGACCGAGCCAACACAGACGTCTCTGTTTCAGAAGTGCATACATGCTAGGGATTCCAGCACGTTCCAGGACTGTGTTGTTAGGAACTTTGTCCTGCCAGGTAATGCCGAGAATGCGCCGGAGGCAGCGCATGTGGCAAGCGTTCAGTTTCCTCTCCTGTTATGAGTGGAGAGTCCATGACTCGCTGCAGTACAGAAGTGTACTCAGGACGCAAGCTCTGTAGACCTGGATCTTGGTATGTTCCGTCAGCTTCTGGTTGGACCAGACTCTCTTTGTGAGTCTGGAAAACGTGGTAGCTGCTTTACCGATGCGTTTGTTTAGCTCAGTATCGAGAGATAGAGTGTCGGAGATCGTTGAGCCAAGGTACACAAAGTCATGGACAACCTCCAGTTCTTGCGCAGAGATTGTAATGCAGGGAGGTGAGTCTACATCCTGAAGCATGACCTATGTTTTCTTTAGGCTGATCGTCAGTCCAAAATCTTGGCAGGCCTTGCTAAAACGATCCATGAGCTGCTGGAGATCTTTGGCAGAGTGGGTAGTGACAGCTGCATCGTCGGCAAAGAGGAAGTCACGAAGACATTTCAGCTGGACTTTGGACTTTGCTCTCAGTCTGGAGAGGTTGAAGAGCTTTCCATCTGATCTGGTCCGGAGATAGATGCCTTCTGTTGCAGTTCCAAAGGTCTGCTTCAGCAGGACAGCGAAGAAAATCCCAAACAAGGTTGGTGCAAGAACACAGCCCTGCTTCACTCCGCTTCGGATGTCAAAGGGGTCTGATGTGGAGCCATCGAAGACAACAGTGCCCTTCATGTCCTTGTGGAAGGATCTGATGATGCTGAGGAGCCTGGGTGGACATCCGTTCTTGGGGAGAATCTTGAAGAGGCTGTCCCTGCTGACCAGGTCGAAAGCCTTCGTGAGATCTATGAAGGCTATAAAGAGTGGCAGTCGTTGTTCCCTACATTTCTCCTGCTGCTGTCTAAGGGAGAATACCATATCAGTGGTGGACCTGCTGGCTCGGAATCCGCACTGTGATTCTGGATAAACGCTCTCTGCAAGTACCTGGAGCCTCTTTAGTGCAACTCGGGCAAACAACTTTCCTACAACGCTAAGGGGAGAGATGCCACGGTGGTTGTTGCAGTCACCCCTGTCACCTTTGTTCTTGTACAGCGTGATGATGTTTGCATTCCTCATGTCTTGAGGTACTTCACCTTCTCTCCAGCAGAGACAGAGGATTTCATGCAGCTCAGTAGCAATGATCTCTTTGCAGCACTTTAGGACTTCAGCAGGGATGCTGTCTTTTCCAGGTGCCTTGCCAAAGGCAAGGGAGTCCAGGGCCACATGAAGTTCTTCTAGGGTTGGTTCACTGTCAAGCTCCTCCAGCAAAGGCAGGCACTCAATGTTGTTCAGCGCTTCTCAGTGACTACATTTTCTCTGGAATATAGCTCAGAGTAGTGCTGCACCCAGCGTTCCATCTGCTGCGCCCGATCCTGGATGACCTCGCCTGTGGCAGACTTCAGAGGGGCAATTTTCTTCTGTGTTGGACCTAGGGCCTGCTTGATACCATCATACGTCCCCTTGATGTTGCCTGTGTCAGCTGCTATCTGTATCTGGGAGCAGAGCTGAAGCCAGTAGTCGTTAGCACATCTCCTGGCAGTCTGCTGGACTTTGCTGCGAGCAGCTCAGAGGACCTGCAGGTTGCACTCACTGGGACAGGCCTTGTGTGCTGCTTGAGCTCTCCTCTTTTCCTCAATGACTGGTGTCAACTCCTCAGAGTGGGCTCCAAACCAGTCTGCCGTCTTGTTGGTCTTCTTGCCAAATATGGACAAGGCGGTGTTGTAAACGGCATTCTTGAAATGTTCCCATCTGTTGGATGCGTTTGCATCGACCAGGCCTGGAAGAGATTCCTCAAGCGCTTGTGCAAATTCCTCCACTTTTCTCTGATCCCAGGTCTTGCTGGCGTCAATGCGAGGTCTTCCTTCCTTTTTCGTGTGATACAGTCGCTTTGTTTGCAGTTTCACTCTGCTGCACACCAGGGAGTGGTCAGTGTCACAGGCAGCACTCTGATAGCTGCGTGTGATCTTGGTGCTGGGAAGGCTGGAGTGTCTGGTGAGAATCAGGTCGAGCTGGTGCCAGTGCTTTGATCTTGGGTGTCTCCAAGAGACTCTATGTTGGGGCTTTGTGTTGAAGAACGTATTGCTGACACAGAGACCATGATGACAGCAAAACTCTAGCAGGCGTTGGCCATTCTCGTTCATCTTCCCAATGCCGAACTGAGCTAAGCAAGTGGGCCACGAACTGGTACCAGCACCAACTCTAGCACTGAAATCGCCGAGGATGAACAATGGCTCTTTTACGGGGATCTTCTTGATAGTGGTGGCCAGGTCATCATAGAATTTGTCTTTGGCTTCTGCTGGAGATGACAGAGTCGGTGCATAAGCACTGATGAGAGTGACAGGTCCTGCTGATGACTGGAGCTGCAGGGACAAAATTCTTTCACTTCCCACAGTAGGTGGGATGATGGACTTCAGCAGGGAATTTCTGACTTCAAAGCCAACACCATGTTCCCTGGTTTCGTTTGGTGGTTTTCCCTGCCAGAAAAATGAGAAATTTCTCTCCTTGACAGATCCGGAATCTGGAAGCCTCGTCTCTTGAAGGGCGACGATGTCCATCAGCAGTCTGCTCAGCTCCATGTCGATGACAGCTGTTTTGCTATTTCTTGCAGGTCATCAGAGAAGCCAGGTGTCATTGTCCTAACGTTCCAGGTGCCCAGCTTTAGGGCAGGAGTTTTCTGCTTTCTGTTGCATGGTGCAGAGTTGTCGATCCGCTTGTCGGTTTTCACCCTAAACCCCTTTGCCTGCAGTGCCCCTTTGCCCCTTTGCCTGCACCTTTGCCTGCAGTGCCCACAATACACATACACACCCCTTTTGGGGGGCAAACCTTTACTTGTATTTATTTATTTATTAAAAGTATTTATTTACTTACAAAAAAATCCCAGTCATGTTTACTCAGAAGTGAGTCTCACATGTTCAATGGGGTTTACTGTTTAGGATTGCAGCCTTAGTGATTTCAATATCTGTAACCTTCTTTTTGACTAAAAGTTTCCAAAGTGGCTAACAATGCAGTATTTTGTCTCACACCTTGGCCTGGACAAGCTGCAAAGGAACATTGTAGAAGTGAAGGTCAGAGCCGGAAGGCACAGTTAGGGCCAGGCTGTGGTCAAGAGTCTAGTCCAGGGGTGGCCAACCTAAGGCACACATGCCACTACTGCAGCCATTTTCAACCTTTTCCATCTCAAGGCACACTGACAAGGCGCTAAAATCGTCAAGGCACACCATTAGCTTTTTGACAATTGCAAAGGCACACCATGCTGTTGGTGGGGGCTCACATCCCCCAATGGCCCTATTAATAAATGACCCTCCCTCAAATTCCCATGGCACACCTGCAGACTATTCGCGGCACACCAGTGTGCCACGGCACAGTGGTTGAAAATGGCTGCACTAGTGCCACACAGACACTTTCTAAGTGGCACACACAAAGTCACCGTGTGTATTTGAAAACATTTAAATAACAAAGAAAGCACCATAGCAGTTTATGGCTTGCTTGATTTCTTCGCTACTGCTCACACAGCACATCCCCAAGTTTGTAATGCTGCAATGGGTGCACTCAGGGCGGCCATACCTACTACAATTTGGAAAACAGGGAGAAAGGTTTGAAAAGAATGATGGACAAGAAAGAAAGCCAATAGGGCATATGCTAGTGAGCTGCATTCCGCTAGCTGGTGGGTCACTAACTTACCCAAGAAGGCCACATTGGTGGAGCACTGAAAAGGAGAGGGGTGGGCTGTAGAAGGTGGCAGGGGGCAAGTGTGGCAGTGGAAAGGTGGTTGATGAGATCAGGAAAGACCAGGTAGCCCAGCCAGGCGGAGATACCATCTTTGGGAAAATCATCTACAAGGAGATCCAGGCTAAGATAATCTCTCAGGACAAGAAGGTGGGAAAGCAGAGGGGGGCTGAGCTGTGCAGAAGGGCAATTAATGTACCTTGGAATGAGTCCTGCTGGGTTGGACTAAAGGTCCATGCAGGCCACCTTTCTGGCCTCAGCCAGGTATCTTTGGAAAGCCTCAAATAGGCAACAGTGCTCCTGTCTTTCTTGCTCTGTATGTTCTGGCACTTGGAGGTATATTGCCCTTGAACTTGGAGGCTCTATTTGGCTATTGAGGTCATAACTAAAAGCGCTGTTAAGGTGGAGTGGCATATTCCAGCTGGCATTACCCCTTAGAATGCCCTTTTTCAATGATATTCTCTAGCTCTTACAGAAGAGCCAAGGCATGGATGTTGCAGGAGGTAAGGCAGACTGGCGGCAAGGAGACTAGGCTTTTGATATGTGCGCCCAGCATCTTACATTTCGCACAACAAATTGTTAGAATACTGTTAAAAATTAATTACCAGCAGCACTGACCACAGAAGCAGAAACAAAAGAAGAAGCTAATTTAATCAAAGTGCTACATATCTAGACTTTAACAATACCAAAATATAGGCAAATTTTTACAAGAGCCAAATTTAATTGTCTTCCATCTGCAGTCTTGGAAGGACGCTATAACAATGTGCCATATGAAAATAGATTTTGTCCCTGTAATAATATGGACATAGAGACCTTGGAACATGTTCTTTTTGTATGTAATTTTTACAGGGACAAGCAAACAAGATATATTAACCCTATTATGTGTAATTTTCCAGGCAGGACTTTTACGTGGTATTTAAAATATATCTTAGCTGATAAGAATAAGTCCATAACAGAATCAGTGGCCAAGTTTCTTTTTTCAGCACAAAGAACACGTAAGAAGATTCTTGCTTCTTTTTTTTTTATAAAAGTTTTGTTTAAAATGTTTTTATGAATGTTTTAAATGTTTTATGAATGTTGGGTCTGTGACGGTAAATAAAGAATGAATGAATGAAAAGAAGAAGCTAATCTGGAGAGTCCAAAAGCCCTCTGGCAGAGGGCCATGTTGGCCTTTCACCCAAAAGCCAATAAGGAAGGAGAGAGACAAATTTTCTTTAAAAGAGAGTTCTACTGCTTGGATGCCATTGCCAGGAAGACTGTGTCTCATGTTGCTATCCACCATATTTTCTGACAGCTGAGGCACACAAATCATGGCCTCCAGGGAAGATCTCACTTTCAGTATACAGGTATGGATCAGGCAGTAGTCTTGGTCCACACCATTTTAAGCTTTCAAAGTAATCCTATCCTGCACTGAAAAAGCCATGCCAGCTGGCTAGCGTTGTATCCAGAGCAGGGTAGGAGGTGGATCCCACGTGGAGTAAGGGAATTTATTTCCCCTTACTCCATGTCACAAGGCTACCACCCCAATCGGGCTAGACAGATCTACTCGGGGCTAAATGGCTGGCACGTATCCGAGCAGCCCAGTGTAATGCCGGTGGTGATTTGGATACACAGCCTGAGTTCCGGAGTCTGATCCCATCTCCCTTCCAGGCCTGGTCTGCTGCCTGGCCTGTCCCACCCAAATGACCCAATTATGCCCTCCTCCCACCATCCCCAACCCCCCACGCCACGCCAACCTCCCTCGGCCAAACTTTTCACCAGGCTGGATCAGGCACAGGGAGGCCAGTGTTCATCCTCACACTGGCCTACCCAACTCACAAGTTGTCACAGACATGCCTTGGCATGTTCATGACACTCCCAAGCCAGTGCAAGAGACTTGTATAGGCCCAGCAAGCGCTCTGGTTTGCACTCTAAAACAAAGAAACCAAAACAAACAGAAAGGGCTTATGAAATACATTGGAACTGGAAATCAACTGAGAGCAAATTAAGTTGCTGCTTATTGTTATATATTCCACATGCCTCAGTCCATTTCAAAGGGCAGGCTGAGAAGAATATAACACCACTGGAATGGTCCTGAACCTATGAGCGCAGGCCTCAAAAAACACTTGAGAAGGTAGTTCCGCCTCAGCTGACAAATATATTGAACCCTGTGGAAAGTGAAACTGAGCCACACCTGCGCATTTAGTTGTGAGTAAGCAAATGTGCTTGGGATCCAATGAAAGGCCAGGTGAAGGGGAATGCAAGGCCACCAGAATGGTCCTGATCTGATGAACACGGAGCTCAATCATAAAAGGTTGAAAACAGAGGCTTGAGCTAGTAAGGTGAAACTTTTTTTTAGCCTCATAAAACTAGGTGGGTGTCATTAGTGAGTCATTTTAAAAAGTGGGTCCCAGTGCTCAAAAGTTTGGGAATCACTGCTCTAGACTGAGAATGCAATCTTATACAACACAGGTGAATTAACTATTGCCAGATCAGACATATTTCCAATCAACAGAACTTCTGTCTTGTCTCAATTACATTTTAGTTTGTTTGCCTTCATCTACCCCACCACCAACTTCAAGGACCAGTTCAGGACTCCCACTGCCACCCTAGTATTTTATGGAAAAAAAACAACAAAGTTGGGTATCATCAGCATACTGATGCCACCATACTCCAAAGCTCTGGATAACTTCCTTCAGCCATTGCATGTACAACATACAGCAGGTCAAAGACTTCAGGAAGAAACAGAAGTCCTCTAGAACAGGAGTGCTCAAACCCCAGCTTGGGGCCACTTGCAGCCCTCAGGCACCTCCAACCTGGCTTTGAGGGAGCCCCCACTCTCCAATGAGCCTGTACTGCTGGAGACTTGCTGGAGCCCACACTGGCCTGGTGCTACTGCTATCAGTGTGAGGGTGACTGTTCAACCTCTTGCATGAGCTGTGGGACGAAGGTTCCCTCCACTGCTTGCTGTTTCACATCTGTGGTGCAGCAGCTGCAGCAGCAAAGGAAAGACCGGCCTTGCTTTGTGCAAGGCCTTTTATAGGCCTTGAGCTATTGCAAGACCTTCATTCATTCATGTAAGTTCCATCTCTAATATATCTGTGTAAAATTATGTAAATTTATTCAAATTTTAAATGCAAATTAATTCTTTTTTCCCAGCCTCCAACACTGTAAGAGAGATGATGGGGCCCTCTGCCAGAAAGTTTAGACACCCCTGCTCTAGAAGTACCTTCTGAGATCTAACCACCAGGATGAATGGAACCACTGTAAAACTGTACACTCCCCACCCCATCCTAGTGAAGCAACCCAGCATAATATTATGGTTGATGGTATAAAAAGCCCCTAGGAGTATTCCTGTCAAGGCTGGAATTCACAATTGCCTGTTTAAATATTATACTTTAGTACTTTCAACATTAAAAGGAACATAATGCAATCAGAAAAACTGAAAGTTTTATAACAAAAATATATCTACCACAATATCCAGTGTCAATATCAGATTCGACACATGCACTGAAATCACAGAGAGAAAATGCATATATCAGTTTCCTGTTATTCTCCAAGTAGTTTCATTGTGTAATCTCTAACATTCTATCAACCCACAATATTGTGCAAGACATTGGGTAATTAGTTTTATGTTACCCTCTTAAATCTCATGCAAATATGCTATTTGCAAAAAAATACTTTTGTGTCTGATCTCTAGTTTTGGACAACATACTGTACATTCCTGCTGCAATTAATGAATTTAATAATTGCTTATTGTTTTAAATCTTGGATTTGAATGAACACAGTGTTTCAAGAAAAATATGGCAACAAACAAAAAGAGTCTATAAATGAAGGATGGGAAAAGCACATTGATTTTTATGTTGCCAATAGTGAATAAAAGCAGGTTAAATGCTTTTTCAGAAGAAAATATCCATATATGTTCTAATTGGTATTTGAGTACCAAGGTATTGTAATTGTTCTAGGCCTGTCCCTAGAAATGGTGTGATGAAGGTACCCTTAGGGACAAGGAATCATTGAAGAACAACCAGAACATAAATGCAGATATTACGACATGTTTAAACTTATTTAACTGTACACAAGGTCCCTTACAGACATTTGGGTTACAGATGTCTACATTAAAGATGGCTGCGTTGGCATTTTTTGTGCTGGAGCAATCCATCCATTGTGGTGCTTTTGCACAGATGCAGTTGTGCAACTGGGCTGCCAAGAGCTGTCTGCTTCAACATATGTACATTCTGATTTCCAGAGAAACCTCCAGAATGGAACTATTACATTTCTTGGGGACTGATGACCCAATCTAACCCCTTCCCCCGACGGCATAACTAGTGTTGCACCAGCAGAGGTTGTTTTATGGCTTTCACAAAGCAGTCTCCACCAATGCACACGGTAGGCCTGCCAGCGGGGAGGCCAAGTTTCCTCCCATGTGCCAGCAGAACCACAGACATCCGCTGGAACAGGTAAGCCTGCACGGGAGTGGGCCGCTGTGAGATACAGGAAGTTGGACTAGATGGGCCTATGGCCTGATCCAGTGGGGCTGTTCCTATGTTCTAGGTAGGCAGGGAGGGGTTGAATGGGGTGGGGGAGTGTGGAGCAGGGATGGAGATGGGCACAACAGGGCAGTGGTGGGGTGGAAAGGAGGGCAGGTCAGGCCCGGGAGGGAGGCAGGATCAATGACGCATGCCAAATCTCAAGCCCCTTCCCAAGCCTGATCCACCTTCATGGAGCAAAGCAGACTTGCACCAGTGATTGAGCTGCCACAGGTCCAAGTTGCCCCATAGCAGCCGCAGGGGCTTTCCCCTTACCTGAGGAGACCTCCGACACCCGAAAATCCCCTCTGAGATACAGCTGTAGCCATGCTGGCGCCACTGGAGATTTAGTTAGAATTAGGCTGCTGGTGTATTCCTTAGTGAGCAATCGGGTGGAATATAGTGTGCTTGTTCTTTCTTATCTTTTCATCAGTAAAAAAAAAACTCCTGACTTTTTAACTGAAAGCTAAAATTTGGGGTGGGGCTTGAGATATCTGAAGGATTAGGCTCATACCTCCTCCCTTCTGCAATGACTCTGGGTTAAACACAGTGACAATGCAACCTGTTGATATTTTGATTCTGGTTTGAAAATCACATGGGCTATTTCTTTCCCAAATTTCTTCATCCCTGCCTCATTAAGGAGAAGTTATCCTTATTATCAGTGTGTACACACACACACACACACACACACACACACACACACACAGCAGTTTATGAAGCATCTCACAGTGTTGTAAATCCCCAGCATGCTGTCCATGTTCTGAATCAAACCAATTGTATCACAAGGAATTTGCTCTCCAACCATAACATCCACACATAAGATCACCTAGCATGGATGCATGATAGATGGTGTGCTTAAATCACCCTAGCCCTCTTCAGACATTCTGTCAGCATGGAGACTGCCCATGTTTACAGAATGCCCGACAGCATGCCAAGGAGCCTTGCCGCCATAGCCCCACCCCATCTCACCCCACCCCACCCCACTCCACTCTCCCCATGTCCAACAAACACCTTCCCATGATCTGCAATGCAGAATGCCTACGGAGAACCATTCCTTGCAGAGTATCTGCTACGAAGTATAATGAGCGCAGGCCTCAACGGTGTATTCACAGGCATTTCCTAAGTGTGGAAGTCTCCCTGCTAATACAACGTCTGCAGACGGCTTCTGTCATGCTTACAATCAAAATGGTTTAAAGCCTAGGTGGAAGTTTCCTACACTCCCCATGCATGCTCAAAGCAGAGTGGTGGCCAGAATCCATATTTTCAGTGTCAAATTACACGTTATGCACAAATATACAGTGGGCCCTCAGTATCCTTGACGAATCAATTCCAGGACCCCCTGCGGATACCAAATTGAAATCGGGGGGGGGGGGGAATGCTGGCAAACCAAAAGTGCCTTTCAGAAGCATCCAGGAGGCCCTCCATTTTTGGGTTGGCATATGTGTATATTCAAATCTGTGGATGCTAAGCATGCAGATAAGGGGGGCCCACAGTAGGTGTATGAAAATCTTGATGGGGACTCCTTCTAGGAAAAACAGCTTGGGAGGAATTTAGAATGAAGAAGAAGGGGAAGTGTTTGACTCTTCTCTACTTCACCACTTTCCACTGCAACTGCCCAGCTACTTCTCTCCCTTCCAGGATTCCAGATGTGCATTAGTGACAAGGAACATGTGTTTGGAACTTTGGGTGGGGGGTGGCTTGCAGGGGAGTGTAAGGGCCCAATCCGATCCAATTTTCCAGCACTGTTGCAGCTGCAAGGCAGCCCCAAGATAAGGAAACAAATGTTCTCATTCCTTGAGAAGGCCTCTGTGACGGCCCCCTCTCCCACTGCAGGATGCAGCACGTCCCCATTGGTACAGCTGCACCAGCACTGGAAAAGTGGATAGGGATTGGGCCCTGAGATATTTGCTGAAAATCATTTAAGATTTATAAGATGAGGATGAGGAGAAATCTTTCATGCAACCCAAGGGGATGCACACACAGAGCTGGGCTCATAACTTGGTGTTCTATTGTGTAACAAGCACAGTATGTAAAACTAATAGTTACAATAGGGCAACATGACCAGCTATTAAATCAAACTCAACTGCAAATTCCCTTAGGCCAGTGATGGCCAAACTTTTGCTTTTCACAGCACCCCTAGGCCAATTGGAATGTTTTCACAGCACCCCTCACTGTGTTTCCCTTCAAGTATCCCACAGTGCCTTTAAACCATCCCACAGTACCGCCTTTGAGTTTGCTGCAGTGCCCCAAGACACTGTGGTATTCAATATGGGAACCGAAGCCTTAGGCACATTCAATAAATATATAACAATTATCCTCCCCCCCCCCCTCAGATATAAGGCACCAACAAATGAAGTCCAAGAAAAGTTTTACCAGTAATCACAGACCATGTATATCATAGATAGGTCTCTTGGGTGCCTTGCTTTTCCATTTTGGATAGCGCCAGCTTCTCTCCTGTACACTTCTCTGAGGAAGATCAGAGGTTGTGCAACTATCTGAAATTTCCCACATGAAGCTGGTTGCTCCATAAGAACAGCCCTTCTGGATCAGGCCATAGGCCCATCTAGTCCAGCTACCTGTATCTCACAACGGCCCACCAAATGCCCCAGAAGCACACCAGATAACAAGAGACCTGCATCCTGGTGCCCTCCCTTGCATCTGGCATTCTGATTTCTAAAATCAAGAGGTTGCACATACACATCATGGCTTGTAACCCGTGATGGACTTTTCCTCCAGAAATTTGTCAAATCCCCTTTGAAGGCATCTAGGCCAGATGTCATCACTACATCCTGTGGCAGGGAGTTCCACAGACTAACTACAAACTGAGTAAATAAATATTTTCTTTTGTCTGTCCTAACTCTCCCAACATTCAATTTTAGTGGATGTCCTCTGGTTCTGGTGTTGTGTGAGAGGGAAAAGAGCATCTCTCTATCTACTCCATCCTTCCCATGGATAAGGCCATTCCCTGGGAAAGGTATATTAAATTCTGTGTTCCACCTATGGCATTGGAGATGGCATTATGGAACATTTTGGGGATGTTGGTTCTGCTGGGGCTACCCTGGATGTCTGCAGCTGATCAACATGATGGTACCAAATTGTATCAGCTGATAGCTGCACAGCATAAGACAAGGAACCTGTGTGTGGTTATGGGCAATGGTATGAAGCAATTTATTGAGTACCATGTAATCATGGGCCAGCTCTGGCTGCTGAAAAGCAACCGTAAAGTGCTTGTGCACATCACCACAGCTCCAGCCTCCTACTGAGGAAGGGGAGGTAGAAGGGGGTCAAGCTGGGTAGGGGGGGAGGAGGGGGGGAGGCTGCAGGAGGAGGTGGATCTGGTGGTGATGGAGTGTTACAGAGCACTAGTGAAATCGCTGGCACAGATCCAAGGAGACCCATTACAGCACAGGAGGATTACACTGGAGTAAGGGGATTTAAATTCCCTTTCTGTGCTGAAGCCTCCCCCCCCCCCCCCCCCGATACAGCACACCTATTTTTGGTGTGTCTGCACCACACTAGAAATGGGAGGAAGATAGGTTGGGCTTGTAAGTTGCTGATTGCTGACATGCATGAACAAATCCATGGGTTAACAAGTCCAACTATGAATATGCCCACAGATATTACCAGTAATTGATTAATGGCAGCATGGGCAGCATGTGCAGCATTATGATATGCCAATTGGAAGTGTGCCCATTTTTGTTGCAAGGACTTGTTTTCCCTTGATGTTGACTTCAGGGAACTTTCCACAAAGCTATTAGGGGATGGGCGGCACTGTACTGAAGTGATGTGCCAAAAACCACTGCAGTGCATGAAGTCCTTAAATTCTTAAGAGGTAGACTGTGGGCCATTGTCAATGACAA
This sequence comes from Tiliqua scincoides, assembly GCF_035046505.1. NCBI lineage: Eukaryota > Metazoa > Chordata > Lepidosauria > Squamata > Scincidae > Tiliqua > Tiliqua scincoides. Next base: position 124,114,883 of record NC_089822.1, read on the forward strand.
CTTGCTGTGGCAGAACTGTCCTTGCAAACAAGCTCTGAAGAATTGCAATTGCCTGGAAGTGGTGGTAGATTTCAAGAAAAAAATCTCAGGCCATTTTGAATGGGTGCCCACAACTATCAAGTCCTGGCCACTGCACAAAACTTCTTGCCAGAGCCTTTTTCATTTTTACCACTCCAAGATATCCCACGTGAAGCTCCTCCAAAATTTTAGAGAGGAGGGCTTTTTTTGAGCATGGAAAAGCATGCCTCAGAGCTCTACTCACTGAGCTGAGACTCCTACCGCTGTTTGTTGCATCACATTCATGGTCTTGTTGCCAGGTGGCACATGTCTAGGGATCCTGCGAGTACCACCAGACACCATTTCAAGTACCACTGGTGGAACCCATACAACTGGTTAAGAAACACTGGTTTAGGTGGTATGGTGTCTCAGTTACCCCACATTATACAAACCTGCTGTATCATAAGCTCACCCTGGCTATTGTAACAAGAGGTTGAGAGTCATCTGTATACTTGCTGCCTTTGATTGTGGCTTCATATACTAGGGCCAATACAGGGTCCCTCTTTATTTCTTGTTCAATTTTCTTATGCATGTTTGGGACACACACAAGTGGAAACAGGTTGACAGCACAATCCTGTGCATGGCTTCTCAGAAGTAAGTCATAGTGTCTTGAATGGAGCTTACTCCCATGCAAGTGTGGATACGGTTAGAGCCTCAGAAAGTGAACAGATTCCACTCTTATCTCAGGCTGATCCTCAGCTGCTACAAGTGAGAAGCCACCTGCATTTGTATGTATTATTATCGTCTTATATTCAATATCATATCATGTGTAGCCTGCCAGATAAAGAGCCCACCATTACATATGAGCTGTGGCCATAAAAGGAATTCCCGTTCGTTGATTCATAACAGAAACAAGGGGCTGACAGTCAATGATGAAGATGAATTTTCTTCCATAAAGATACAGACTGAAGTTCTTCACACTGCACACTTGGCTTATAGCCTCCTTGTCAATTTGTGCATAATTACAACTCTTTGCTGATAGAAATTGGGAGGCAACCCCTACAGGCCTTTCTTGACAGCCGGGCATCATGTTCCTTCTCCCTGTTCCATGAAGGAAGCATCATATGATGGGCAGGGATGGATCAAAGTGTCTACCTAGCTGCCATGGGAACCCAAGGCCTCAAGTCTGTCATAGTCCCTGCCAGCCATTCTGGTCTCCCCGCCAGTCAGTCTTACCATGGTCTCTCCTGTTAGATTCCCCATGGGCCAATCTCGTCCTTCAAGGCCCCAGAATCCACTGCAGGGAAGGGGTTTGCACTGCACCCTGCAATCCTCCTCCTGCCACTGGGCTGGCCCTTTAAGCCTTCCAAAGCTCAGTAATGTTCCTGCTCTCCTCATTGGCCAAGCCCAGGTGCTTATATCGCCTGGAACAGTGTTTCTCAAACTGTGGGTCAGGACACACTAGGTGGGTGTGTCCATACATTTCAATATTTTATTTTTAATATATTAGATTTGATGCTACCATGATATGTGACTGCATTTGGGGAAATGTTACAGACCTGTACTTTTAACAAGCTACGACATATATTCTTTTAACAATGATAGTCAATGGGACTTTCTCCTGGGTAAGTGTGGGTAGGACTGCAGGACTGCTAAAAAATTTTCCTGCTTGATGATGCCACTTCCAGTCATGACATCATTTCTGGTGGGTCCTGACAGATTCTCATTCTAAAAAGTGGGTCCCAGTGCTAAATGTCTGAGAACCACTGCCCTGGAGCAACTGGCTGGCTTTGCTTTTTCCTGCCACTTCCCTTCTTAACAGCAGTCTCTCACATGTTCCGTTTCTCCACCTGCACAGAGATGGTAGTGCTCACTTTCCCATGTGGCAAGCTTGTCCTCTGACACAACGCGTGTGAGCGCATCCTCAGATGTGACTACTTCCTCATGTGTAAGACAGACCTCTTCACAGGCATAGGACCAAACCTGCTTTTGACCTCTCTGTAACAAGCAGCTCAGGGCATGCAATACCCTTGTGAGGCAGGGCATAAACGGACTCTTTACAGCAGTTAACACATCCAAGGAATTAGCCAAGACTAGGCTGTGGGGCTTCCAGGACTGCATTCATTTTCTCTGAAGATATGTATAATCCCTCATGCATCTATAATATGCCCACTATATGTTATTGATTTCTTTAAAAATTAATATTTTGCAAGGTTAGCTCATAGAGGTGTTTGAAAATGGTGTCAGAAGTAAGCTGTAATGGAAATGCACAAGACCCCTCAAGGAGAGAGGGTGTGTTGTTGACAGTGGCTCCTTGCTCTGCCAGGCAAGTGTGGGTTAACGCCAGGCCCTTAGGGCCCAATCCTATCCAATTTTGCAGTGCTGGTGCAGCTGTGCCAATGGGGCATGCACTATATCTTGTGGTGGGGAAGCAGTCACAGAGGCCTTCTTAAGGTATGGGGATGTTTGTTCCCTTCCCTTGGGGCTGCATTGAGGCTGTACCAGTGCTGGAAAGTTGGATGGGATTGGGTCCTTAGACTGCAATGAGTGTGCCTCATCGCTGCAGCCACTCAGAGGCAAAAAGGCCCTCAGGGTTAAAAGCAGCATCTGCAGGAAGGAAAAGGGTGTAGGTAATAGGAGGAGGAAAGCTTGGAGGAAGGAAGCATGAACAAACTAACTAAACCGATGGACTACTGGACCTGCTGACTGACCAATGAACTAACAGGCAAATGGACTTCTGAGGATTGCTGGAATGTGGACTGCTGGAGACTGGTGTATGGCTGCCACACCTAAGACCTGCTGAGGTCCAAGGTGATGGCTGGAGAAGCTGCTGCCAGGAGAGGAGTAAGGAGGACCTCTGCAGGTTGACCAGGTGAGCTACCCTGGTGGTGGGGTCCAGTAATACTGCAGTGCAGAGCTAGGGCCATTATTGGGGAACAAAGGGGAACTAATTAGCTTAAAGTGGGCACAGGTTCTCCAGGTGAAGTTTGGACTGGGAATTTTGCAAAACATAAGCCCACTGGGTTCAGTAAGACTTAGTCTGTAATCCTATCTTGCTCACTGGAAAACTCTACTTATAGATCATACTTTTCTAAGGTGGCAATCCTACATACACTTTCCTGTGTGTAAGCCTCATTAAACACAATGGGGCTTGCACATGTATAGGAATGCACTACAGTTTGCAGAATTTTCAGATATTCATCACTTTCCCCTTTCACAATAATATATTTCAGAAAGCACTGTGTGCTCTTGGGGCACTCTGCAAATTGATTCAATGCCCATTGCCAGAACATTGGCGCGAATACAATACCAAACACTAGCTCAATGGTTCCCAAACTGTGGGTGAGGACCCACTTGTGGGTCACAACCTGATTTTTTGTGGGTCACCAAAGGGTGAATGGATCAGATAACTAATTGTCTCAGTTAGATACTGTAGCTGTTTATTACTCTGCCAACAGCTTGGCTCCTGCATTTTTCAAACATATTTATATATAAAGAGAGATAAAGTTTAAGGGTCTTTTGTTTTCTAGACATTATTACTTAAAAATAAATAATTTCTAGATCTCCTTTTTAAAAAAAAGTCTGGTAAACCTAGGTGGGTTGTGACAGAGCTTTATCTTAAAAAGTGAGTGCTTGTGCTAAATAGTTTGGGAACCACTACACTAGTCTGTTATATTGGCACAACCCCTTTGAATGGTGAGGTGTACCTAAAATCCGCTACTTCTGTGTGCAAGTAAGCCTGTGGTAAGTCAGAGCCCAATCCTGTGGTCTGCGGCACAGCTCCATGCCACGAACAACAGTCACAAACGTGCCGTAAGGCATGTTTGTGGGACTTGCCGCTGGGCTTCTGTAGGAGCTAGCCCAGCACCAGCCAGAGCGCAGCGGTCACCCAGGTTCTGTGGCTCGGCAGTCATCTGGGCTGCGGGGCAGGAGGCAGGGGCATGGGAGAGGCGTTCTGGGGAGGGGGAAGGCATGCCAGGGGGTGGGTGGGAGGTGTGTCGGCAGGAGGGGGAGAGGCGGATCCGTGGAGCTGAGCTCCGCAGGATCCAGGGTGCTTGTGGAGGGCTGCGCACCCTACATGAGCGCCATTATTTTAGTGCTGACCTAAAGAGAGTAGCCCCATTGCAGGGCTGCTTCCCTTACTCCTCCCACGGTAGTGCGGGAGGTGCAGGATCTGGCAGCAGCCCTCCATGGAGCCGCTGAGCCTGGGCGCTGCAGGCAGCTCAGGATTGGGCTGTCCGTCTTTCTGAACTGCTTCCCTCCTGACAAGGTTGCAAATATGCCATCAGGGCACGGCAAAATATAACTGTCCACCTTCAAAACAGGGCTTATGGGAACCTTGAAATCTCCTCAGAACCTAACTGTTCCCCAGCCCTTAATGAGTGGAACAATATGGATCGCCCATTCACTCCAGGCATTTAAGTCAGTCACAACCGTGTCACTGATTTCAACAGTGCCGAGTTGTGATTGACTTTCTTTGGATACAACCCCACTATATATTTTCCTTCCATATCCAATATTTCTGCCTGGCGTTTGCAGTGAAGGTTGTCTGATAAAATGAGCGTCTAAAGCAAGATGAACAAGATGTTACTTGGTGAGTATGCTAGCTTTTTCAAAGTGATCCAACTTAGCATCCCACTTTTGGATGAAAACTGTAAGAAATGGATCTCGCTTTGTGAGACAGACTATGCATTCTCAACTAGTGTCAGCCTGGCTTTTAAAAAGTGCCTGTGCCCTCTGCTGAGTCCTGGTTTAACATATTTTCCCACTTTTTATTGATTTATTTACAGGGTGTTGGTAGCTATAATTGCAGCACCTTTCTGTATTTCCAATCCAGGGACAATTTCTTCACCCACTCACATTCCTATGGTGCTGGTCCACCTTACTCTGGACTACGTAACCAGAAGATGCCTACTATTGTTATACTCCGCATCAACTTGTATCACTCCCCAGGGCATTATCCTTTGTCTTTGGCAATAGGGATGTGTGATTCATTTTGATGTCTGCAAAGGTTGTTGTTGTTTTTTTAAATATTCTGCTCCTGAAATAAGCAACCCTTGTGGTCAACCAAAATGCTAGTCCTTTACTGTGTTATATATTCTCAGGCTCATGAGATCACTCTCGCAGTCTGTGTTACTACTGCCTTCATCAAGGGCAAAGACTTTGGCTTCTTTTGGTCGATGCCATTAGGAGCTCTCGCATGTGCTCTTTGCAGTGTCAATGACATATCATTGAATATGTCCCTTTTTATTGCAATCTCTGCAGCATGCATCTTTAAGTTTGTACTCAGCAAGAAAACAGAATCCCTTTCCAAATTGATAACACACTCTTCAGGCTTGTCTAGGTTGTCCCTTGTTTGGTTTAGCAGTCCCTTTGTGTATCTGTTTCTTTTCTAACTCAGCTTTGGTTCTGCATTGCTGGCTACTGCCTTCCATTTCCATTTGACATGCCAGAGAGTAAGGTTTTCCTTGGTGTAACAGTCTTTTTGAATTGTGCAGTCCATATACAAACAAACTTGTCACTTAAAGTCCTTGAAGCCACAGTGTTCTGAAAATCTCTTCTAATTCTGCTGCAAATGAACACTGCAAATCACACTGGTACTTATTGTGAAATCCGAACTTTTCTGCTATGGTCAGGGTTTCAGTGATAGATGTTACTGAACAATCTGCACTATTCCTTAAAAGTCATGCTTGCAGGCCTCTCTGGACCCATCAATCTGTGCACAACAATATTACTCAACAATGCTACTACGTGTTTTTCTGGTGGAATCTCACTGACTGCTCCATTCAGTTTTTCTACATAAATAAACTGGTTGTCTTCCAGAGCGATGTCAGCTGCCTCTATTTGTCCAATATATCCTGCCATCTCACACAGATTCAAGGTACTACTTATAGTTCTGTAAGGTTTTTTTGAACTTCTCTTCATCACCAGTGTTAGAAATTTACTAAAAATCTTACAAGTGAGCAACCCAAGGGAACGAAAACACACACACACACTCACAGAGAGAGCTGGGTTCATAACTTGGCATTTGACTAAGTCAGTGTTTCTCAAACTGTGGGTCGTAAGCCAATTTCAGATGGGTCCCCATTCATTTCAATATTTTATTTTTAATATATTAGACAATGCTGCATTGTTATGTGACTGCATTTGGGGAAATGTTACAGGCCTGTACTTTTAACAAGCTACTATGTATATTCTTTTAACAATGGTAGTAAATGGGACTTACTCCTGGGTAGGTGTGGGTCGGATTGCAGCCCAGGATTGTTTAAAATGTTCCTGCTTGATGATGTCGCTTCCAGTCATGACATCACTTCCAGTGGGTCCTGACAGATTCTCATTCTAAAAAGTGGGTCCTGGTGCTAAATGTCTGAGAACCTCTGGACTAAGTAACAAACACAGTATGTAAAACTAACACCCAGCAGATTCAACATAACCAGCTACTAAGTGAAACATAACTGAATCTTCACTAACTGCCCAATCCTTTGCATGTCTGGTCAGAAGTCCCATTATAGTCAATGAGGATTACTCCTGATGATTGTGGATAGGATTGCAGCCTTAGGCACTATCCACATACATAAAAGAGAGTGCACTGCAGAGCAAAAACGGTGGTTTGAAGAGGGGTTGGGTACTTTTCTGCCAGTGCCATCTCTCTTTGCCAAATTTCCCTTTATCCAAGTTGCTTGTTTGCGCACAACAGGAGAGGAAACCGAACGCTTTCCACATGCACTGCCTCTGAAGCATTTTCGGCATCACCTGGCAGGACAAAGTTCCAAACAACACAGTCCTGGAACGTGCTGGAATCCCTAGCATGTATGCACTGCTGAAACAGAGACGCCTGCGTTGGCTCGGTCATGTCATGAGAATGGATGATGGCCGGATCCCAAAGGATCTCCTCTATGGAGAACTCGTGCAAGGAAAGCACCCTACAGGTAGACCACAGCTGTGATACAAGGACATCTGCAAGAGGGATCTGAAGGCCTTAGGAGTGGACCTCAACAAGTGGGAAACCCTGGCCTCTGGGAGGCCCGCTTGGGGGCACGCTGTGCAGCATGGCCTTTCCCAGTTTGAAGAGACACTTGGCCAACAGTCTGAGGCAAAGAGGCAAAGAAGGAAGGCCCATAGCCAGGGAGACAGACCAGGGACAGACTGCACTTGCTCCCAGGGTGGAAGGGATTGTCACTCCCGGATTGGCCTTTTCAGCCACACTAGACGCTGTTCCAGAACCACCATTCAGAGCGCGATACCATAGCCTTTCGAGACTGAAGGTTGCCAACAAAATGTTTGGACATTACACACATCACATTAAATTTGCCTTTAAGGAACTACTAGGAGATTGCAGATGATGCAACACACACCACGGGCAGGCCCACCCATGAGAGTGGGTGAAGTGGTTGCTTTGAGTGGCAGGTTGGTGGAGGCGGTGAACTAGCTGAACTGGAGAACTGATTGCGAATGAGAGCAGAATAAAAGTTGTGAGTACTCTTTCCTCCTACTTAACAACTGCAGTCTGGAAGGGCCAAAGGCGTGTTGCTTTCAGTTTGGGCAATGCCAAAGTCTTGGAGTTCATCCTTGGAGAGAGTAATTGTTCTCAAACTTTTAGCACTGGACCCACTTTTTAGTATGAGAATTTGTCAGGACCCACCAGAAGAGATGTCATGACTGGAAGTGACATCATCAAGCAGGAAGAGTTTTAACAATCCTAGGCTGCAATCCTACCTACACTCACCCAGGAGTAAGTCCTGTTTACTACCATTGTTAAAAGCATATACATAGTAGCTTGTTAAAAGTACAGATTTGTAACATTTCCCCAAATGCAGTCATGTACCACGGTGGCATCAAGTCTAATATATTAAAATTAGAATATTGAAATGAATGGGGACCTACCTGAAATTGGCTTGCAACCCACCTAGTGGGTCCTGACCCACAATTTGAGAAACACTGGCTTATGCAAAGGAAACCAACAGAAATAGCAGAGCTCTGTCTGTGCCCTTTGTCACTTCCACGCCTGCGTAAGATCACTTAATGCCAACAGTGGTTTTTGAGTACTTCTAATACTTACTGTTTTATTTTCTTAATTGTGGTGGTTGATTGATGCCAATGGGTGCATTTTTCCTGCATGTTTATGGATATAGTAAGGGCCAGTTTTTACAATTGAGTTTCCCACACCTCGGGCAGCTTGCATCACACTGGAGCTACGTTCCGCCATTTAAAAATGTATAATCCACTTTTCTACAATATTTTTTTAAAAAGCTAAATGGCTTTTAATAATAGTAAAAACTAGGAAGTCAAATTAAGGCAGCAGATAAAAAAGGAAAAACACAGGCCTTTCAATCATAAACCTTCAATCATAAATCTTGGAGAAGGAGAAGATCTTAACCTAATGCCTGAAGGAGATTGATACAGGTAGCTCAAGAATCAATCTGAAAGGGGTTCCATGAATGGAACACGGCCACCAAAAAGGCCCTCTCCCTCATCATAGCTGCTTGTCAGATGGCAGAGGTGTTGGAATAGCAACAACATGCGACTGAGATCTGTATGGTAATAGTGGGTGTGGGTATATGTCAAGAGCTGCCAAACTTGCCTGTAAGAGCCACATACGATAAACTTCAGATGTTTGAGAGTCCCAAGAGAGATGTTTGAGAGTTGCAATATCTAAGAAATATTTAAATTCCTAAATATATTTACTCACCATGAACATTAAACTTGTGTTTTAATCCAGTGGCCTCTTAGTTTAAACCTGGTAAATAATTATAAAGTTTTGAAAAAAATTATTTTCTTTTTAACCACAGTTTAACACAGGTATATGTGTTCATCCATCCTCATCAGTAAGGTGAGCAGTTAGTTACTCATTCAGTTATTTTGGGTTTCTATCTCATACTTTGATTAGACTTCTCATTCTTTTTTTCCCCTGTCTTGTTGCTTTATGTCTCTCTATCCAAGCAGCTATGACTAGCTACAGGTATAACCCGATTATCCACAGATTTTTCACACGAAGTTTTGTCTCAACACAATGAGAAGGGCCCTTTAAATTAAAGGAAAAAAGTTGTTTAACAATAACTACCAGAGTAAGGCCACAATCCCATCCACACTTTCCTGGGAGTAAGCCTCATTGACTTTAATGGGACTTACTTCTGAGTAGACAAGCCTAGGATTGGGCTCTAAGTATACTGGAAACAGCATACCAGTAGAACCATTAATGAAATCCTCCTTTAAAGTGCCTGGTGCCTTAAGCCAAAGGCTCTACGTAGAACACACAACTGGGAGTGTGCAATTCAGTTCACAGTAGAGAGATAAGCAACAAGGAGTGACTGAGCAAGTGCAGCTGCACATAGTTGCACCTGATTTACTTGGAAGTAGACCCTCTGTGGAGGTCCTGGCAGGGGGATACTGCAGAAGCAAGCATGCTCTCCTAAAAGCTTACTACATAAGCAGCTGTTGCAAGTGCTTGCTAGCTCCTGCCAGCATGCAACTAAGATCTCTGGCTAAAATACCTGTTGCTGCAGAATAATTCTACTTTAAATTCTACCCTCTGCTTTTCCTGTGTTTTACATCTTTGCAAGGTCTCCAGGACTCTTCCAGTGAACAAATGCAGGGACTTTTCCCCTTCAGTCCAACTTCATTGGTGAGGATAGGGCAATGAGGTTTGCAAAGGAGAGACTGAAGTGTGACTGTATACAGTAAGGGGAGAGGTGGAGAGGAAAGCAAGAGGAGGGAATAGACTGGGAGCCCAATCCTAGGCATGTCTACTCAGAAGCAAGTCCCTTAATAGTCAATGGGGCTTACTCCCATGAAAGTGAGGCTAAGATTATAGCCTTAACTGTTTTAAGTGCTCTCTCTCTCTCACACACAAACTTTTCCTTTTATAAAAGTTAACTCTTCTTCTCCCCCCCCCAGTACAACTTCATCAGCGGTAAATGATTATGGGGAGAGGGGCTAGCAAGCCTCAGTTTCCCAACAGAGAGTTTAAAGTTTGGATTCAATAAGGGGGAGGGGGCAAAAACAAGAAGGAAAGAGGAGATGGACTTAACCCTTTCAACGGCTTGAGAAACAAAGGTACAGCCTTCTGCAGGCAGGCAGGCAGGCAGGCAGGCTGCCTCTCTCTCTCTCTCTCTCTCTCTCTCTCTCTCAAAAGATCACTCTCCCCCCCTTCACCACCCTGTCCAACTTCATCTGTGGGGAGATGGGAAGGGGGTTAGCAAGTTAGGCTTTCCAATGGAGTGCTTGAAGTTTAAATACAGTAGGAAGGGGGAACAAGAAGGAAAGAGGAGATGGACTCAGCTGTTTCAAATGATTGCTTCTCCCTGCTCAGACGCCCCCTCCCACACACAGCTCATTGTCTCCTGCTCTGTCTTGGGTGCCACTCCAGAGGTGCCTCCGAGGGCGCTGGTGCTGAGCGAGGGGGGCTGCTGATGGCTGTGGTGGCAATTGCCCTGCCCTACCCTATGCTTGGAGCTTCTGCAGCTGGGCAACAGTCTGAAGGAGCATGTGGAACACACCCGCACCACACCCAAAGGCAGCTGGGAATGCTCAGCAGCACCCCAGCCTGCACAGCTTCCTCTCAGCAGAAGATCACTTGCTCCCTCCCGCAGTAGTGATTGGCTGGCTCACTTGCCTCCCCCCTCGCTGCTTGCCTGCCCCAGAGATAAGGCGGGGCAATGACTCAGGCTGCTTTTCTGGGAAGAAATTTTTTGCCTTATAGGTGAGTATCTATGGCATTTGATTTTTCTCTGTAAACTGCTTTGTGAACTTTTAGTTGAAAAGCAGTATATAAATACTGTTAATAATAATAATATTTCAGACTGCTGATGGCCAGACATGAGTGCAGATCACTGGTAGAAATGATGCAGGCACATGTGCTATTCTGATAGAAGTATGCTTCTGTTTGCCCCATCTTCAAAAGAATATTGTGGGAAATGGTACAAAGAACTCTGTACCTTGCACAGAGATGCAAAGAAGGGCTTTCAAAGTGATCAGGGGTTTTTTAGTTTGGGGGGGGAAAGGGGCGGCAGGTAGAAGGTGTAGGTTTCTGAAATCAGACATGGTTTGGACTGGGAAACAGAGAGAACCTCAAAAAGTCACAGTTTAGTAGTGTTGGGAACTCGAGTCAGTGACTTGGACTCGCATCACGAAAATGCATGATTTGGGGTGACTTGGCAATTTGTGAGTCATGGAAGAATCTGAAAGACTTGAGTCATGGTCCCCTGACTTGGCACTTGTCCCTACACATGCTGACTTGAGCCTCCCTGTGTCTGGGGGTGCTTGATTACTGTTTTTGCCATGTGGAAAATCTCATGAGGCCATAATTCTGACCAGCCAGGAGACAGGAAAGGGTTAATGTGAGCAGGAGGGGGGAGAAACAGAACTGGGCTCTCTTTTCCCATCTCTGATAGGAAGGAAGGAATGGATTATCACCGGACAAAGGATGGTCATTCTCACATTTCCATTGGCTGAGGGAGGGCAGGAGAAGGAACCAAGGGAGTTCTTGCCTTACGATTGGCTTGAAAAGCCCAGGGGGAGAGAGAGGATGCAAGGAGTTCATAGCGATCATGCTTTGCATGGCATGGCTGGTGGGGGGGGGAATTTTCATTGGATGACCGGCTGCAGTGGGACTACTTCTGAATAGGGCTGTAAAGGATCGGGTTGTCCTGGTAAGCCTTGCAGCTGCTGTGTGTGACCCTTCTCCCTCTTGCCACTTCTGTCCCCACTCTCACACAGTCCCTCCGGCCCTGTTTACAGATGGGCAGGGACAACAGGGGAGTGAGTGAAGAGAACTCCAACACATACACTCCCCCCTCCCCCCAGCAGCAGCCCTGTTTTTTCCATGGTGGGCTTTTTAAAAGGGGAGCGACTAGATTCCAGTCCAGTATTAAAGGGTAACTTGGAAAGTGTCCCTGTTATGACTTTTTTGAGTTGAGTGGCGGGGGGGGGGTGGTTTTCCCATCCCTGCAATATAAAAATATCTTTATTAGTACCACACAACATCTTAAGGAAGTTTAATAAAGATAAGGTTTACTCCCATTTTCAATCCTTGGCATGCCCTGGTAGGGCTGGAATTTCTGGTAATATACCCTGATTTAGAGTCTGGGGGCCCAATCCTATCCAATTTTCCAGTGCTGGTGTAGTTGTGCCAGTGGGGTGTGCGCTGTATGCTATGGTGGAGGGGCAGTCACTGGGACCTTCACAAGATATGGGAACGTGTTCCCTTACCATGAAGTTGCATTGTGGCTACACCAGAGTTGGAAAGTTGGATAGGATTGGGCCCTAAGGCTGCAATCCTAAACACACTTTAATAGGAGTATGTCTCATTGAATACAGTAGGACATTTTTGAGTAGACATGCATAGCCTTGTGCTGTAAATCTGTGTTTTCACTGGGCCTGTAACTGTTTTAGCATTCAATAGATGGAGGATATTTTTGGTCAGTTTGGAATAGTTACGTCAAATGGTCATGAAATACTGTACATCTATGTAAACACACCATCTGACTGCTGTAGTTGTGATGCATGAGCAATAACTCACATAGCCTAGAGATCAGAGAACTTGCCATTGCCTATTTTAAGATGACAAATGTTATGTACTGCTCAGGCCATTAACTGCTCTGCACAGTGGGGAAAATACAGGGAACACTACTTAGCCGAAGTTACGTTGTTGAAACTGGGCTCTATCATATCTTGAAAATATGATTGAGATTTGCCTATTCTCTCTTCTGTCGTTTGTAGTTAATGAGTTCCTGGACAAGAACAAAGTGCTTGTTTCTGGTCATCACCTGCTAAGCCAATTTCTGCCCAGCCCCCAGGTGTACGCATTTGATCCCTGATATGTATATGCAATGTTGGGCAGAAATGGCTTAATGACGTCACTTCCCATTTAATGGCATCACTTCCAACCCTCAGCAGGCACCATGAATGATAACTTTGGGCTGCTGTATTAAACAAGTTTGACACACCTGAGCTAATTGTCTGCAGAGAATGTTTTGGTAATACAGGTGCACCCTGATATCCACTGATCCTGTATCCACTGGTTCAATTATCTGCAGGTGTGGGAGTGTGCATGACCCCCCAGCCCAGTAACATGATTGCAAGGCTTACATTAGTAAAAATGGTCTTGCTTTACTGGGTTGCTATAAGCCTGACAGCTTATAGCGACAAACAAGCTGCCTCCCATCAGTTTGAATGCTTCAAAAGACATGATCAAGAGTAACAGGAAGTGGAAGTTAATTCCTCTCCCTGTTAATCTTTATCATGTTTTTTGAAGCACTTAGACTGCAAAGAGGCAGCCTGTTCATTGCTATAAGCCTGTAGACTTGTAGTGACCCAGTAAAGTAAGACCACTTTCACTAAGGTAAGCCTTGTTAATGATCATTGGGGGGGGGGCAGAGATGGGAGTTCCTCAAAGCATTTTCTGTAGCCACAGGGGTCTGTAGAATGAATGCCCCGTGGATACAGGGGCACACCTGTACTGCAGCCGGAACTTGTGAGAATGCGAGAGACACACACAGCATCAGTGAAGCTCACCCACCCCAAGGAGTCCATTCAGACTTTCTCCCCACCAAGATTCTCTCTGCAGTGCTGTCTAGCCTCCAGAAGCAAGGAGTCAGGGCCTGGGCATGGAAAACAATGGTAAGATTGAAATGTGAGGTTGCCATCTTAGGAATACATCCCATAAGCTTTGACTTCCAGGAGGACCCTAATTAACTCACAGGGCCTGGGTGCATATAGTGATAGCAGGAATCCTCTGCACTCAGAGGATGCCAGGACCAACCCAAGGATTACCAAGAAGGAAAGACTGTTGCTGTTCACAAGCCTTAAGTAGGCAGTTCCTCCTACTCTTTCCTGTAACTAATCAGCTTCCTCTTCAGGATCCAGAGAGACTACTGTGATTGGCAGTGGGAAGGGGGGGGGGGAGAAGGAACTGACTACTCAAGACACAGCAGGGATGTGCAGTGTGGAGGCGGCAGGTGAGGCAGAACTGTCTGAACATAGTCCGTGGAAAAGCACTGCAGTCATCTCACCCGCTGACACCTGAGCTCTCCTTACACCTGAGAAAGTAGGTGTAAGGAGAGCCTTCTGGAGTGTAAGGGCAGTTGCGGTGCCCTTTCATGGACATGTGGGGCAGTTCTGCATGTCCCTGAGACACAGGTAGTTTCTCCTCCTCTACTTTCCTCAGTTAATCAACTTGGTTGAAGGGTCCTCTGGGCACAGTGGGTCCCTGGGCACCACTCCAAAATGTAGAATCGTGTAGCGACTCGTGGTTTGATTTTACTCTGCACGTGCCTTGCACATAGTTAAGGAAACGTAGAATCTTGCTCTAGCCCACTCTTCCCCCCTCCACACATTTTCTCTTCCACTGTGTCCCCCTCTTCCTTTTCCTATCCCGAAAGTGGGAAGGGCAGAAGCTGGCACATCACTGGGTAAGGGGAGTAGCATTTGGCATGCTGCTTCTGGTGCCAGAATATCTTGGGCTGGACTGTGCCAGATGCCCACATGATTAACGTTTAGGAGTGGGGTTAAAAAAATAAAAACCCACTTTGCTGTCCAAGCATTTAGTGATGTCTGATTTGATCTCTGTTTTATGTTACGATGCATATTGTTGGCCGAGCTCTATCTATGGTTTGGTTAGTTTAACTTTCCATTAAAATGTGATATTATTGTTTTAAGAACACTATATGAGTTGCCAAGGGGACTAATGGTCAAAAACCTGAGGTACTTTAGCTTTTCTTTAAAAGCTCGGAGACATCAGTCAACACTGTCCTTTCATGTGGTGAGTGAAAAAGTCAGGGACCTTTTTCAGTTTAATGGCACAGTGGAAATAGGGGAGAAAATCAAGGAAGCGTTGAGTATTTTCCAAGCCTTCTCTGCCAGCTTTTAATGCTGGTGCATGTGTTCTAGAGAACATGTGTTTTATTGACTCTGGGAAGTGGTTGTACTTCCCAGCATCAGTCATGGCTGACAGTAACTTGGAGTTTAACCATCACTACCCCTCCCCAAACAAACATGCCCTGCCTCAAGGCTGAGTTTTAGATATGGGAGGGAGGGGGAAAATTACTTGAAATCTTTGCAAATGCTAATCAACAGAATTGACTCCAGCAGGAGATACCAAAAGAAAGAGTCAGATGTTCAGGACGTGTAGTTCATAGCAATCAGGGAGAACTTCATCAAGAGAAAGGCATTACCATTCGAAACAACCCTTTCACATAAAACTTCAAAGCAGCTTGCTTTGGGCGTCTGGTGTGTTGAATATAGACTGTGCATGTACAGAGTCTCATTACATTCCAAGCAGGAGCAGAACTGGGGAAAATGAAGCTTGATTCATAATTTTGCTGAGCATTACAAACGGGATCAATCAGTATTTTGTAGATATGTTCATCTGCAACACTACTACTTTCAAGGCTTTCAAAGTTTGGAAGCCTCGTAAGTGTTAGCTGGAGCTATAATTAGCATCTGAAATTGGTTTGGCCCCTAGAAGCCATTTGGGCAAGGCCTATGAGAGGGGGTGCAGGGGCTACATCATACTCGGGCCTGGGGTCAAAAAGGGGGGCTAGGAGTCAAAGAAGAGGAGCCAGAAATTTCCTGGAATCTTGGAAAATGTTTCCATGTATTGTGTGAAGAAGATTAGCATTCACATTTTGTATAAGCCTAAATAGTTTTATATATCGTAGTTCATAGCAATTATGATCCTATGAAATTGTGATCCAACAGAGAAGGGAAGTGGCCCAAAAGAATCTTTGTACTCCCTGATAAAATTCCTTTCAGAAGCCCTGCATTTGGGTCAGCACCTTAGAAGCTAATCTCCTCCCCTCTCTATTGCTGATTTGCAAAAAGGAGGTTTCTGCCTAAAATACTATAGTAATCCATTCTCTGCTCATTCCTTTGAGTACATGTTGGTGCCAATGAGATGTAAATAAATGGTCTCAGAACTTTTCCAAATATGGCCCCAATTATAACACAAATGTAAGCTAACTAGAAGTCATTCTTATCTTTCGTTTCTATGGAAGTCGACTGTTTTCTTCTATGTTTCCATCTCTCTGGGTAGGTTACAAATAAACAGTGGCGCTGAGTGATGCACATGGGGGAGGGCATGTGCCACTACTGGCCAAAATTGTGAAATCTTGATATTTTTGAATAAAAACATCATGTTATGTATCATTTGGTGTGGAATTTCATGCAGAATGCAACGAAACAAACCACGTTTAAATATCTGAATTCTGTGAAACATCACGGCCAAATAAGAAGAAAAGGAAAACACAACTGCCTTATGTAACAAAAAAATGGATTTTCTTAACTCAAAACTAACTAGTGAGATTGATCTAAGAGCCAATGAGGTGTTGTTATGATATAGCAGGGAACCAATAAGGTGTCTGTATGAGTCAACTCTCATTTCCATGTATCAGAGCTAATACTAGAACTCTTACTCGGTTTTATGAATGTCATCAAATTGGTCAGTTTTTTTTTTGTTGGTTACTGATTTGTTGGGTGACCTGAATTGTTATGTATTAAAGTAAGTAAATAGAGTTAAGGGGGAGGGTGACACCAACCCTAGTGATGCCACTGCATTTATGCTGTGCATATGATATTGTAATTTATTCTGTATGGTCTTGCATGGGAGGAGGTCTGTCGCAGAGATGACGCAATGAGTTCTCACAGCGGGTGATGCCTCGCCAATAAAAATACTTTCCTGTTTTCAAGGGTTCTAAACCGGTGTGAATCTGCAGATGTCCCCAAGTTACTCCTCATTCTGCAGCATTAATTGGTGTGAGAGGCGTGGGTTGTTAACACAGATGCCCTGATAATCCATGTGCATGCACTTACATGCATTTTCCAGAACATGTGCGTCTTGGGACCTTTCATATTTGGTTGCAGAGCACACATCTTTCAAATTGGTACCATGAAAGTGATGTGAGGGGGGTAAAGAGAGCATAGTTACAAAAAGTGAGCTAGATGAGAAAAACCACTACTGATTATACAAGGCTATTAGGTTAACACTCAAATGGATGAGCAGGAGTATACAGGGCAGGTGGGAAAAAAAGAATTCATCAGGCAGATGTTTGCTAAATAAACAAATTAAAGTTATCCCTGGATAAATAGGGGATCCTGACACATGTGGAACTTAACAAGTGGAGAAAAGCAGGACAGGAAGATCAAAGTAGCTCAAAGGAAAGAATGTTCCTCATTCAGCTCAAGGAGAGGAAGGGAAGTTGGTTGGAAAGGTGCCTCACAGGCACCCATATAAACACATGCACTCCTATTTACATTCCAGCTTATATATCTGCTCACATTCCTCTACACTTAGGGAAAGGGTACTGTGTTGAAAACCTTTGATTTTTCTCCTGTTTTTGGACCCTTCCAACCCCCTCCCCTCCCCCAGACTTCTGAGATGTCTTCAGCCTCTCAGCAAAAAAATTGCTGAGACATCCTGCTGCAAGAACCACTGTCCTGGGATGCTTCCCTGAGACTCTTTCTAACGCAATTGCTGGCGCAGTGGACCCAGGATCCCTATAGGATCAGGTCTGGAAAGGGGGTTTGGATTCAGTACTGGCTGCTGCCACCACTGCCCCCTTCTCGGATTCAGTTCACCCCCATCACAATCCCTGTTGCCTCCTTGTTCCACCCAACTCCTGCCCTGCTCCAGCTCCCTCACTGTTCAGCCTGGGCCAGCTGGTCTGCGATGAACCTCTGGCATGTGGGGGAAGGCTCTGGTCTTTCCGCTGGGGATCTGGCAGCATGTGACTCTGTGCGCTGCTGAAATCCTTTTTATGACTGCTGTAAGGCAGTTAATGCTGGCAGAATGCTGGTTCTGCTTAGTTGCTGACCTACCATTGTATTCTGTGGGGCAAATGCCCCGGGCACAAGGCTATAGGACCCTGCAGAAGTCTCTCTGAGGTTCCTGACGGGGTCAGAAACTGTGCTTCCAGTTTTCCGGAAGCACAGTTTATAGCATCAGGGAATCTTAGAGAGGCATCCCCAATGCAGCCTTGGGTCGCGTGAGGCTCTGTGAGCCTCAGGTGAGTGGGGAGGGCGGTGACAGCCCACGGGGGGCGCTATTATGGACCTTTGTCCTGGGGCAAAGGGCTGAGGAGGTCTGCCACTGGTTCTGCTAGTATAAGAGCCCAGTTGGGTTGTAAGTTTTTTAGTTCAACTTGCACAAATGTGAACATTATGCTTGCCAAGGAACAGAAAGAACTATAATAGAAAAGATGTCTTCCTTTGCTTTCACATCTGGAAAAAAGATGGGGAAATGGCAAGCATGTGGTTGATTGTTTGTTTTTAAAACCGAATGTGACATTTAATACACTTGGAATTTTTACTGAAAATTTGTTGGGACTTGCAGTCTGCACCAAAATAATTAACAGTAAATGCAAACCCTGATTCATCTGAATGGAATTCTTCCATGCATTTATTAATCATAGTTCAATCCAAAGGGACAACCAGTAATTCTTAACTATGCTAAAGTTCAATAGTCGCTGCAAAACCGGGTTAGGTTGCCCATGAAATCCTGGAGGTTCAAAGTTCCCCTTGCATAAATGGGTGCTGCTCAGGCTCCTTTCACGCCCCATATACTTCTATTCCAGAAAGTTCCCCAGCTTTCAGGAGCAACTTTTCAGGGGCAAAAGGGGACAGACTAGCCAGTAGCATTGCTAGGGGGGTGCAGGTGGTGTTGGCTGCACTGGGTGACGCGCACAGGGAAGGGTGATGCGCAGTGGGGGGGGGGTGACATGCTAAAATGGCAATGGTATGGGGTAATACTGTCATGTTATATACTGTGGGATGTGGAATGTCCAGCAGAATGCAATGCAAAAAACCAGAGTGAAATATCCCCTTTCTATCAAAAGTTATGGCCAAAAAACCAGGAAAAAAAATGCATGGAGCCCTATGGAAAGTGAAACTGAGCCATATTGCGCGTTTACTCACAGGTAGGCAAACTTGCCTTCATCTGTCGGAAAGGGCAGGCTGAGAGGAATCCAAGGACACCGGAATAGTCCTGATCCAATGAATGCAGCCCCCAAAAACACCTAAGGAGAAAGTTCCTCCCTCAAAGCAGACGAATGTGTTGAGCCTATGGAAGGCAAAACTAAGGCTCATGGTCGTGTTTACTAGCGAGTAAGCAAATGTGCCTTGGCTGTTGGTCAGGCCAGGCAAAGGGGAATATGAAGCCACCAGAATGGTCTGATGGAACTAGAGCTCAACAAATGCTCCAGAAGGCAGCCTTACCCCCCCTCCCCACACACACACTATAAAGGATCAAAACAGAGGCTTCAGCTGATAAGGTGAACCTTTTTGAGACTTGCAAAGCCTGACAGTGATCTGGTTTAAACAGAAGTTCTTAAATTGAACTGGTCACTGAGTAGGGCTGAAAACCCTACTGGTTTTGGAGGGGGGTGTTATTGCAGGCAGGCTACAGAGGAAATTCACTTGGTGGATCAGGGCTGGCTTCTGCTTATTTATTTGTTTTACTTTAATTATTTATACTTATTTATTTTAATTTGCCTGATGATGTCACTTCCACCATGACATCACTTCTGGTGGGTCTTGGACAGATTGTCATTCTAGAAAGTGGGTCCCAGTGCTAAAAGTTTGAGAACTGCTGCAATAAGGTGTTAGTAAGTTGACACCCCGGGGGGGGGGGGGTTGACACCACTAGTGACCAAAATCACTAAAAACACAATTTGGAAGAATAATACCATCATGTTATAGATCAATCAATGCATAGTTTTATGCAGAATGTGTTCCATCGTTGTTCTATCAAAAGGTACAGCAAAATAACCAGTGGGGGCAGAGAGATGGTACATCACCACATCCACCACCTGGGGTGTTGCCCCACCCACTGCATGGGGGAGTGACATGCTGCATCCTGCACCGGGTGATGTGAACCCTAATGATGCATCTGAGACTAGCAGCTCTCTGAATTCTAGACAATGTAACTTTTCGTCAAAAAAATATTACATAATCTTAAATAAATTTGAGGCAACCTCAGACCAGCATTATACCTTAATGAGCCATGCAGTATAGTGTTAGAATGCTGGACTGGGACTGGTAGAGAGCTGGGTTCAAAACTCCACTCTCAGCCATGAAGATCACTGGGTATCTATTGGTCTACAACCATCGCAACCTACCTTACAGGGCTGCCATGAGGATAGAAACAGTCAGGGCCAGCTTTAAGCCAATTGTACCAACTGCTCCCAATTTGGTGTTTGCCTAAGAGGGACCCACACTAGGGTAATCTAGTCTAGTCTTGTCAAATACACAAATGCTGTACAACTTGTAACGTTATGCTGTACTCCACTTGCATCACCCCATTTCCAGGACAATAGAGATATAAAGCCTTTAAGAAATTTTATTTATATCTCTAAGATTCTGCAAATCTTGGCTGTGAGCTTGGGGCCCCACAAAAATGGTTTCCAATTGGGCCTCACAGCTCTTAAGGCCAGCCCTGAAGGCGGTGAGATTAACCATGTATGCTGCCTTAAGCTCCTTGAAGGAGCTCAGAGATATACAAGTCATAAATGCATATTTGTTTAAATTTTTTGCTATCTTGCCTTTAATTTCAATAAAATATACAAGTTGGTCTGAAAAATACAGACAGAATACAGAAAGCAACCCCCCCATAAGATTATCAACTGTAAAAATACAATAAAACCGTAAAGCCCAAGATCTTAGGGTACCTGAGGCAAGGTACCAAACAGCGGCTTCCTAGCTCAGCAGCCAATTACTTCCCTACCTGCCTGCCTCTGCTGATGGCTTGCTCAGGTCTGAAAAGGAGGAGGATAGAGCAGAAGGGAAAATGGAGAAGAGGAGAGATGGTGGTGGGCTAGGGCAGTGGTTTTCAAACTCTCAGGGAGAGTTTGAGCTGCTCTAAGTTCTTGCAGGGGCAGGGGGGAGGCAGCGGCGTGATCCCCAGGATCACCCCACTCAGGGGGGCTGCAGGGGCTTGAGTACACTTACCCAAACCTCCTGCAGCCTCCCAGGGGTGCTGGGAGCCCTGCCTGACCTTCTGCAGGGCTCCCTGCAGCTTCAGAAATGAAAGTGGAGCGATCGTACTCCACTTCTGCTTTAGTGGAGGCGGGGCACAATCGCTCCGCTTTTGCTTCCAAAGCTGTGGGGAGCCTTGCAGAAGGTCATGCAGGGCTCCCTGAACCCCCAGGAGGCTGCAGGAGACTCAGGGAAGTGAACCCAAGCCCCTGCAGCCCCTCTGAGCGGTGCAATCCTGGGGATCATGCAGCTGCCTCCTCCCTGCCTCCAGGCTGCCCCCACCCCTTAAGGGGAAACAGGCCAGGGCCCATAGGCTGGGGCGTCGTGACACCCCAGTTTGAAAAGCCCTGGGCTAGGGTGTCACCCCATCATTCTACCTTCCTCCATTTCCCCTTCCACTCTGCCTGCAAGTCTCTTCTCAGGCCCATCACTTTTCTCCCTGCTCATGGTTGGTTGGTTGGCAACCTTCAGTCTCGAAAGACTATGGTATAAGCCTACAGCACCCAGTATTCCCAGGTGGTCTCCCATCCAAGTACTAACCAGGCCTGACCCTGCTTAGCTTCCAAGTTCAGATGAGATCGACCCTATCCTATCCAACTTTCCAGTACCAATGCATCCCCAAGGTAAGGGAACAAATGCTTGTTTACCTTAAGGAGCCTTCCATGACTGCCCACCACCAGAGGGCATGGCTGCACTAAGTGCTGAAAAGTTGGGTAGGATTGGGCCATTAGTGCCACAGATATGTTGGAGGCAGGAGAAGGGGTTGGAGTATGCACTCATATCCTCCACATCTTGTAGCTCCCCTGCGCCTAAGCTAGTCTTTTGACCAACTGGGCCCCCCACTGTGTGTCCTCTCCTCATCCATACCCTGTCTGAAGTCTTTAAACCCAGTGCTGCAGGCTGCACACACCCTGCAATTATTTCCCATTTCCTACTTAGCCTGATCTGGCCTCCTTGTTGCCCTGGATTCAGGTGCAAATCCCGGAGGCATTTCACATCACATGGAATCCATGATGCTGCTGGGCAGCTCCCCTTGGCATGCAGTTCCCCACATGGGACCACAGTGTCCAGATATCACCACTTAGCGGGTGATTCCTGACTCTTCGCCTTCCTCCATTTCAAATTCAAGCAAGGTGGTAGCAGTAGTGGGCCAATAGGGCAGGCGGTCTTGGCCACCTCCCACTACTTGAAAATCTGCCCCGCAAAGCAGCCACCTCGGCTCACTTCATTATGCTGAACGGCTTTGCCTATGACTGCAAGTATGGTAAGCAAACAGTTGAACAAGTGGTTAAGATGCTGTTCTCCAGTAGGTTGGCAACCTTCAGTCTCGAAAGACTATGGTATAAGCCTACAGCACCCGGTATTTCCAGGCGGTCTCCCATCCAAGTACTAACCAGGCCTGACCCTGCTTAGCTTCCAAGATCAGACAAGATCAGGCATGTGCAGGGTAACAGTTGCTGAGAGTTCGGTGAAGTCACTCCTAGCTTAGGAAGAGATTATAAAAGAACAGCGAAAGAGAAGTGGCACCTTTTTTTTTCCAGCAGCAGCTATGGAGAGAAACCAAGCAAGGAGCCAGCCAGGGCTAAGGATTTATGTGATTTCTGGGAAGCTGGAAAAGAACAGGTGCCATAGACTAGGCTGATTTCCCAGCTTTGTTCATGGAAAAGCATTGTTTTTTGACCTAGTTTTACTTGTTGCTTATTAGTTTGTGGTTACTGGCTGCCTTGTTTTATTGTGTGGTGTTCTAGAAAGCCTGCTGGTACGTGTTTCCCCCTCCATATGCCAGATTTTCACTATTTGCTGTTTTGTATCTAATTGGCTCTTGTGGTGTCTTTGTTCCTTCTTGCGTGTTAGGGCCCAATCCAGACCCCTTATGTGTGCCGGCTTATAGTTGGCGTGCAGTGTCGCAAATGTCCCGTAAGGCATGCCTGCCACCAATACTGCGGGCCCAGCGCAGTAATGAGCAGCATGAACCCACGCTGAGCCAGCTCTGGCGCTGGGTCTGCAGTCCACAGCCCAGTGGCTCGCCCAAACCACCGGGTGGCAGAGAGGTGAGTGGGGGCATGGGGGGAGGGGGGGGGAGAAGGCGGGCGGAGGGCAGGGAGGAGGTGTGGTGGAGGAGGGAGGGGGTGGGAAGGGGCAGAACCTGGGGAGCTCAGCTCCACTGGATCCTCACAGCCCGACACAGGACTCCTTGATTCTGCACCAGCTCAAGAGCCGTCGCCCCATTGTGGGGCTACTTCCCTTACCCAGGGGAAGGGAATGAAATTCCTCTTCCCCCAAGGAGGCAGTGCAGGCTGCCTGGTGCACGTTGGTAGCCATTTTGGCATTGCGGCAGTCTTGTGCACCAGGCAGCTCAGGATTGGGCTGCCGGACACCTTATGTTATTTTTATAAGATAAAGCAGAATACAGTTGTTAAAAATACATATATAGTTCTATAGCATCTAATACAGTATTTTTTCATAATGTCTGGGGAAATTATTTGAAGAAGATGTTTCATACTGTGCTGATGAAGCTCCAGGCAACATTGGTCTCCTTGATGGACTGGACAAGACTTGCGGGACCTTACTTCCTTCTCCATCAGTGAACATATGGAGATGTCTTATACCGAGTTATCTAGCCTCTGAACTGTCTGCTCTGCTTTGCATTGCCTGTCCAAGGTCACAAGTGGATGGCTTTCCTGGAACCTTCCCAGTACAGTAGCAAAACAGAAGCACTCAGCCTTTGCTAGTAAAAGTCACAGTTTACAAGTCTGAAATACTGAGTGTGGAGGCTGGGCTAGGGAGGGCATTCCACAAAGTTGGTCCACCAGTTTGTACTAAAGTTTGTATCACCCAGTCTGGGAGGACAGCGCGTCACCCCTGTGATGGATCTTCTCTGATGCAGTAGGCGGGGCAGCACCGCAATTGTTGGGTGTGGTGATGTACCATTTTTCTGACTCTACTGGTTTTTTAGCTATGTCTTTTGATAGAATAGAGATATTTCAATGTGGTTTGTTTCATTGCATTCTGCATGAAATTACACATTGATGTATAATGTGATGGTATTATTCAAAAATATACAGATTTTAAAAATTTTGGCCAGTAGGGGTGTCACCTATTTTGGTACCCTAGCGATGCCACTGGGTACCACAACCAAGAAGGTTCAAGCTCCTCAGGGTCATTCACTGTACTTCAGTTGACAGGAGAACCAGGGGCAAAATTCCAGGTGCTGAACACTGACTTCAGATGTTGAACACTCAAGGGGAAACATATGTTGGACAGATATACTAACAAACGTTGATGTCAAGTATTTATTCTGTAGACTTGTACACTTGGTATCAGCACAAGTTTTAGACTGGGTTTTTCAGCAATTGCTAATGGGTTTCTATGAGCCATGTAATTAATTGACATTCTGTCTTGGGAAAAGAGCAAGTTCACAACTTCTACAGATCGGAAGGCTGCTCTCAGTTCTATAAACAGAGTGAAGTTATGTAAAGAACTTCAAACATTGACTTAGTTTTCTCCCTCTGAAAGAAATTGGGGTGGGGGAATATTTACATTAAGTTAATGGATGACATTTAAACAAAGATGTGGCAGCAGGCGGTGGAGAGGAGAGAAACCCTTCTTTGACTCCTGGTGCCAATGAAATACTTTTTGTCAATATACCAGAAGAGGCAGATCTAACTTTTCTTAGCTCATGGTTTGTACAGGCAGCTTTCAACAAGAACAGGGACTCCACTCATGCTTCCTGCAGGCTCCACCTAAGCAAAACACAATTTTCTCAGAATCGGCATCAATCTTCAAGTGACCACAGAAAACAATCATGCAGATTTCAACAGGACCTTCTTGGCTTAAGACCCAATTCTATCCACGCAGTACACTGGTAGTTTGCAAGGTCTGCCAGTGTACTGCATGGGCTGCTGGTGTGCCAGCCAGCATTCCCTCTAAGGCAGTGCTTCCCAAAACTTTTAGCACCAGGACCCACGTTTAGAAACAACAAATCTATCACAACCCACTACACACACAAAAAAGAGATCTAGAAAGAAACAATATTTTATTTATTAATTATAATGTTCCCCACCCCGGAACACCTCCTCCCGGCCCTCCCCACACCCTTCTGACCCCTGCACAGGCTGAGCTCAACTGGCATGAACCTACCTCCGTCCATCATCACAGAGGCTGGATGCAGCCTCTGCGGGCCAGCGTACATCCTTTTGCCAGCCTGGCTGATGCTTGAAAAAGCACAAGCATGCTTTACAGCACATTTGTGACCCTCTGGGCTGGCGCAAGGCACTTGTACCAGCCTAGCACAATCTTAGGTTTGTGCTCTATAGTGTAGGCCAGGAGTGTCAAACTTAAGGTCTATGGGCTGGATGCAGTCCCTGGAAGCTCTTTGTCCAAAGTCCATGATAATTAGGTTCTCCCAGTGCCCCATTTCAGCAGCACCACTTCTGCTGAGACTCTGGGAGGGAGAGATGGAAGGAGACCTTAGAAGGCAGGGAATGCTATGGGAAAGGGAAAGATCAAGAGAAGTGAGAGAAGGAGATGCTGTTGAGGTACTGGGAGAGCCCAATGAACATGCAGGCTCCCTTTCAGCAGTGCTGAAGTGTCACTTTGTAGAGCACCTCTCAATTGCTAAGTTGCAAAGTGACACAGTAGCAGAAGCAGCACTGCTGAAAGGGCGGCCCAGGTG
This sequence comes from Tiliqua scincoides, assembly GCF_035046505.1. Lineage (NCBI taxonomy): Eukaryota > Metazoa > Chordata > Lepidosauria > Squamata > Scincidae > Tiliqua > Tiliqua scincoides. The sequence goes on from NC_089822.1 coordinate 124,140,519, forward strand.
ATAATTATTCTCTTCTGTCACATGTTCTCTTATCTCATTGTCAGCTAATGAGTTTCTGTATGAGAATAAAGTACTTGTTTCTGGCCATCATCCACTTAATAACATCATTTCCTACGTAATGATGTCACTTCTGACTCTTAGCAGGCACCATGAAAGCTATTCGGACTACTATATGAAAGAGTTTGACACCCTGTTGTAGTCTATTACCTTAGTATCTAAACTGATATTAAATGGAGCTTCAAACTGGATACAGATGTCCAAGCAAATGAATAAGTCCAACATCCCTTAGCATCTGAAGAGCTATGGTCCAGCACATAAATCTACCTGAATCTTATGGCCATCACTAGAGGTCTTCCTCCAAGTCCCACCACCATCAAAATTCAGGCATGCAGTGATCAGAGAGAAGCCTTTTGCAGATGTTGGCACTTTGCTTCTGGAATGTTACCCCCAGAGAACTGATGGTGTCAACTTTCATGTCTTCCTGGCACTCTGCAAAGACTTTCCATACTTGCTCTGGTGCATTCCAGGATCACGTAGAGCTGGTTTTAATTGTTGTTTTATAGTTCAACGGGTTCTGATTGATTGATGCTGTCATCACCATGCTTTTTGTGCTTTCTTGGTGCAGTGCTTTATCCTTTTCCTTGTTTGTCACCCTGGGAGCTCAACTGGACCCAAGAGCTGCACTCCATAAGTCTTCTGTCATAAGCAGTGAGTCCCAGTTGCAGTGCAATCCTTGCTGGCACTTCCAGCAGTCCTCACTCTAACTGCCAGTGCTAACCAGTGCCAATCAAGCTCTTCACCTTGAAGACCCAGGAGTAGGGTGATGCCACAAAGTCATGGTCAATAGCCTCCTTAGAGGTCGCATTGGGTTATAGCAATTGTACAGAGGACAGTGTAAGTTGGCAACCTTCAGTCTCGAAAGGCTATGGTATCGCGCTCTGAATGGTGGTTCTGGAACAGCGTCTAGTGTGGCTGAAAAGGCCAATCCGGGAGTGACAATCCCTTCCACCCTGGGAGCAAGTGCAGTCTGTCCCTGGTCTGTCTCCCTGGCTATGGGCCTTCCTTCTTTGCCTCTTTGCCTCAGACTGTTGGCCAAGTGTCTCTTCAAACTGGGAAAGGCCATGCTGCACAGCCTGCCTCCAAGCGGGCCTCTCAGAGGCCAGGGTTTCCCACTTGTTGAGGTCCACTCCTAAGGCCTTCAGATTCCTCTTGCAGATGTCCTTGTATCGCAGCTGTGGTCTACCTATAGGTCGCTTTCCTTGCACGAGTTCACCATAGAGGAGATCCTTTGGGATCTGGCCATCATCCATTCTCACAACATGACCAAGCCAACGCAGGCGTCTGTGTTTCAGCAGTGCATACATGCTAGTAAGTGTGTATTACACTTACACACAACAGTGTAAGTGTGTTGTCATAACTACCAGTGTGAGTTTGATTTCCACTCTGTAAAAAGTAGTTTGTATTCCAGTCTTTTGGAATTCAAAATAGTTGCTATTTATTTTGTTGCTAGCTTTGTCAGGACAATAGGAAGTTCCTTTCTTGCTCTTTCTTGTTCGCAGCCAGTTCTTTTAGACCTGCACTACTCTCAGACACACATGCTTATGCTCAGGCCTGACATACTCAGTTGATTGATGCATACCTGCCCCCTTCTTCCATGCACATCCACACTGTACCTAAGAGCAAGGCTGCTACATTTGGGCAGGCAATTCCAGCATCTGTGTGCATAGACATGGGAGAAGGGTCTGAGGATCGGATTATTGTTAGTAGAAGGGTTGCAATCAGAGAGCTAAATAGGAAGCTCTCACACACCAGATCCAGCCCCTGGATCTTCTCTAGCCCACCTCTCCTCTAGCCGTATTATTATTCCAAACTACTTGAAACACAGTTGTGAACTGGTGTTGAGCAATTGATACAAATCTTAGCCTCGGACCTAAGTATCAACTAGATATCACTGCAGTATGTACAATGTTCGTAAAAGCACCGTGTTTTGCAGTTCTGATGGTGTTATATCAGTAAGCTGCAGTTGTTTAAAGTAATTCTCAAAACTTTTCAAGATTGTTCAAGATTATTACTATTATGAGATTTTCACCCAGTCAAGTAGGTGTTATTGACTGGTTCTTTTTATTCAGACATCGAGTCCTTCCCAAGGACTTGGTATACCTGGTTTTTATCCTATAAATACTGTCGCAAAATGTAAGCTATTCCCAGTAACACTGTTTTATTATTACTATTAAATTTTTGCACAGTCATGTTGTTTTTGACTGGATTTTGTACGTATCTACCTATCAAGTCCTTGGGTAACTGAAATGGTGGGGCATTTAAACTTTTCAAAATGGTGCTTGTGGAAAAAGAAGTGTCTTGTGTCTCATGCTGTGGTAATATCACATGTGCCATCCAATAGGTGCCTATGATGCTATCATAATGATGACCCTTCCACTACTCTTTATGGCAATGCTTGCTATTGCTGGGAGAAGAAGAAAGAAGATTGCATGCAACCAATCACACAACATTGCAAATGTGAGTGTGTGGAAAAATGCAGCTTTAGCTTTAGCTGGAGGAATATAGACTGGATCCCTGCAATAAATGGCTAACTGTACATTCTCCATGCATAAAAAAAAAATCATCTGGAAAAATCTTGCTTGCCATCTGGAAAAACCACAATGCTTTGTTACACTCCAGATTCAGTTTGTCAGCAAAACAGAGCAAATTGCAAGGAGTCAATAGTTTTTAAAAAATGAGAGTTCAACCTCTTGTATTTGGGGGCAACCACCCAAAAAGATCATATTGGTATTTATGAAAACATCTGAAAAACAGGTTTCCCTGTTGTGTTCTCTCTGAAGCTGGATCTTCCCTGGAGCTCAAGTCACTCTCAGAGATTTTAGTCACTGTTCTAAATGACTGTCTGCTTTAAAATAATTTGTAGACTTCCTTCCCCAGCAGAAAATAAAAACGTTTTCTGAGTTCCAAGAAGCAAAAGGTGAAGTTTTGCAGTCACGACTGCTACTGTTTTGATTGGCTAGTGTTTTGACAGCAGCACCTAACAGCAAAATTTCCATATGTTCCAGGAAGTAAAAGAATTTAAGAGTAATGGGAGTGCTACACTGCCACCTAGGGGGCATACATTGAATGTGTCTGTAGTGACTGCAGTTACTCCCCAGATTGATTGGGCTATTTGCACCACATTGTGTATACTATGTGAGTAAATTTCTTTCCCCATGTTTCTTCTCACAATTTGTAAGTCCCTCAGGAATTTAGAGAGCTGGTGGACTGTAGCAGTTAACATGTCAGACTGGAGATTGAGTTTCACAATCCCCACTCAACCATGAAGACTTGCAGTGGTCACTCTCGCCCAGTCTAGCCTACCTCCCAGGGTTGTTCTAAGGCTATATAATGTCTGGAGGGGAACCTTGAGTCCCACTCTTTTTGAAAGGTTGTGCAGTCCTGCCTCCTACAAACTACAATGGCACAGGGGTTTCTCTAGGCAATGTTCTCTTCTTTCTCTCTTTTCCCACAGCTCATTTCTGGAGACTGATCTTGGTGTCTAGTGCAGTGTTTCTCAACCAGTGATACTCGAGTTGGTAAGAGAGGGACTCCCAGACCTGGCAGCAAGACTAGCAGTACAACAAGCAGCAATAGGAGGCTTGGCTTGACAGGCAGAGCTCCATCATGTGCTTTTTGCATGCTCGAAAAAGCTGTCCCAGCTGCCCTTAGCCTCTTATCAGTGTTTGTTGCATCATGTCTGGCCTTCCAGTCCAGAAGTAACTGGTGATGAGATAATCTTGTTCCCTCAGCTGAAGGCCCAGGACATAGTCTGTGAGCCCTTAGTGCAGTGATTTTCAATCTTTTTCATCTCATGGCACACTGCCAGGCACTAAAATGGTCACAGCACACCACCAGGTTTTTGACAATTGACAAGGCACACCATGCTGCCAGTGGGGGCTCACATCTCCCATTGGCCCTATTAAAAATGAACTTCCCCCAAATTCCTGTGGCACACCTGTGGACCACTCACAGCACACCAGTGTGCCACGGCACAGTGGTTGAAAATGGCTACCTTAGTGCAAGGATCTTGCTGAAACCAAGCACACCTGGTCTGGTCAGATTGCCTGGCAAGGGATCCCAGCAATGCAGCCCTCAGCATTATGGGGGGAAAGCAGTATATCAACACTACAACTTAGAGACAGCCATTGGGAGTGAGTCTACTTTTATCTACATAGGCTTGCCCTTTCACCTGTACAATTTCACCTGTCCTCTGTACAATTGCTATAAGTATCTATTGACCATGACTCTTTATGGATTCAGACAGGATATCGCCCTACTCCTGGGTCTCTATTGTGAGAGCTGTATATGCTTGATTGGTATTGATTGGCATTGGCAATTAGAGTGGGGACTGTTGAATGTGCCAGTAAGTATTGCACTGCAACTAGAACCCATTGCTCATGGCAGATGACTTGTGGCTGTGCAAGCCCAGTTGAGCTCCCAGGGTGACACAGGGTGACCCAGTTGTTTCCCAGGGTGAAAAGGACAAAACAGTACAGCAAGCAAACATCAAAAGTTTGATGACAGCATCAATCAATCAGAACCAGTGATACTATAAACAATTAAAATCAGATCTCTATGACCTGTCAGGGCAAGTACAGAAAGTCTTGGCAGACTGCCAGGAAGACATGAAAGTTGGCACCATCAGGGGTGGTTTTCTTTTTCATTTGAGTTTAACATACTGACTCTATAACTGTGACTATCAGGAGTGATTTATCCTTTTTTATTACAATTAAGTGCATTCTATGTAAATAGAATGCACATGGTTTCAGACAGCTCCTGTTTCATCATTTGCAGATGCTATCTGAACAAGAGTTCCCATCTTGATGGGAAAAGGTCTAGGCATCTGTATTAAGCAGAGTTATAAAGCAGCAGGCTCTTCCCCCCCCCCCAAAGCAACCCACCAACCTCAGATTCTCAAATTCCTGCTGAGAATATTCTCAGATTCCTTCTGAGGAGCAGAGAGGCAGAAAAAAGGTTTCAAAGGAAAAAAAAAAAAAGTATTTCACTCACAGTTCACAAGCATGTACATCTTTGCTAGCTTCACAGGTCCTAGACCCTGGAACAGGGAATCCTAGAGCTATTCCCTTTGCATGGATGAGTGAAACCTCATGTCATGATGGACTCTGGGCAGCTGGTCAGTATTCATGGAGAGAGGACTGTGTACTTGGAGGATCAGGAGGAGACAGAGAGAAAAGAGGAAGAAAGCCAGGTAGAGACACAACCCCACAGACAGATGAGAACAAAGTAAAGGTGTGATACATGGAACCACAGAATCATCTGAGGCAATACACTGCCCCCTAGTGTTTTGCAGGAGGCATTGTACTTACTTTCCAACACGTGGGGGGGGGGCAGGTGAAAAGAGAAACTGTAATAAAGTAATCTGGGGGTAGGGCTTACATCCAGGTCTAGAACAGGGGTCGGCAACCTGCGGCTCTAGAGCTGCATGTGGCTCTTTCAGCTGTCTGCTGCGGCTCCTCCGGGTGAAAGTGGCAAAGGGGGTAACAGGAGGCACCTGTGCTGGGATTTCCTGGGATTGCCCCCAACCTGCCCCGAGTTTGTTTTCCTTTTCAATGTTGCCCGCTCTGCAGGCTTAAACTCCCTGTTTTTCCCTTCCCTAGCTCTCCAGCAGGCTCAGCCAATCAGCATCCAGCAGGCTCCTGGCTTTTTCAGTTGGAATGGCTCAGGGCCCTTCACTGGCTGACCACCAACCAATCCTGAGCCGCCCTCCTCCTCAGCCATTGCAAGCCCTTGCAGCCCGCCTTTCCCTGAGCAGGTCCCCACTCAGTGCAAGGAGAGGCTTTTCCTCCATAGCTGAGGAGATATCCTGTGTGTCTACTCAGTAGTAAGCCCCATTACAGCAGATGAAGCTTACTCCCAGGAAAGGGTGCCTGGGATTGCAGCCTTGGAGCCCGTGGGAGCCCGTGCAGGTCTGTTCAAGAGTAAGCCCTGATGTAGTCCCTGGGCTACACCCAGGAAGGTGTGGAGGGCTGCAGCCTCAGCCCCCTCCTATGCAGGTCTACTCACAAGTAGTCAGTGAGGCTTCCTCCCAGGAAAGTGTGGAGAGGACTGCAACCTGAGAGCTCCAACCAACTTGTCTGCTCAGAAGTCCCACTGTAGTCAATGGGGCTTACTCCCAGGATAGTGTGGAGAGGGTTGCAACCTGAGTGAGGGAGGGCAGGCAGGCAGCCAGGCAGGGCAAAAGCTGGCCTGTGGCTGCCCCCCCCCCTTCTTCTCTTCCCCACCTCTGGAGTCTGTGTCCTTTTTTCCTTCCAGCAGGGTGCCTCTGGAAGGTGGGGGGAGTTCTTTAGTATCCATGTAAGATAAGCAGATGTCATAACCGCCATATGTATTGGAATCCTGGAAGATCTGGTGAGGAGGTAGATGTGGTGTCAGCAGTGGCCCCTTTAAGGCCTGGGCATCCAGCAGAATGTGCTGCACAGCTGCAGCCACTTGAAGGCAACAGGGCCCTCAGGGATATAAGGAGCACCTGAGGCAGGAAGAGGGGTGTGGGTTGGAGAAGGAGTGTAGGTTGGAGAGGAGACTGACTAGGCTTATTGACTTTGACTTGGATACTCTGACTGATTTACTTTGGAATCTGACCTTGGACTGTGACTTGGCTTATTGACTTTGGACTCTGCCCTGGATACTCTGACTGACTTTGTGACTAACGCACTGCTGGAGACACTGGAGTCTGAAGTGTGGCTGCTGTGCCCAAGACCTGCTGAGGACCAAGGGTCTGCTGTAGTGGTGGGAGGCTGCTGGCAGGAGAGAGGACCTCTGCAGGTTGAACAGGCGAGCTACCCTGGAGGTGGGGTCCAGCAGGAGTGCAGGGCAGAACCAGGGTCATTTGTTGGGGGGAAGAAGGGGAGCTAATTTGCTTAAAGTGGGCCTAATTCTCCAGGCAGAGAATGGCCTTGGAATCAGGCAAAACACCATAGAGGACCAGGCGTCTGAAAACACAGGACAAGAATGTATGACAAAACTAACTAAAAGCTACAAGAGAGGGCTACATTATAAAAACGGGACCTATAAGAGCATAAAGGTAAAAAAAACGATATATGCAGTGTTATCTTCATTTTAGATGTCAAAAGGGTTTTGTGGCTCCTGAGGTTTTTTTCCCCTCCGGAAAACTGGCCCAAATGGCTCTTTGAGTGTTTAAGGTTGCCGACCCCTGGTCTAGAAGGTAGTTGCATTAAATAAAATATAATGCATTTATAAAATATATTTTATTTTTCACATGCTCTAATCCCGTTTTAATCTATTTGGCCTTTTCCTGCATCCCTTTTTGTCTTTTTCTTAATAGACACGGGTTAATTTTTAAAACTTACTTGCCTGTTTCTTTCTGACCAGAGCTAAGACCATTGCCTCTCATTCCCTGACAAGTCACTCACACAGGTTCACATGTGGAGTGCAGAGAAGCACAGTAAGCTAGATTAGTTGGCACTGTTCTACCAGCTGGCTTCTGGACTGAGGGAAGCAGTAATTGGGCTCCTCCTGGATGGGTGGTGGGGTGAAGAATCTTTATTTTTTATTCTCTCTTCTTCCAGAAGGCAGTATTTGCACCTTACTTGGACAGCTGAGGCTCTGTGGGAAAGTCAGGAGCATTGGCTATGCACTTTGCTACTTGGTGCACTGTGCACTTTGCTACTTACCATCAGTACATGGTGAGATGCGGCAGCCTCCCTGGATGCTGGGTTTGACCCTCAAAGAAATTATGGGAGAACAGGCAGGTGGGTCCTTAATGAACTCCACAAACTCCACTCCTTGACCCCCCCCCCCGTTTTAATCAGATTATGGCTTCCTTGTAAGCCTTCTAGAAACACTCACTAAAGGGACTGGCACAAAAGCCATAAGATAAGCCTCCTGTCAAGTTTCTTCCCTTTGTCCTCCCCTCAGACTTTGAGAATGGATCGACTGTGTCCACCATCCAGAATACAACTGGATCTAGGGAAGAATCCAGAATACAGCTGGAATATCTAGGGAAGGGGTTGGCAACCTTTTTGGGGGGAAAGGGCCAAACGTTTGGTAATGATGTCATCACATCCCTACTGAATGTTGGGATTACTGAATTTCCGGAAATGATTGTGCAGAGCTTGGCTTGGGAGGCAAATCCTCCTTGGCAGGCAAGTTCTCCTGCCAAGTTTGGTGTGCGCTGATTGAGAAGTGGCAGAGCCACTTGCCCAGGCTTGCGGATTCCCTGTGCCTTACATTGGCAGAGGGACTCTGTGAGCCTGGGCTGGGTGCTCCACCATTCTCCATCCAGTGCGTGGTGAATTAGGCTGGAGGCTTTGCCTCGCAAGCTGCGCTCCACACAAGCTGAATGACTTTGGGTGGTGGGCCAGACCTGCCCTGCAGACCATAGGTTGCTGACCCTTGATCTAGGGCTTCCTTGGTGGTGGTGCTCACCTCATCTATTTACTAAAGAAGGCACCTTTTACAAAATGATGCCCTTCTCGAGGGCTCCTGCTCTTTCAGAGCAAAGCTGATTTGACTGTTTGGAGGAGTCTAGAAAATAAGATGGAGTTGTTCAAGCATTGTGGTTTAAGATAGTATTGTGGCCGTCATGCTCTGAGTTTTAGATACATGGTTACTATTTTATTGTTCTTGTTATCTCCTTGGAGGCCTTTTGCTGAGAATGTGGGATACTGTATAGCTAATCAATCAAAATGTGAAAAGTAGGCTTTTTATTCCCTCTTGAAATTCAGTCAGCATGACCCATTCACTTGATATTTATGTCCTTTTGTCAGTTGGTGTGGTTTTTCTTCAGTCCTTCATTTCACTTGACTGGTCATTGTTCTTGATGTCCCTCCACCAACTCTTCTGTCAGGCAGCTGACTCCTCCACCCATTGTGCCCTCATGTCCATGGCCTTCTCTGTCCCACATCCTTCTCAGCCATTCTGACTCACCCCACACAGCTTCCCAGCCTTCAGCCTCCCTTTCTAGCTAGGACTCTGATTTTGCACCATATTTCAAAAACAAAATAATAATAATAATAACTTTATTTTTATCCCGCCTTTCTCCCCAAAGGGACTCAAACGGACTCAAAACAAAACGGCTTGCCAAAGCTCAAGTCTGTGAAGAAAGAACACCTCTGATCTGGAGGCCCATTTCCTAATTCAGTTATTCCTAAACTTTTTTAGCATTGGGACCCACCTAAAAAAAAGTTTCTTTACTAGCTGCTCAGGCCTTTGTGGCTGTAATGGTGATTGGTCAGCCATGCTTCCCCCTTGTAGCAGATTGTTTAACTCTTGATGCACATAGCCTAATCCAGTGGGTCTCACACATTTAGCACTGCGACCCACTTTTTAGAATGAGAATCTTGTCAGGACCCACCAGAAGTGATGTCATGACTAGAAGTGACATCAAGCAGGAAATTTTTTTTACAATCCTAGGCTGCAGTCCTATCCACACTTACCCAGGAGTAAGTCCCATTTACTATCATTGTTAAAAGAATATGCATGCTTGTTCAAAGTACAGGTCTGTAACATTTCCGCAAATGCAATCACATAATGATGGTAGCATCAAGTCTAATATATTAAATAAAATATTGAAATGAATGGGGACCCACCTGAAATTGGCTCGTGACCCACATAGTGGGTCCCCACCCACAGTTCGAGAAACGCTGGCCTAATCAGTTTCATGACCCACCAAAAATTGAGTTCTGACCCACTGGTGGGTCATGGACCCACAGTTTCAGAACTGCTGCTAATCCTTCATGTGTAGGGATTCTCTGTAGTTACTCAATGCTTAAAGAAATGTGTTGCCCCTGTTTAGGGGTACTTTGGTTGATTCCTACTTTATATCCAACAAGTTTTATGTTTTGTCATTAAAAACAGGGCACACGTCCAGCCCCATTCTCATCTCTCACTTTTTTCACCCATTTCCTACCAGTAGAATCCAGCCAATTCCATTCTTGGACCTGAGTGAGGTTCTTTTCAGCAAGCCTGCAGCCTTACTTTCCTGTTGGCTCCTCTTTTCCTCAGGGTTGTGTCTCTTCTGCCCTTCCTCTCAGCCTCTGCTTCTTCCACCATGTGTGCGTGTGTGTGTTTTATCCTTGTTTCATTTTAAAAGAGACACCAGTGGTGATCAAACATGGCTCTCATAAAACCAAGCCTGGGTTGGGGTTTGAAGCCAGAATTTACTGTCTCCATCAGATTGCCTCAGTTTAGGTCACATGTTTCAGCCATTATCTTCATCTGATACATAGGACTAGCAAGACACATACATGAGGGTGCCTGTAGCAGTCCAAGCAGGAAATGGAAGTGGCCATCACCCCACATGAGAGATGGTTGCAGTTCTTGAAGGCTAAAATCAAACTAGGGCTCAGGAACTTATGGATTTAGAGGTCATAACTCATTGGCAGAGCCTGTGTGTGATATGCAGAAAGGCCCAGGTTCAACTCCTGTCCTCTCCCCAAGAATTTCAGGTAAAGGGGCTGGGGAAGGTCTCCTGGAGAGAGGCTGCCAGTCAGAATGGATATGTCTGATTTAAAAGGACCAGTGGTCTGACACAGTATGAAGTAGCCTCACATGTCCCAGGTGCCATTTTTATACCGAGATGCACAACCCATACAGAAATAGCAGTTCAGATTGCTGCCTGAAATATTTATTTACCCTGAGTGTAATTAATCTGTGGAACTCCTTGCCACAGGAGGTGGTGATGGCACCTGGCCTAGTTTCCTTTAAAAGGGGATTGGACATATTTATGGAGGAAAAGTCTTTCACTGGTAACAAGCCGTGATGGGTATGTTCAACCTCCTGGTTTTAGAAGTAGTTTACATCAGAATGCCAGATGCAAGTGGCACCAGGGTGCAGGTCTCTTGTTGTTTTATATGTTCCCTGAGGCATCTGGTGGGCCACTGGAAGCTGGACTAGATGGGCCTTTGGCCTGATCCAGCTGGGCTTTTCTTATGTCTTTCATACGGACCATGACACAGAAATTCAGCAAGTGAAGCTTTACTCATCACTTTGTCTCTTAGCCAGAAGAGGCTTCACCTGCTTAGCTTCTGAGTGTCAGAAAGAGGAGTAGCACCTGTTTAAAACAGATGACAACCTTAATAGCAACTCATGCTTTTACCTGGGGGAAAAAGAATCTCATTTTCCTATGTACAAAATGTAGCTCAACTGTTACTATGAACATGCAACATCCCTGCACCAGCCTTGTGGGAAGTCATCTGGACTGTGCAACAAATGGGTAACAGCTGCACCTTTACTGCACTAAACAGTGATCATCACTGGTGTGATAAATTGGGTTAAATCAAATGGGCGTACTAGATGGTAAAATCTGCCTCACTGCTACCACCTTGCAATCTGCATAGTGGCCACCAGAGGGTGCCAGTACTATACTCTTCCTTGTCTACTTGCTTACCTTATCTGCCTTTGCGCCTTATTAAGGCAACTTGAATATCTCCAATATGCCTATGTGTAGCAGAAGCTCTGGTTTCCCTAGAACTGAGGCACACTGGGGAAAGTGAGCAATTTATATTCATGGAGGATGATTCTAGTTACAGTTCAGCTGCCACCTGGAAGCCACATCTATGATATTCAGTATAGTGGTGCTTGAGGAAATGTAACGGAGCTACCCAGTTCCCCCACCACAACCATCCCGTGAGATAGGGAAGAATGACTATGGAGGAATTAGTACCCAACATTGATACCTCTAAGCCACACTGGCACCCTGCATGGCAGCTGCTTCAAATAGCAGCAGTAAGGTGCGAAAGTCACGTAGCATGTGGATTGCCCCATGGCATGGAAAGACTCTATGTTGGCATCACACATTCCTAGAGTTGCTCCAAGCAATCAGGCCAATCCACATGGTGCATAAGCTTCAATAACAGCTTCAATAGCAGCTCCTTTGTACAGATCACAGTGGCAGAGTACATGCTTCGGACATGAAAAGTTCCCATTTAAATCCCTGTTCCCCCAGTTTTAGATTTTCTCAAGTGGCAAATTTGGGATAGACCCCTTCTACCTGAAACCTCAGGCAACCACTGCTAGAGTTGACAGCAGCAGTAGGCTAGATGTACCCATGGTCTGACATGAAATCTGGCCATCCATTATGTATTTCAACTTGTACTATATTTGGCGTGGACATATATATTTTTTTCCCTCCACTACTGTATAATTGTCCCCATTCCATGGTACAGCTAATGTGGACCAGTACTTACTGTGTTTCATCCATGAAATGTATATACAGGTATTCAGTTACCTAGTGTGCTGGAAGAGAACTGTTGGAATGCCATAATAATGAAAGGGCACTTTGAGTCCCACCATTCGAGAAGGCTGCCTGCTTCATCTCTGCATGATTCACTTTCCTTCTCTGACTTTGCCTCCTTTCAGTCTGCTAAGAAGAGTCATTCTGTTGTGTCTCTGCACTGGATCATTCAGTCTCTGGTGATGCAAATATGTTGTAACTCTGTGAGAGTTACTGTTCTGAGCACAATTCCTTCCAATCAGGTGCAGAGGCACAGTAGAATCTCCCCTCAATGCAAAGGTGAAGTAGAATTACCTACCCTCAGAGGAGACTGCCTGTCACATCTCTGTGCGAGTCACCGATCTGGGTGATCTGGTTGAAGAAAGGCACCATAATGCAGAAAGATAGGAAGTAGGCGCCTCTCAGTTTAGGTCATGCTTAGAGCACAATCCTAACCAGGTCTATCTCAGAAGTAAGTCCTATTTTGTTCAATAGGGCTTACTCTCAGGAAAGTGTGGTTAGGATTACAGCCTTACTCTCACACATTGTGAAAGTGATAAACCTTTTCAGTGGAATGGGAAGAGAGTCTCCATTTTATCTGAAGGGAGGGAGTTTGCCTATCAGAAATGTGAGACGTACTGTGATTTGAAAAGAGACAAATATTTGTCTCTTCTGAAAAGGAAATTATGCAAGAGGCCTGGAAAGGAAATTATGCAAGAGGCAACAAAACAAAAACTGATTTATCAGCAAACATGAACCCAGCACTGTGACCCCCTCTTCCCCGGGGCCAGTTCTGCTCCCTTCTCCAGAAAGAAGACAAGGGCAGCCTTTCCAGCCTGGGTTGCTTGAGATGAAGTGCATGGGTGGGGAGGTTGGCAGGGGGAGTCCAGGCCCCAGCAGCACACTGCATTCCTTTCATTGCACTTCACACATTTAACAGTGAGCGCTAATCGCTTTCTGGCTTTATGAGAAGCAGATGTCGTTTTCCTGCAGCCCAGAAGAAAGGCAGATTCTGCACACCTTGCCTGTGACTTCATTTTTTTCAATCTGCGATTCTATTCAGTCGGAACATCTTTGGCATGGATCGCCCTCCATCTATCTGGCTTCCATCCCAGCTGTAGCACCACCAAAGTGGCCCAAATTCTGGGCACAATCCAAATTTTTACAGGGTTCCAGTGTATAGACACTGAACTCTATACAGGCAGGAGCTCCTCTTCTCTGGGTCAAGATAAACTCCGTAGCTCAGCCAAGAACTCCTGGGAACAGAGGCAGTGCACCAAATGTCACTGCCCCTTTACCTGGTAGTCCGCCAGCAGCTGTCCCCACAGTTCCTGATTTGGCTCTTCCATGAAGACAAAGAAGGGAACAGGCTGGAAGAGGCCAGAGGTCATGTGGAAGCGTCTGCCTGCTTCTTTGCACTTCTTTTTCCATTGTGCAGTGGGAGAAGGAAGAACATCAGAGAAGGATCCCCCCCCCTGCCAATCTGCTGCCTAGGAAAACTGCCTCAAATGGACAAGCATCCCCTCAGGACAGCTCCTTCTCGCAGGGAGCTTCTAGTGTACTGAATTTTCCTAATTTCATTCACTGTCACTAGTTAAACTCCTGAAGAATTTCAACTCGTACAATAACCTTATTGCCTAGTGCAAGCCATCTCTTGGCTGGAAAGACAACAAGGCTTAAACCTGGTTTCTCTGGTTCTACTACTATTAGAGTTACCAACTGATCAGAGAAAGCTGTCCTCCTGTGACTTTAACAGCTCAAGGCTATATAAGCAAGTAGAGTAGATAAGCCACCTGCATCACTGACCATCCAAGCAGACCCTGAGAAGGATGAGTGTTGGTGTAAAACTAGGTAGGACAGTAGCAGACACAGTTGTCGTTTACATGACATGTCTACCTTGTTCACAGATAAAGCCGAGAAAGAAGCCTCAAAAAAATGTTACTGATACAGATAAGCAATACTGTGATAGATTACAGAGAGGCACCATGGAGATGGCCCAATTCCACCCATCCTTCTGTGCACCTTATTGTTGTTAAAATTAGATCTCTGCCCCTGCTTTATACCTGGGATGAGTAAACATCATGGCTGTTGTTGCATCTGGTTTTGGGAACTGGCTGGTTGTAAGGCTGGTTGCTGCTTGTCTCTGAACAACGAGAATGATCTGCCTGCTTGTTTTGGCCAGGTGCTCCTGCAGTTTTTCTACTGAAAACTTTTGGTCATTAAGGGCCCAGTCCTACCCAACATTCCAACACTGATGCAGCCATGCCAAAGGGGCATGCACTGCATCCTGCTGCAGTGGCATAGCTAAAGGGAGGCTGGGGGCAATTGCCTGTGCTGCAAGCTTCTCTCTGGCTGATCACCAGCTGCCCCTTGTTTTGCCGCCCTCCCAGTTGCCCCCCCAAGCCAAATAGCAAGTGGTGTCACTTCCAGATGTGATGTCATGGCGGCAACATTGCAAACTTTGCCCCAGGCTCCAGTGTGGCTAACTATGCCACTGTCTTGTGGTGGCGGGGCAGTCATTGAGGCCTCCTCAAGGTGAGGGAATGTTTGTTCCCTTACCTTGGGGCTGCATTGTGGCTATATCAGTGCTGGAACGGTGGGTAGAATTTGGCCCTAACTGACGATCAGGGGCCCAAAGCTGCTTCTAGGGGGAATTTGAGGTGGGAAAACAGCACAGAAAAAAAGGGTTAAGCACCCTTATCTCCACAGCACAGCCCCAGTTCAGTTCAGCTCTCCCCTCCAGTGGAAGCAAACCAGACATCACATCGGCTCATTGGCTCATTGGTGATCAGACAGGGTAAAGCTTGTAGCCTGGGCAATTGTCCCTGGCCCCCCTTTAGCTATGCCACTGCAGCAGGATGGGTAGAATTGGGTCCTTAATGACAAAGTTTGGCTCTGGGTTCCCTAGTTAGGTTTTCCAAGTCTAGATCTTGTTGGGGCTCCTGTACCTTTAAGAGTTGCATATAAGGAAGAGGTGTGAATGCCCATGGGTTCAGTTGAAGTCCAGTACCAAATCATGAAGGCTAACATTGTCTCCCACTGACATACTGGATACAGTGACCAGGATTAGGAAATTGTTTTAGCTCACCAAAAAAAAAAAAAAAAAAAAGATTGCATTAAACTGTTTTAAGAGATTGAAGGAAAAGGAAAATTGCGTCAGTTACTTTGAAGTGACTCCTATCTAGTTAATTTGTTACTCTGTCTGATAACAATTATCAGGTGCCCAGCAACAAACTGCAAAAGGGGGGGGGGAAGTTGTGAAACAAAAACATACACACAACATGTTCAGATCTATATAATATTTAAATATTAAAACCAAATTCTGTTTTTCAGCTGATAAGGAAAATGTGTGTGGGTGGGTGTGTTTTTGAAGCAAGGTTATATATCCTGTACTTTCTAAACAGTTAACTTCTTCAGCTTTCAATTTAACACTGAGTTAAGCTGATCAGATGTTTTTAGTCTCCAACCTCAACAGATTGTTTTTATAGAATAACAATTCCAGAGGGATATTTTGGTTAACATGTCTGTTCTAAAATATTTGAATGTAATTCCAGCCTGAATAAAAGCTGTTATTCCTTAGAGCACCCTCAGGATTTTCTCTACTCCAAATTCACTCAAGTCTTCCTCCTGTCTGAGGATCCTCCTACTCTGTCTCTCACCTCTCTGAGAATTCAGTCCTAGGAGTGGTTATCAAACTTGCTATCAGTTATTGTTGATCTAATTGGATCAGGCCATCTACCTAAAAGCAATCCCCAAGGTGAAAGGGGGAGTGAATATATTAATATATGCATGTGTGTCTGTGTTAAAGAGATGGTTAGCTTGCCTGAAACTCTAGGGATGGAGTGGATGAAAAGCAGAAATAGATGAATAAATACGTACATAAAGGTCTTCCCACCAGGAAAACAGAACTGCCTGTGACCTTGCTGCAAGGACAAAGTGCATGCAGGAATAAATCCTTTGGTAAAATGCTATGATCCTGTTGATTATTAACTTAGTTGAAACAGGTGTCCTACCCAGAGATAGTGACCCACAAGTGAAATTCCCGATTCCCACTGTGAGTCTAATTTCAACACCTAGTGGGCTCTCTGTTGAGACCCCTCCATGACTATAGGTGAACCATTTCAGAGTTAGTTTTGTCTTCTTGTTACTCATCTCTTTCACTACACAAATTGTCTATGTTGACACATGAAGACAAGATGGTCAAATTGTTATTTTGCTAGTGAGCTCTTTGGTTCCTTGGATCCAGGTAGGTTACTGGATTCTTTGACCACTCTGGTATCACCCTGTCTCTCTCTCTCCATATTGTTTTCAGTGCTCCAATAAATGTAGGAGATAGTCCAAAGAGAAAAAGCAGAACTCTTTCCCAATAACAAAACTCTTTACAAATCCCAATTTTTCTATCAACAACAAATAAGCTAAACTAATAACATTTACTTGAAAGGAACCTAAATGGAATACTTATAAATAGCTCAGGGAACAGAGGACTTTTAATAGGAGAACAAAGCTGGAGGGAAAGACTGAATGTGGGAAGGTATACAACACAACATCCATCTGTGAAATGTTGGTGGAAATATATTGATTAGGGGCCCAATCCTATCCAATTTTCCAGTGCTGGTGCAGCTGTGTCAATGGGGTATGCACTGTATCCTGTGGTAGGGAGGCAATCACAGGGGCCTCCTCAAGGTATGGGTATTTGTTCCCTTACCTTGGGGCTGCACTGCGGCTTCACCAATGCTGGAAAGTTGGATAGAATTGGGCCCTAGGATATCAGTACTATTATTATTGATAATACAGTACATACATATTGAGGTTTTCATGGCCAAAATGTCCAATAGCCCAGTTTGTAATTTGACTATTTGATAGTACAGTACTAATATTATATACTGTACCACTTTTCAACAAAAAGTAGTTCACATAGCAGTTTACATAGCAAAACAAATCAATAAACGGTCCCTTGCCTCAAAAGGGCTCACAGATGAAACACCAGCAGTCACTAGAAAATGCACTGTGCCAGGGTCAAGAGGGAGAGTTGCTCTCTTGCTGCTAAATACAGGGTGGGCCAAAAGTAGGTATACAGTATGATTCAGACCAGATTGAATCATACCATAAGATTCATCTGACCTAATCATATTATCAAGAAGGCCTAGCTCAGTCATTTTCAACCACTGTGCCGTGGCACACTGGTGTGCCGCAAATGGTCCCCAGGTGTGCCGTGGGAATTTGGGAGAGGGTCATTTATTAGTCAGGCCATTGGGGATGTGAGCCCCCCATTGATAGCACAGTGTACCTTGTCAATTGTCAAAAAACTGATGGGGTGCCTTAAGCATTTTAATACCTTGCCAGTGTGCCATGAGATGAAAAAGGTTGAAAGTCACTGGTAGCTGATGATAAATTTTGTTATGCATTATCTCACAGAATTGCAGTCAACTGTCAGAATTGTACTGGTATACCTACTTTTGGCCCATTCTGTTTAAGAAGACACAACCTCTCTGCCCAGATAGCAGGGGTTGAACTTATATTCAGCAGTGGGGCTAACTTTTGAATAAACATATATAGGATCAGGCTGTTTCTGAGATACAACATCACTCTTTACTCTGTTTTAGAGTTAGAGACTAGTATGGTCTATTGGTTCTTTTGGGGCAAAAGGATCAGGGAGTAATGAGTTCAAATGTCCCCTCAGTTATGAAGCTTACTGGGAGGCCTTGGACATGCCATTCTTTCACAGCCTGGCCCTCCTCATAGTTTGTGAGACGGATGCATGGCTCTCTGAGATTCACTACTTGCTTTGTCCTCTTTTTTGGAGCAGAATGCTCTTGGATACCATATGGTGTTTGAATGAAGCACAGAGCAGGCAGGAGCCTTGAAATGGAGTGATCAGGTTGGGAAACAGGCTCACTCTCCAATGATAAACTGTTCTTGACCCTCATAAGTTTTTGTGCTAGTTAATTGGAGATCTGAAAGGCTGTTTGGTTTTCATCCTTCTCGTTACCATGGGGACGTTTGATGCATTGCATGGCACATAATGCATCCTACTGCTGTGATTGAAATGTGGGGGTCTACTGCATTTCACATGGCTTCTGGCTAGAGGCCCAATCCTATCCAATTTTCCAGTGCTGGTGCAGCTGTGCCAATGGGGCATGCACTGCATCCTGTGGTGGGGAGGCAGTCACAGAGGCCACAAGGTATGGGAACGTTTGTTCCCTTACCGCAAGGATGCATTGCAGCTGCATCAGTGCTGGAAAGCTGTATAGGATTGGGCCCTAGGCTACAGCTTTCTACATTAAAATAATTCCCAGTGATCCGACCGTGTGGCATGCCATCTGCACCTTTGACGCCCTGGCCTTTAAATATCAGAGAAATGCCTTTTCTTGCTAAGTTTTGGACTTGCTGGTGTTTTGGACTCTGTCCGAGTTAAACCATTTTTCAAAGCAATATCCCAAATACTGTTGGAATAGGTGTGGGGAAAAGGGAATTGGCTTTTATCTTTCCTGATGGGAATTGGCTTTTATCTTTCCTCTCCCCTGTATTTGGCAGTCTGAGGTATGAATGGCAGACCATGCCTAGCTCAGTACCGCCTTCTGCTTCATCCCCTCCTTATTTCACTGGGCCAGTTGGAAAAGGTGGAAGTGTCTGCACATGGGAGGGGAATAACATCACTCCTCGGAGCAGATAAGTTTCATGCAGCTATGAGAAGGAGGAATGGGAATATCTTCCTTCCTGTCAATGGGAACATTGACATTGTTCCAATGGAAATGGGAACATCCTCCTTCCTGTCAAGAGATGGTACAACATGGTGTGGGTCATCTTAAACCATTTCTGCCCAGCGTTGCATATATGCAACAGGGATCAAATGTGTACACCTGTGGACTGGGCAGAAATGGGTTAATGCTGGACAAGATTGTGTCTCAGATTAATGTCATCCGGAAGACCAGATGTTGAGAGCCAGGGATATCCAGTGCCCAAGCAGAAAGGCCAGGGAAAAGCTCGCCCCCACTCCCACACTGAAGAAGTTGGCCATCTCTGCTCTGCATTTGTGGCCAGCAACTCATTTCTTGTTGAGTTGAGCAAGGGCTGCAGGGCCAGTCACTCTATCTCTGTCCACTGACTCATCCCTCCAGAGTGGAGACAGGCAGCCTGCTTCCTGCCAGTGTGACTTACAAGTCAGACTCTGTTTGGAATGCAACCCGTGTGCACCTCAGCTGCTCACTCCCCTTTGCCTGTGTCATTGGAAGTAGCTGAGGTGTGCATTAAGGGTAATGCTCTCCTGGAGCCTGTGTTACCACTCATGCTGAGAAGAGGATTAAAGAGCCATTTGCTTGTGTCTCTGTTTCTGCAGTAGAAAGCTGCTAAAGTGCACAATGGAGGAAGGATTCTGGGGCTCAGAAGCAGGAATCCACTAAGGCAGTCGTCAGCTCACCAGCGGTGAGCATATCTTTTATTCCACCTCAGCTCAAAGCTGCCACCAGCTGCTTATGACTACTCAACAATGTGAGCCATTGGCCCAGAGTTCACCTGTGGACTTGTAAAACCTAGAGCCAAGGAAGAATACTTCACCATCAGGAGAGGTTCCTCTATTAGCCCAAGGACTGGGCTCACCCTGTCAACAAAGACCAAACACAGTTGTAGAATGCAGCAGGCATTGCATTAACCCAGGGGTGCCCAAACCCTGGCCCTGGGGCCACTTGTAGCCCTCGAGGCCTCTCAATGTGGCCCTCAGGGAGCCTCCAGTCTCCAGTGAGCCTCTGGCCCTCCAGAAATCTGTTGGAACCCACACTGGCCTGACACAACAGCTCTCAGTGTGAGGGCGACTGTTTGACCTCTTGCATGAGCTGTGGGATGAGCGCTCCCTCTGCTGCTTGCTGTTTCACATCTGTGATGCAGTAGTGGCAGCAAAGGAAAGGCCAGCCTTGCTTTGTGCAAGGCCTTTTATAGGCCCTGAGCTATTGCAAGACCTTCATTCATTCATATAAGTTCAATTTTAATGAATTCATTTATGTAAACTTGTGTAAATTTATTCAAATTTTAAATGTAAATTAATTCTTCCCCCCCCCCGGCCCCCGACACAGTGTCTGAGAGATGATGTGGCCCTCCTGCCAAAAACCTTGGACGCCTCTGCATTAAACTATTGTTTCATTTTGCTTATCTCTGTCCTTTGCTGAGACTTGTGGGAGAAGAAGGGAGAGGCAGAGTTTGCAGAAAGGAAAATGTGAGAAGACACCTTCCTTTCCCAGGCAGCTTCATTGCTCAGGATGAGCAATTCTTTCTCTCTCAATCTGAGGCTCCGAGCAGCTTCACCCAATTGTTTGTTATTCTTACAGTGACACTGAGTTAGTTCCACCCTTTCACATAGCCATCTTATTGGGCTGAGAAGAGATATTGCCTACCAGTTTAGTTACTGGGACTTACCCACCAGTGTGCATTATATGTTGGTGAGCCCAAAACCGGACCGATTGTGTTCGGTTACTCAAGAGGCCAAAGTTGCTAGTTCTCTGCTGGCTTGCTTGCAGAAGTTTGGATTGTGTGAATAGTGCTCTTGTGGGGTTCTGGACTTTTCTCCCCTCTTTCTGGAATGTCTTGATTTTTCTTTGTGGATTTGGTCTTCTATCTTTTGCTGGAGTGAACATGCCTGTGTTGGCATCGCTATTGATCCCGTATCAGTAGCGTAGTTAGAAAGAGGGTCCAAACGGTAAGAACCGCAGGCACCACAATGTGCCATGTAAGCAGCCCCTCCCACTCGCTATTGGAGCCATACTGGGCAGTGACAGCAGTGCACAGGCGCACACCCAACCAAACAGCATTTCTTGTGCATTGTCATCACTGTCCAGAATGGCTCCAACGCAGTATTAACCCCTCTAGCTACACTAGTGTCCCATATGCCTAGAATTATTCTGAGTACGCACTGTTATTTAACTGTTGTTACACTGAAGTGTTTTAGTTGTAACATGATGGTGGAAAGAGAATTGCATTGCTGGGGGGGGGAGGCTTCTGTTTTATTGTCTCTCTTTTGAGTTGGATTCCACTCCTCCCCAGGGCTCTACTTTCTTTTCCCTGTGTCCCCTAGACAGAAGCTGTTCATAGTTAACTGGTGGTGGAAAAAATGTACTCTGCTCATGCTCAGAAGTCATATTCCTATGCCAGAATCATGCAGTCAAAACAGGTTTTGGTGCAAAGCCCTGGTGAGCTCTGATTAGCTCTGGTTAGCTAAAAACACTAATTCTTTTGGAGGGAAGGTTTGCTTGAGTTAAGAGGGTGTATAAAGACATGGGTTCCTGGTGCCTTCAAAACTGTTTATGGCCAGGTTAGAGGGGGGCTGTTGGGACTCTGTACCTGCTTAAAGGCACTCTCTTCACCATTAATGCTAAGCTAAAGCATGGAGAAGTATGTGCAGTCATACAAAAGGTCAGAAGCTTCTGGCTCTTGGATTGAAGATCTTCAAAATCTGGCCATTGACTCTTTTGTTTTGAAACTCTTGGCTGCAGCTTTTTTTTTTTTTTTTTTTTTTTTTGGTGCTAGAGATGCTTATGTTGTCTAGGATTCTGTGGGCATCTGTGGGAGACCTGGCAGCTTCAGGATGAATCAGTCCTGTTTTTGATGGGTTCTGTGTGTAAGGGTGGCTGAGAGGGGAATTGGAGGCCACATATGCACTGAAAACCTGTGAGGACAAGGTGCTCCATTGCTTTGCAGGATAGAAGGTGACAAAGCTGGCTGTATGCTCTCATGTTTGGTTTGTGGGAGGGGGCGTTATCTAATCTAAAAATATGTGTTCAATTATAATATACAGTTCATAAGTACACGCCTAGGCATGTCTACTCAGAAGTTCCGTTGAATCCAATGGGACTTACTCCCAGGTAAGTGTGCATAGGATTGCAGCCACAGTGCTCAAAGAACTTTTCATACTCAGTAACCCTTATAATGCTTCTGTACGGTAGCTCCAGTATCATTATCCCCATATTGCAGATAGAGAGTGAGGCTGAGGAGGTTGGCGAAGGCATCCCATTAGGCACGCTGCGGAGTTAAGGTATGGGGATATCCCAGCTCACAGGAAGATTTAACTGCTGCGCCACATGTCCTTTGGGTGCAGGAGCAAATTCATCCTTCCTGTTTTCTGAACTTTGCCATCAGTTGGGCGTGGAGCAAATGTTCTAACCATCATCCAACAGGCATGGCATTTTAACGGGAATCTCCCTTTGGCACCTTCTCCCAACCAAAAATTAAAACTCCTTGGCCCACAGCTCAGTCTCTTGGCCACCATGCTATACCAACTCACTCATACCGTCAAACTAGGCCTCAGGCTGGTAGGTTTACACAATGTATAGATAGATTAGCAGGGGGCAAGGTGGGGAGTGAAAAGGTGTTGCTTATTAAATGGAGATTTATCGCCTTCAGATACATCAGCCACCACTGTTCACAGTAGGACTGTATCTTTTAACAGATATAGCTTCTATTGTGTTCTAATCAGACTCGCTCTCATCCCTGGAAGCATAGCCTGGCATTATGCTATGGTTACCTACATCCCACTCCTCCTCTCAGCCAGAGAGGCAGCTGCTGCTTGTGAGTCAGTGCGATATGTTTCTAGACAACGAGAGCCCTTCCAAGCCGTTAGCTATTTGTACTCACCACGGGTAATTCTGAGCACGTGATGCTTTCTTTCTCGCGTTGATTCCGGTGCATACCTAGAATGAACATCTGGTGTCTATTTCAAACATCTGGCATGTTATAATCCCCAGAGAAGTAATCACTCTTTGATGCTGTTTGTGTCTCAGAGTTAATCAGCCTCTTATTCATAATTTGCCTTCTTCCAGAGCCTCCCTCCTGCTTTGGGATTTCCTTTTTCCCTTAAAAACACTGTGATGTCATCATGCCCACATAGCACCATCACCTGTTGATGCTGTTCGATATGAGCTTCTTATAGTGCTCTTGCAATTTCCCCAGTATAAACACAGTGGCTTTATATGCATGCATGTTTCAGATGAGTATATGTGTACAAATAATCTCCGTTGATATCAACTGATGCATTTGTGCACATTTAAAATAATTGACTGGCCTGAAATATATTGTAAACAATTAATGAGCCTATAGCACTGGTTCCCAACTTGCGGTCCATGAACCACAGATGGTCCATGAGACCCTGAGAAATGGTCTGTGAGGTCTCAGAAAAAAAATTGCTTTCCATCACTTCCAGCGTCTCTCTGAGTGAGTGATTCCCTGTGGACCACTGGAGAGGGCAGAGGACAGACTGCCCACTGAAGTGCCAACTGAGGCTATGGGTGGTCCATTCTCCACCCGCTGTAGTGGTGTGTGGGGAACAGTCACTCAGGAGATGTTTCCCCATGGACCACCAGAGGGTGGAGAATGGGCCACACTGTGCTGGAAAAGCCAGCACTTCCAGCATCTTGCTGAGCAAGTGCTCCCCAATGGACCATCAGAGGGGGCAGAGAATGAACTGCCCATGGCTGGCAACAAAATCTTATCTGTGTTAATAATAAATCTAATAAATCTCTGATTATTAGAAATTTAATTGTATTTTGTGTGTGAAGGGAGGGTGGGGTGGTTGTGTCCATAATGATTCCAAGTTTTGCCTCACTGGTCTGTGGCTCATAAAGGTTGGGAACCACTGGCCTATAGCATGTCCTCATATTGCAAAGCAATATCGCTTGAGCTAAAGGTGCACTCTTATCCTGCCTCTTAGAGAAAGGCATTGTGCAAAAAATAAATTATTAGTAATATGCAAGGCTTATATTCCACTTTCTGAATGTGCAAAGCCCTTCGTGTGTTTGTGCTCTTGGTTCTGTCCTTACCACATCACTGTAAGGTGGGTGAATATATCGCCTCCAAATTGCAGCTGGGAAGCCTGGGCTGAGAGGTTGCAGCTTGCCCAAGTACTCTTATTGAGTTCATGACAGAGACAACATTCAAACCAAGGGACATCGCTTATTGGGAACTAAGAGATGCTGTCGTAAAACACTGTGTAGCACAGCCCAATCCTGCTCACATATGACTGTGGCATTTTCAACCCCTCTACATCAGCTTATGCTAAAATGCAGCTGTTGCAAAGGTGACCAATGTGCAACGAAAAAGCGGTCCCCGTTTGGGCCCGCTCTTACTGTTCCGCTCTGCTGTGGCTCTTCAGGGTACCAGATCTGGACGATGCAACACTCTGGGCAGTCGCACCTATGGTCCAGTGCCCCAGCTGGCATGGCTCCTGGATTTCTGGACAGTTGTGACTGGCTAGAGTGTTGCATCGTCCAGATCTGGTGCCCTGAAGAGCCATGGCGCAGCGGAACTGTTAAAGTCACTCATGGGTGGGAGGATTCTCCCAAACCCTGGATCCGGCCTGTGGGATGGGAGGGAGTTGCTAAAATGCAATAGGTGATAATGTTACAATAGTGGCTGAAAGGAAGTTGTTGAAAAAATAGTGAACAATACTGGTTGGGGGGAAAAAAGGAGAGATGTATCTTCAAAAACAGGTCCTGAGAATCAGATTCACATCCCTCTTTGACAGAACATGGGGACCCTGCCTCAAAGCTTTTGTGGAGCAGAGCACTATGTGGATGGATATGTTCCAGAGATCATGGTGGGATAGCAAGATTGTTAGGATGGTTGGCCTTGAAAAAAGCAAGAATCCCGTTTATTTTGATAACTTATTTTGATGGATTTACCTACTGGCGTTACCTCACTCGGTTACTGGCCTGGTCCACCTCTAGAATTTGACCGTGACTATTGATGGCTGTAAGGCAGCCTTCTCTCATGATTTATATATGGATCTTTCCCAGTTATTCAGAGGAGCTTGAAGCAGTTGACAAGGCAGAGAGAAGGTTTTGCCCTTACTACAACAGCAACCCAAAGAGCAGTACTTTATTTTTCCCCATGGATGTGACAGCAACCATTCATTTCAATGAAAAAAACAACAGTAAAGGGATTTCCCTGAGAATACCACAAGGATGGGGGCTGACCTTGTTCCCTGCTCCTGGAGACCCAGCTTCTGGGAATCAAGCCTGCAGTTCTGCCTGCATAGCCCTGGCTTTTTCATCTGCATAGCCCCATCTTAGGTGTGTTTCTTGGTCACTCTGCAGTATGACACATACACACCCCACATATGCCATTTCACTCCCCTCAAGACCAGGGGTGTCCAAACATTTTGGCAGGAGGGCCGCATCATCTCTCTGACACTGTGTCAGGGGCTGGGAAAAAAAGAATTAATTTACCGTTTAAAATTTGAATAAATTTACATAAATGAATATAATAATAATAATAAATAATAAACTTTATTTGTATCCCGCCCTTCTCCCTAAAGGGACCCAGGGCGGCTATATATATTCGAGATGGAAATTTTATGAATGAATGAAGGTGTTGCAGTAGCTCAAGGTCTATAAAAAGCCTTGCACAAGGCAAGGCCAGCCTTTCCTTCACTGCCACTGCTGCATCACAGATGTGAAAAGCAAGAAGTGGAGGGAACCCTCATCCCACAGCTCAGGTGAGAGGTCAAACAGTCGTCCTCTTGCTGAGAACAGTTGCTTTGGGCCAGCACGGACTCCAGCAAGTCTCTGGAGGGCCAGAGGCTCATTGTAGACTGGAGGCTCCCGGAGGGCCTGATTGGCAGCCTCCGAGGGCCGCAAGTGGCCCCCGGGCTGGGGTTTGGGTACGCCTGCTCAAGACTGTGGAAGGGGCCAGTAAAAGAGAAAATCTGCAAATGTCCCATACACTCCAGAGGTCAAAGCAGTGGAAAGGTAAAGCAGGCCTTTCATGGTACAGATCCCTGCCTTGCAGAATAAGCTTTCCAAAGGAAGTGCCTCAACCCAAACCCCCAACCTACTGGGAGACAGGGTCAAACTTTCATCTTCAGCAGGCCTGTAGAAAACTTTTATGAGCCTGCAATTTGCATATAGATTAAGTAATCTTGTGTGTTCCTGGAATTCTAATATTTGAGCTGGGTGTTTACTGAGTTGGTTTTGACTTTGATCCGTTTGTTTTACATTGCAACATTTTAAAGTTGCAAGCTGCTTTTGAGCAGTGTGGGAAAAACAAGGGGGAGGGAATTGCACTGCTGCATAGAGTACTACCACTAGCCTATCCTCACCCGAGGAGGACCACCCCTCATCATTCCTACCTCAAGCACTGCTCGGAAGCAATGAAAGTCAAAGGAGCCTTCAGAACAACATCCTGGTGAATAAAATGCTAACCCAACTATGCCCAAATGGGCTGCGACTCAGGCTCCAGTGGTGTCAGCAGCTCAGTTTTTTATCCTTTGCTCCAATATGCTTACGTAAGAGTAAGTCCCATTAAACTCAGTAGGTTTTACTTCTGAGCAGACATGTCTAGAGTTGCACAGACAGTCATTGAAAGAGCAGAATTTTTCTTATTTGTGCGCATGTCTAGTGTTTACCTGCTTAAGAGCCCAATCCTGAGCAGCTTGGCACTCCGGCTTTCCGCTGGAGTCCACTGTTGTAAACGTGCAGTAAGGCATGTCTGCAAGGCTTACTGCCGGACCAGTGCCCGAGTTAGCCCAGCGCTGGGCTAGCGCCAAGCGGGGACCCATCCTCCTCCGCTTTGTGGTCTCATGGACCACCGAGCCGCAGCACGGAATGCGGGAGTGGGAAGCGGGCAGGGAGGAGGTGTGACGGGGAGGAAGGAAGCAGGTGGAGGGCGGAGAGCGGGTGGGGAGGAGGCATGACGGGGAGGCAGGAGGCGGAGAAAGGGCAGGTGGGAGGTGTTCCGGGGGAGGGAGGGAGGTGGGTCCCGTGGAGCTCCGCTCCACTGGATCCTGAACCTCCATGTCAGGCTTGGTGCCCTGCACGAACGCCTTTACCTTCAGCGGTAAAGTGAGTAGCCCCATTGTGGGGCTGCTTCCCTTACCTGGGAGAAGGGGATGAAAGTCCCCTTCTCCTGAGGTGCCGCCCATGGCAGGGTGAGGCGTGCAGGATGTGGCAGGAGCCGTTCTCAGTGCCACTGCAACTCTGCGCTCCAGGCAGCTCAGGATTGGGCTGTAAGAGCCCAATCCTGAGCTCCCAGGGCGCACGGCTGCAGTGGCACTGAAAACGGCTCCTGCCGCATACTGTGCGCCCATGGCAGCCACGGGCAGCACCTTGGGGGAAGGGGACTTTCGTCTCCTTCCCCCAGGTAAGAGGAGTAGCTCCACAATGGGACTACTTGATTCCCTGCCGACCAGAAGGTTGGTGGTGAGGTAAGAGCCTTCGTGTCCGAAGCTTGACATGGAGGTTCAGGATCCAGTGGACCAGGTCCCGCCTCCCTCCTTCCCCACTCCCTCCCCCAGCATGCCTCCTGCCTCACTTCCTCCCTGCACTCTCCCTGCCCTCTGCTTGCCTCCCCCCTCCCTGGAACGCCTCCTCCCTGCTTCCTCCTGCCCCACTTTTCCCTCCTCACCAGGCGTTAGGGCCTGCAAATGTGCCGTACAGCACTTTTCCAACAGTGCGTGCTCAGGATTGAGCTTTAAGCACCTTACTTCATTACTGTCTACAGCAGAGTTCTCAAACTATTTAGCACCGGCAACCACTTTTTAATCTGTCAGGACCCACCGGAAGTGATGTCATTAACCTGGAAGTGATGTCATGGCCAGAAGTGATATCATCAAGCAGGAAAATTTTTAACACCCCCATATGACAAAATCAAATTAAATCAATTAATTAATGAAGTAAGCAAATTAAAAGTTTATAATGTATGAGTTTAAAAACTTATTTAAAATAAAAAAGAACCCTTCTAAAGTTCCTAAGCAGTTTCTGATCTGTTGAGAAAAAACATTTCCCAAACATCTGGAAGGTTGCAGTCCTCTCCACACTTACCTGGGAATAAGCCCCATTGACTGTCATTGTTAAAAGCACATACATAGTAGCCTGTTAAAAGGACTGATCTTTAATATTTCTTCAAATGCAGTCACATACCATGGTTAGCATCAAGTTCAATATACGGTTATTACAAATAAAATACTCATTGAAATGAATGGGGACCCACCTGAAATTGGCTTGTGACCCATCTAGTCAGTCCCAAACCACAGTTTGAGAAACACAGTTAATGAAATATTTTGAGAAACACAGTTCTACAGTTAATGAAACATGGTTGAAAATGGTTTGGCATATATTTGGACTTTACAATGGTCTGCATTCTAGATTACAAAAGGAAGTCTTCACATTTGCTCTGCATTTACCCATCTCCTTTCAGTCTCCAGATGTCTACTTATCTCTTCCTCTCTGAGACTAGGTGCACTAGAAATGTATGGGGTTTATACCACTGAGACCATCAAACTTTCCCTAAATAATACTGGGAGCTGTAGTTTGGTTAGGTTGGTTTTTTTTTTTACCACACATATTCAGAGATATCAATTCCATCTCTCCTTCTCATGTGCTTGCAGACATGTACGCAAGCTAGTTAGCCCCCCCATCAGAACTTAATTTGCAAAAAGAGAGACAAAGGGTGTTGAATCTTCTCCAACCTAACTAGAAGAAGCTCCCATAATAAATTGAAAACATAACAGAAAAAAATAATTCTTGATGACATCATGTAAGTTCCTACTAAGAAGTGAGAGAACAAAGAACAGCAACTCCACAATAAAGACTTAGGGTGTAAGCAACCCTGGAAGAGCTCAAACCTCAAGCAAGGCAGATTGTCATGTGTAAGCCAGCTGGGCTGCCTTGGTGGTTGAGCAGAGAACCTCTGCAATTTCACAGGTATGTGAACTTCTCCAGGCAGCTTACTGGAATAAAGTCAAAGCTGTCCCAGAAATTGCTGAGGGGAGGTTCAGGATCCAAAGTACAACAGTGAAACAGCCACTTCTGAAATTTCTAGGATGAGTCAGTTTCAGGGCTGATCTTCCTACATGTATCTCTTCCTCAGGATAATGTTATCTAGCCCCTTATTCATAAATCTCACTTTCTCATATCATTGCTTAACTTAGGGCACAATACTAACCAGGTCTACTCAGAAAAGTCCTATTTTGTTCAATGGGGCTAACTCTCAGGAAAGTGGGGTTAGGATTGCAGCCTTAAAAATGTGGAACATTCTGGAGTGCTGGTGTGGTTGTCATGTAATCCTCTGAATCATTTATTTGTATTGTATTGTATTGTATTGTATTGGCAACCTTCAGTCTCGAAAGACTATGGTATCGCGCTCTGAAAGGTGGTTCTGGCACAGCGTCTAGTGTGGCTGAAAAGGCCAATCCGGGAGTGACAATCCCTTCCACACCGGGAGCAAGTGCAGTCTGTCCCTGGTCTGTCTCCCTGGCTATGGGCCTTCCTTCTTTGCCTCTTAGCCTCAGACTGTTGGCAAAGTGTCTCTTCAAACTGGGAAAGGCCATGCTGCACAGCCTGCCTCCAAGCGGGCCGCTCAGAGGCCAGGGTGGCCTGTATTCGCTGTTGTTGTGTTTGTTATGTGTGCCAATAAAGGTCTTTTGTGTGTGTGTGTGTGTGTGTGTGTGTGTGTGTGAGTGCTGGTGTCCACAAGGGAGGAGACATTCATTGTGGTTCTGCTACTCCAGCACATATGGAGGTAATGTTTTAAACTAAGATGCACCTGGAACCTCCGAGGATCACTGGTCTCCTTTCCATTATATTAACAATTCCCAGCAGTATTTGATGAAAGGGTAAAGAAGTGTTGCTGGTTTTTATTATTAGTTAGTTGGGGAAAATTTGCTAGGCATTGATTGGAAAGTTTGCAGGGTGTTGGGTTTACAAGTGTGACATTCTTAAGAAAAGATTCTTAAGAAACATTCTTAAGAAACATTGATTCACACAACAGTCTGGACTCAGGATGACTGCACACATTAGCTTCCTGCCAGAGACAATCCAATGGCGTCCAGGTGCCACCATGCACATCGCTGCAGTTTTAGCACACATTGCAGACCTTTAAGTTCACTCTTGAAGTGGCATGCAAAAGTCTGATCTTGTGCATGTTGGCCATCTTGCTAGAGACAAGGAGTCAATGGGTTCTTTGAAAGGCTGGGACTCAATAGTTCTTTCAAGTAGGTTTCCGGTTGCTGACAGACAATGATGCGACAATCGTGAGAATCAGTGCTGAGTATGGCCTTCCTTATGCAAGTACAGTAACTCCTCTAGGTTCTTGCCAGGCCATTCCAAGGCTGTGTGAAAAATGCCCAAAGCAGGGATTCACCCCTTGGTCAAAGCAAACCTCACTGAGTCAAGGGAAAATTGAATCTTTCATCTGTGAGGATGGCAAGACCGATATCTCAGGTGGCAGTGCTCGCTTTTGTTTTCAGAAAGGATTGTGCTCTGAAGCATTTTCTGTGGTGCCTTTGCATCTGCCCCTTTGTCCATGTATAGGAACCCCAAACTTATAAAAATCACATTATCCCATAACCATAGTGCATACCAGGCCTTCAGAGCTGCCTTATTAAAATCCTTTTAATAAAAAGATCGCCAATATCTGGGGAACAAATTTGGTGACATGATCCAGTGGTAATCTGGGCAGGTAGCCCACAAGGCACAGTATGAAATTAAAAGGCAAAACAGAATTGATTTAAGGAGATCCAAATTTACATGACATTTCAAAGCAAAAGGCAGAAAATGCTAAAAATGGCAGAACATACCCGTATTAACAAATAGAAAAGACAAAGCCAGATAGCCTTTGTTTCACTCTGCATAACCTTAGATGTTAATACTAGCAATGTTTTGTTCAAAAATGTACATAGTTTTCCATGAAGCTTTTGTTCTAACCATTTCAGAACAGAGGTAATAACATGTTGTCCCATACAAAGAAATAAGGAGAAGCAGGAAGTGAATCCCATGGGGGATGCATGACAACTGGAATCTCTCCAGACAAAAAAGCCCCTTCATTTTGAATCACCCTAATCTCTGCTCTAGGATTGACAATTTATCCAGGCAGAATTGGTAGAAAGCATCCTTTGGCCAGTGAAGGAAAGGATTATGAAACCAACTAATCCCAGAAGAAGAGGCAAATAGAATATGGTTTTTAGATCTCTTGCAAATGCAGGAATGAGGTATAAATATATATTTTTACATGAACTGAAACACACAGCTGGTTACCTGTTTGAGATGGCATTCCTCTGCAGGAAATTGAATAACATACAGTCAGACAAGCAATTTATAATTGGGGGTTTTAGGTCTTAGAAATATTAGACTCCTCTGGTTAAGTTCACCAAATATTAAAAATGTGGCGAATGTGGGTAAGTTTAATCACAGTTCCTTAGTTCATTTTATGTAATCTTTATGGATTTTCAGACTTAGGAAATAGTCTGAAGACCATTCTGAGGACAGACACGTTCCCTTACCCTGAGGAAACTTGGGCAGCTGCCCCTGCCCCATAGGATGTAGTGGTGGCCATTCTGGGCGCTGCCAGGGCATAAGATTGGACTGTAAGTTTCTTAAAGAAAAGAGGCGGTATTTATTTTTGGAATTTGGAGCCTGCCTTCTCCTCCAAGTCTCAAGGCAACTAACATCAGCAATCAATCTAATAAACAAAAACATAATAACTAAGAACTAAAAGATCAGACAAAAACAGAAAAGATCAACCCAATATACAAGTAGTAGGGGCATTCATTTTTTAACGTCTTTGCTGTCCTTTAGGGTCTGCCTGCAGAGAGCTGTGATCTCAGTGCTGGCTGCTGTTGATTGTTTTGTTTTCTTTATTTGGTTTTAATAACTGTTTTGATTTTTATTCTATAGTATAGAATCGATGCTTTAAGTGGCTTGGATCAGTAATGAAGAAAATGCACCAATAAATAAGTAAAAGCGCATGTACTGTGTCTGAGCATTTTGGTCCAAAAAAGACAATTATTCATGAGTCCTTAGTGTACTGGGACTCTGCATGTTGGCCTCCAAGGGCATAAACACAACATATTCAAGTAGAATTGGTTGTTCTGCTCTAGTATCTAGGCACCAATTAATGTGATTTTGCTATACATCTATAAAGATTTTGCTACACATCTGTAAAGAAACAGGAGCAACACTCTTCAGGACTAGGACTTCCCTTTTCCTTCCTTAGATAAGCTGTTTTCTAGCCGAGAAAAGGGAACTGCCTGCTGGGTTGTCTTTACCGAGCTTGCGGTTGCAGAAATGGTCTGAAGCTTGACCAGGTTGCCACCTTTTTGCTTATTAAAAAAAAGTTACAGAAAAGGTTTTTTTGTTAGCCTGTGAAGGTGTGCTTCTGAGCATATGCAGAATGCCTCTTTCTCACCTCTGATTAACCACATCTGTCCTTCAGTTTGGAATCAGGTTGGGGGAATAGAGCAGATGTAAGCTTAAGCACTGGTTTTTGGTAGCACTGGTAAATGAAAGGTGTCCCTCAAATAAGAGGTTTGAGAACTGTTGCAGTCATAAGATTTTGCTTTGTGTGAGAATAAATTTGCCCTGCCTCTGCTCCAGTAATGAAGAGGACATGGTGCACAGATACTTAACCAGTACTGTGGTACCCCTGTAAGTGGCAGCAGTAGGGAAATATATACTGGGGGGAAGCAAGGATGGAGCAAAGTGCATTGGAAGAGGAGAAAGGGCTTTGTTTCATACATTCAAGTTCCAAAGCAGAAATCATGGTTTATTTCATATGAGCACTTCTATCCTAATTACATTTTCTCTGAAGCATGCTCTACAAATTTGATTGAGTTAAGTGTTCTCTTTCCCACCCTAGTTCTGTAACTGACTGATGGAAGTGAGTCCTTTACATAGAGAAAAGTACTCTGAGTAAGTGACCTTTTAAGCCTTTCTTTCAAGTGACATCCAGCAACTGAGGGGTAAGCAACTTGTCTGGGAAGATTGGGATATTTGAAGGACTGCCTCTCACCACCGCCTGTTCACTCCAGTCAATATGTGAGGGCTTTGCTCTACATTCCCCATCACTGGAAGTCTGTGTGGTGAGGACATCTGACAGGGCCTTTTTAGTTGTGGCATCTCCTTTTTCTGTGTGGCCTACCCAGCCTCCTGACTGTTGGTTTTTCATCATCCAGTGAAGACTTTTTTTTTGTTTCATTGGGCATTTTTTGCTGCAGAGTTGTAAAGAAGAAAAACAGACATTCTCAGCTGTACATTTTTGTTATTGTACTTTATTTGCTGCTGTTTCTATTTATTGTAAATTGTTTTGTTTATTTTGTTTTGTTTATATATTTCCCAATATATATTTCCCTACATTTTATTTCATGATTTTTGATTATTGTGTGCCTACCACTCGGGGGGCCTTTGTTAAGTGTTAAAAAGGCAGATGAATAGACAAATGAGAACGATGACATAGAGATTTTCACGTAATTTTTCTCAGATGATTTTACTTATTGTTTTTATACACTGTACATTTGATTGTGGGAATTTGTAAGCCGACTTGGGCGTTTGCTTCAGCATGGGAAAATCGGGATATAAATTTTTCAAGTAATAATAAAATAGAGATCATTAAACTAATCATCAATAAGTGGTTAAAGTATGCCTTCCTCATTCATTCTTCGGGCAGGGAACATAGGTTGTCGTGAAATCATTCTGACTGTGGAGTTCTGGCCCCTGAACTGAGTGCACCAATGATGTTCCGTACGGGAGGGTTAGGCCATAAGCTCACACCTTCCAAAAACATCTGGCAGACAATAGAGGACCTGCAGAGTGTGCTGATGAAATGTCCCCCTGGATCAGTGGCTGATCCATGCCTTCCCTTCCTCTTGCCCTCCTCTCCCACTTCAACCACATCCCCATTTGTCACTTGGGTGGACGCGAATTGAAATTACACGCACGTGCATGCTGGTTGCCCACCCACATCTCCCCCCCTTATTATTTTTTTTGCAAGGGAGGCTGGCCATGGAGAGAGGAGGGCTGCTGGCCGTGTGTATGGTGTGTGGGTAGATGGCACACACAGCCCGATCCTGTCCACACTTTCCTGGGAGTAAGCCCCATTGACTGTAATGGGACCTACTTCTGAGTAGACATGCATAGGATTGGGCTGACACGCAGGTATTCTCTGCTTTCTGCGACGTGAAGTTCCCCCCCCCAGGTCTACATTTCTCCAGGAGGAGTGGCCACTCCGTGCACACAGCCAGGCTGCTGCGATCCTTTGCAACGCACTCCCCCTTTGTGCAATAGGAAGGGGGGGCTGCTGTTTGGCCACTGGGAAGCGCAGCATTCCTGCAGCTGCCTTTTTTTGAAGTGGGGGGGACAAACCCAGGCTTTCCAGGAGCGCCCTTTGCCATTTTTTTGCAAGTGGGTGGGTTGATCTGGGTGGGTGTGCAAAGATGTGGGGGGGCACCCACCCTCCCACGTGCATCCTTCCACCCCTCCCATCTGTGGGAGACCGTCCCCCGGCCGCCCCCTTCCCCCCCAGATGATGGCTGCTTGGACGGATCCAGGAGGGGAAGGAGCACAAGCAGCGCGACCCTTTCTCCCACTCCAGCAGCAGCAAAGGGGGAGGCGCATGCGCCCTCCTCCCAGTGCCGCGTAGCCCCCGTTCGTGGCGCCCTACCCTGCCTTTCCCTAGGAGCCCATGACGTCAGGCACAGGGAAGGCGGCGCGAGCTCCATCAGGCAGCCCAGGCTCCCAGCCAGCCAGGCTCGGTTCTCCAGCAGCGCAGGCGGAGAGCAGAGAGCGCCACCGGGGTGCGGGCGACAGCAGCGCGTGCATCCTCCCCGCTGCACCACCTCGGAGGGGCTGGGGAAGCAAGAGGAGCTGCCACCTCCAGAAAGACCCCTCCTCTTCCCACCCACCCCTTCCCTCCACGCATCTGAGGACCCTTGCAGTTACCTTGCCTCCGTTTAATTCACCGTGCCGGAAGGTTGCCTGCGCTGCGGATCGTGCCTTGCGCCCCCCAGCC
The DNA here is from genome assembly GCF_035046505.1 of Tiliqua scincoides. Classification (NCBI taxonomy): domain Eukaryota; kingdom Metazoa; phylum Chordata; class Lepidosauria; order Squamata; family Scincidae; genus Tiliqua; species Tiliqua scincoides. Next base: position 124,175,512 of record NC_089822.1, read on the forward strand.
CTTTGCCCCCTCCTGCATGCAACCTTCCTTTCTTGCTTGGAAGGGCTGGACCCCCTCCTCTCTCCCCTCCCCAGCCTCCGCTGCTGCTGGGCTCTCTCATCTCTGGGGCTGGGAGGGAGAGGGGAGGAGGGAGAGGGGCTTTTCCTGGCGGTCTCCCCCCCACACGCACACCCCCTCCTTCGGTCAATGGTGAAAGAAGAACCGAAGACCCTTGGAAGGAGAGAGTGAAGAAGAGGAGAGAGCAGCTGGAGCTGCAGGTCTTGTGTGGACTGCCCGGAGACCTGCTTTCCTGCTGTTTGGCTTTTGCACAAGCATGCTGGCCCACAGGCTGGAGGGGATGGGGCCCTTGCTGCTCTCCCTAGGATTTTGGCACCTACTAGTGGGGATCGCCCCTAGTTTTGCCCTTGAAGGTGAGTTGAGAACCTCTTTGTTTGGGTCTTCTCTCTTCCATGCCTTCTGTTTTGTCTGATGGAAGAAATTCCAAGCCCTCCTCTATTTATGAAGCTGGCTGGCTGCAGCTCTCTTCCCCACTCTAAACAAGGAGCTTCTTCCTTGTGACAAGGATATCATTATGGTAGCTCTTTTCAGATGGTGTGGGGGGGGGCGACGACGAAGGGGGACTGTTGCTCTTAGGAATCCAACATATGCTTTGCAGTTATGAAACAAAGCCGCATTTTCCCCCCTTTAAATGTGTGCAGGGGGAGGTGTTGCATATTTTGCATCCGCGATCCTGCCTTTCCCCCACCCCCTGCCCGCAAAATGTGGCAGGTTGTATGCATTTCTTTGCAGGGGAGATATGTGTGTGTGTGTGTGTGTGTGTGTGTGTGAATATGTATGAAAATGTAAGGACTGGAGTTTGATCTGCCTTGGGGGAGTGGGGGCCAAGGCTCTGTAAGAGCCCAATCCTATGCATGCCTACTCAAAAGTAAGTCCATTGTAGTCAAAGGGCTTACACCCAGGTAAGCGTGGATAGGATTGCAGCCTAAGATCAGCATCTGCTTCTGGGCGAGAGAGGGAGAAGGAGAGAGAGGTTTCTTAATGAAATCTGTGCACAGTGTTGAATGGAAATATTGGAATGCCTTCCCCCCCCCATTGCCAATGTGTAGCTTAAAACACACACACACCCCAGGAGTAAAGCAGTGCTGAAGATGGTCATGTTTCCTCCAAAGATGCACACCCACTGGATGCCTGTTTTTTTTATTCAAATATACCTAGTTCTGCTAGCCCCTTCACCTCTGTCTGATCCTGGTGTACTAGAGAGTGGAAGTGATTGCTGGTAGTGAACTCAGCTTCCATGTCCTTTCCGGTTTCAATAAAGAAATCATTCTCTGGGGAGTTTCAATACTCCTGTAGTTCCCTGGATCTCTTCTAGGCTTAGAATCTGTTGCTTTGGCATTGATGGCATTTGCTTTCAATTTGGACCTTGAGTAGTTTAGACTTGGATTGGAAACCCTGTTTATGGAAGGAGGGATGAAAAGCAGGCGGGGGAATAGTATTAATATTGAATTGACTGTCCTGTAGCTAAACACTGGAGGATGCAGCCAGTTCAGCTGGAGAGACTGAGACTGGGAGAATGATTTAGAGGCAATGGAATCTTGCATCTGCAAAATCAGCACTCCCTGCGCCCCCTTTCTTCTGCTCCTCCAAGCCAAAGGAGAGGCTGCACTGCGCCCTTGGTGCGTGACATAGCATATACCAGACTAGAGTTTGGAGGCACAGTTTTCAAGCTCCTTTTGGGGGGAAGTAAAACACCCAGTACTTTTCCTCCAGGAAGGTGGTGGTAGGGAGAGGCCCGTTCACAACAAAACAAGCTGTGGATCATCAGTGGGGCTTAGGAATGTGCTTATTTACTCTGCTGACATGGGGAACTTGAGCATGAAGGAACAGGGAACAGGCAAAGAGTGTGCCTGTCCTGGCTTTAGCTGGAGTGGCTGCTGGAAACTGTGGACCTCTCTGTAGTTTCCACTCTCTCCTGCAAGATTGACTGTGATGAAGGAATTAACCTCTCACTTTCCACCCCCCCCCCACTCTGATGCATCACAGAAATTTTTGCATCTCAATATAGAAAGTTGTCTGGTTGTCACTATACAGTACCTGAAGGGGTTGGCATAACATAGTGATGAAAGCCTGCCTTCAGAAAGGGCTTGTTTGCTGAGATTTGTTGCTAAGCTCTGTTCTGAGTCATAATGTAGGTCTTTGAAGCTCTGAGTTTTGGAGTTCCATTTTGACCTTGGATTGCTGCATTTTACCTGAAAGAACAATACTTTTTTTTTTTTTTTAAAAGATTCACTCCTAAACTGTCCCTGCTATTCTCTGTTCTGATTTGTCACAGTTTAAAGTTCAGACTTACAAGTGGCTGTTCCTAGTTATAGCGATCAATCAAAGAGAAAGAATTGCCTTCTGTAATAAGTAAGCACTGTGAACATCTGAATCTGTATTCTAGTGAGTTGATTCATTTAGCTCAGTATTGTCCACTCTGATTGGCAACAGGTCACCAGGGTTTCAGAGATGGGTCTTCTTCCCTTGTCCAGTGTGGATATGTCAGGAATTGAACCCGAGACCTTCCTCAGGCAAAAGTATGTGCTCTGCTGCTAAGCACTGTCTCCTTCCTGTAGCTCCGTGGTTAGGCACTACAGTGGCTATAACAAGTGGTACCTAATGACAAACTTCAGTGCATCTTGTGATTGAGCCATAATTGGGTAATCTTTCATGGCTGTCTGAATTCTAAAGTCAGCAGTTTTATTTTAAATTCTCTTTTGCTCTGTGGTTTTCCCCCCTTGCTTGCAAAGGTCAGCATTTCCTGTTCTCCACCATCACTCTTTACAATCTTGCGTGAAATACTGGGCTACTCTGCAGTTTGCCAGGTCTCTTTGGGTGGCATTCGTTTTGAACCAGTACAAGCAGCTTAGTCCTGGATCTAGTTTTTAGTGTCTAGCCTTAGCCTCAAAACACTTGAAGTATCAAGTTCTCTCTGAGGATGTGCAGAGTGACTTACCCTACTTTTCCTCCAAGTAACAGCTCATATGCCTCAGGGATTTGAAGGAGGGGCTATGATGACAGAAAATATATTATTTCAGCATGTTCAAGTACTCAGTTTTAAAAAAAACAAAAACGGCATTGCATTCATTTATCCTCCTCCTGCCCCTCCCCAGGATTGGGTGCTTTTCAAGCCATATGACATCTTCCACCTGTATGGGCATTGTCCTACTCATATCCCACCTTTCTCACTAATTAGGTTGTTCCTCAGACCCTTCAGGTTTCATCCTAACCAACTCATTCATGGTTTGTTCATTTCAACATCATCACTCTTCTTGGTGTCCCAATAGTTCAGCAATGCAATTCAGCAGTGATTTTGAGGTCAGTGCCTCAGCTCCAACTTCCCACGCAGAACAGCTAGGGAGCTTGCCTGTATATACACCCTGGGGCTGCTTAGCTCCTTGGCCTTCCAGTTGGCAATTTGGGAGGGAATTCAAACTGAGCTGCTCTTCCCACACTTTTGTAACTTAAATGGTTTTGGAGAAAAATCTATACAGTGCTTTCGAATTCTAACCGGCTTCACACAAACGGAAAAGCCAAGAGCTTAGCTCTTGATGAGTATAGTATAACCTTAACTCAAGATGAGTATAGTAGAACTATAGTAGATAATGTGTCCAATTCTGGTTGCCACACCTCAGTAAAACTGGAAGACGACATCCAGAAATGATCAGGGGGGCTGGACAACCTTTCTTATGACAAACCAGCTACAATGTTTGGGCATAGAAAGTAGCTATGGAAGGACTTGATGCATAGCATGGAGAAAGTGATTGGAAATATGTTTTTTCTCCTCTCCTAATTCTAGAACTTGGTAACATCTTATGAAACTCGTTGGTGGAAGTTTCAGGATTGAGGAATGGAGATACTTTTTCATACTATGTACAGTTCGTTATGGAATTCAGTGCACAAGATGTGGCAATGGCCACTAGTTTAGATTGCTTTAAAGGGGGGGGCATTAGATAAATTCATGGAGGACAAGTCTGTCAGTGACGGTTGTGTGCTACCTCCAGCCAGAGGCAGTATGCCACCCAATGCCAGTTGCTGCAAAGTAACGACAGAAGAAGGCTGTTGACCGGCATGACCTGCTTCCGGGCTTTCCAAAGGCGGCTGTGAGAAAGGGGACACTGGACTTGATTGCCTTTGTTCACATTCAGCAGGACTCTTCTTACGTTCTGTCTTGTGTTTGTAATAGATGGCCATTGTGTAGTGCAGATGCCACTGTTGGCATAGGCAGTGAGGGCTTGTGAGGGCTTGTCTGGACAGAAGCAGGAGGGCCTGTTGGTCTAACTGTGGCATAATCAGGGTTGTACTCATGCCTACCTTTCCTTTACTGTCCTTTCTTCCTGACTTGCACCCCAGTCCTGAACTTCCCAATGCCTGCCAGAGCAGTGGCGCTCAAGTGGCTACTGCTGTATCCAGCTGGTGCTGGGAAGCAGTCGGAGGTCTTGGAGGAAGAGGACTTTTGTCCTCTTCCCCTGGGGAAGCCACAAGCCCTGTAATGGGGCTTCTCAAGTCTGCACTGGCTATTTTGCCGGGATCCGTGTTGGGCCTTCCACTGGTCCCACTCCTTCCCACCCTAGTCCCTCCCCCACTCTGCCCTCCCCCACTCTCGTTTCACCCCCGCCCCCCAGAGGCCACACCGCCGCCCAGCAGTTGCATTTACCCTGGCAGCGGTGCATCCTTGCCACTGCTGAGCCTGGCATGGGCTGGCATGGGCTCAGCGCCAGTCCTTACTCATCAGGTGCTGTAAATGTGCTTTACGGCATGTTCAGCACTGGCACTGTGGCTCAGCAGTGGTGCTGACTGAGTTTAGGATTGGGCCCTCAATGGGCTAGATTTAACGCCATCGTAAGATATCTAGCTACAGATATACCACATTACTAGAGTAATATACTACTAGTATCTTATTCTACTACAGGTATAACTTAATTATTCACGAACATTTTACCTGTGGTTTTATCTCAACAGATAAGGCCTTTAGAGAAAGGCCCTCTAAATTAAAGGAAAAAGGTTGTTTAAAAATAGCAGCCAGAGAAGGCAGCCGGCTGACAATCCATCAATCATTCTCTCTCCAGGCACTTAGAAAAGCTTCACCTGGAAGCAAGCAATCCCTCCCTTCCCCCTGAGCACATGAAAGAAAGATAATCACAGTGCTCTGGGTGAAGGGAGGGGTCGCTGGCTCAGAGTGAAGCCTTTCTAAGCACCTGGATTGTTGAATTGTCTTACATCACAAAGGTAAGCAAGGCTGTTTCTCCTAGCAAAAGGTCATTGTTTTTTTTAAATGGCTTTGCTTTAATGTGATTTTTGCCATCCACATGAGTTCTGGGAACGGAACCCTCACAAACTCTACTCAACCTATACTAATATAATAATACTATTCTAGTACATCCTAGAAGCCTTTCTAAGTGCCTGGATTGTTGAATTAAGGTAAGCAAGGCTGTTTCTTCTAGCAAAAGGTCATTGTTTTTTTAAATGGCTTTGCTTTAATGTGATTTTTGCCATCCACATGAGGTCTGGGAATGGAACCCTCACAAACTCTACTCAACCTGTAGTAATATATACTAATACTATTCTAGTACATCCTAGTACTATATTACTAGAGTGTTTTAGAGTAGCCCCAGTCTTGTTCTTAGAATTTGGCTTGTGGCATATGCTTGCCAAACAGATTACTGGTGCCAAGTTTTATGACAAGGCTGAGTTGCAACCAATCTCATGACAGAAATTCAGTGCAGACTTCCCTGGTGCAGATTCCACCCAGAGGTAGAAATGGTGAGCACAGCTCTATGAGACTGTTTTCCATGTGAGCTGCATTGAAACAAATGGGGTCTTGCTCTGTCCCAGGCCATGTTTGTTTCAGTGTGGTTTGTGCAGGGAAAGTTCCCGTTGGATGTTGCCTGGGAAGTATATTTGGAAACTGTTGATTCAGTAAAAGAAGGCATTTGTAAACTTCTTGTTAGTTCTTTGTCTACTTTGAAAAGTCATATTTTATTGTTTTTTAATGTGGCAAGTGATAAGGAGCTGCCTTGTGCGCCGGGCCAATGGCTCATCTACTCTAGCACTGCATGCCCTGGCAGACAGCAGCTGTCTGGGAACTCAGTCAGAGGCTGTACCCAGCTCTGATACTTGAGATCCTTTAATAGGGATTGAACCTGGGGGTTTGTATATATATACAAAGCACCATATGCTGTACCTCTCAGCTGGGTCTTTTAATGTACGAGCCTCTTTTGAACTTAGGGTGGTATCCTTCTCTGACTTGTAGAACCTTGAAAAAGAAGCAGCAAATAGCTTTTCTTTTTCCCCTCTGACTTGGCCAACGATGTCACCAACTGTTTTATAATTGCTTAGTGGCCCATTCCTGAGATTTACTTTGCCAGCAGATAAATGCTTTAGGGTTGGTCTACTGACAAATGCGCAAGCACTGTGTCACAACGCATGTTGTGTTGTTATTGCTGGGGTATTATGCTGGCACCATTGGAGTCATTTGTAAACATGCTGAAGGCAAGTAGTATTTTCTTCAACAATGTAGTCTAGAAGCTTTACTTTAAATGTTTTGGAAGTCAATTGGAGATTCTCAGAAGTCATTAATGGCTATTGGAATCTGAGACAAGTGAGACATGTCTTTATTACTAAGAGTATTTTTATACTGCTTTTCAACAGTGTCTTGCATAACAAAATAGTTATGCTATGCAAAATAGCATACTCTGCATGCTGAATTACACAAGATAGAGAGTGCTGACTTTCATGAGATCTTCAAAATGTTTTGAAGCCCAATCCTAAGTGCAAGTCTATTAATTTCTATGGCATCTATTTCTGAATCAGTGTTTTTAAGGTTTTAGCCTAAGTGCCATGCCAGACACGTATTTATTGTATACACTGAAAAAAATTCATATGATTGCCGCAAGCCTGTATATCCTATGGGTACACTTGTCAAGGAGCCAAGATTGGCTGCAGTTGGAGTGTACACAGTGGCAGACCTGGGTGTTCTTCTGTATAATGTGTGAAATGATCTTAGGTGGCCATGTATCCTACCCCATTCTGGAGTAGCTTAGTGATAACCACCCTCACTGGTTTTATTTTATTTATTTTGTATCTAAATAAAAAGGCCAAGCATCTTTATTTGAAGGTTGATTTATTAGTTGAGCTATTGTTTAAGCCCTCGGTTTATACTCCTTCATCTTTATTGCTATAGAATTGCCCTTTGAGTAGAAAAAAGAATATTCCAGCCTACTTTAAATGTGCTTGATCTGTCTATTTTTTCCTCCCAGCTGGAGCACTATAAACTAGTCTGACTGCTGGTTCTAGCTGCTGCCGCCCTAAGTCTTGTATAACATGGGTGGATAGGTGGGGGTGGAGTGGATTATTATATACATGAGCTGGGCGATGTTATGGAGTGTGACATGATAGTACTTGTACGTTTCCTGTGGCCTTGCCTCTCTGTTCTACAGGAGGGAAGGATGGGCATGTTGTGGTATGGGGACACTTGGATGTTAGCTTGGTGAACTTTCACATTAGCTGGTTGTGTGTTGCATCTCAGATGCACAGGGCTAGACAGTTGGCAGCCTGGGAGCTCAGCTGCCCCCCCATAGGCTTTGTATGTGGGCCCCCAGTAAGAACCATGATCTCAGAAACCCTGCTTGTGATGCACTTCAGCTCTTCATTCAGTGGCTCCCTAAACAACAACAACATTTTTATTTGCAATCTTACATTTATAAACTACAAGAATGCAAGAAACAGGAAAATGCAAACATCAGCTCATAAGCTACAAAAATGAATTTGCATCCAGAATTAAAGCAAGAGAACCTTATGTTGGGGAATGTTCTCTGTTGTGATCAGCAGCAGATGCCCTGCCATAGTTCTTTCCTTAGAAACTCCTATGCATGAGCCAAGTGGTGTTAGTGATTTGGGAGTTGGACTTAGACCTGGAAAATCCAGGTTCAAACCCCTGCTCAGCCATGAAGCTTCCTGAGTGACCTTGGGCCAGTTGTTATCTCAGCCTTTCCTACCTCACAGGGTTGTTGGGGGAGGAATTATGTATACCACCCAGAGCAACTTCAAAGAGGTATAAAAATGTGAGAAATAAACCTATAATAAAGCAGCAGGCAAATGGGAGTGAGTAGCTGCAGTGCAAAGTGGGAGCATTTTCACAGAGCCTCTGCCGCAGGTTGCATTATGGGGAGAGCACCATTTGCTTGTATTTCTGGCTCATGCAGGGCTGAGTCAGTGGTTGGAAATGAAATTGCTGCCCCTTCAACCTTTTGCTCCATTCAAAATAAGGCCCTTGTTCAAAAGTACTTGCTGACTAGGAATCTTACAGTTTCCAGCCAATAGTGTGGATTCCAGATGCTGCCTTGCTTAGATCCTTGTTCCAATATAGTATAAGTGGCTAGTAGTGGATACTTCGGAGGAAAAATGTCAAGAAACAGACTGGTGTAAGGACTAATTGATTGCCTGCTCTTTGCCTATGCTTGGAGTGCTTGGGAAGTACAGTACAGAGAGCTGCTGCTTAACTTGGTGTTCTCTAGCTGGGTACCCACATCCAAAAGAGAAGCAACTTATGTTGGTTCTGGATGACTCAAAGCCCAATCTTATCCAACTTTCCAGCACTGGTGCAACCACAATGCAGCCCTGAGATAATGGAACAAACTTTCCCTTACCTTGTGAAGGCCTCCATGACCTCCTACCCACCACAGGAAGCAGTGCATGCCCCATTGGATTGGGCCCTCACTCACATTTTTAATAGGCACTTGCCTTGACCAATACACAAAAGCGGGGGCCTGATCACCACTTAGGGCGCAATCCTAACCCGTGCTGGAGCAGGCAAGCCAGGAGGCTTGCGCTGTATCCAGTGTGGGATTGTAGTGAGCAGTGGCTCAGCCACGGGCAAGGGGAAGCTCTTCCCCTTACCTGTGGGTAAGGGCTGCGCACCCGTATGGGTTTCCTCAGACCTGCGCCACTTCCGGAGGTGGCGCAAGTCCAAGAAGAGTGGAGCGGTTTGAAGGGGATGGGGGTTGGGATCCGGCATAACCACTGGGTCCGAGTCCCGCCCCTGGCTCCCCGCATGCCCGCCCCCTCCCCACACCCCCCATGCCTACCTTTGCCGCTTATGTCGGTGCACTCGCGCCAACACAAGCAGCGCCGTGGAAGCCGAGGCAGAGGCTTCTGCCTTCGTCTGCTCGTCAGCGCATCTGAATGCGGCGACGCAGCTCCCGCCTAAGGAGGCGCAAATGTGCTTTACGGCACCTTTGCGACCCTCCAGGGCCACCTATACCGGCATAACTGCCGGTTAGGATTGCGCCCTTAGTGTCTTTGGCAGAAAAAGGAAGCCTCTGAAATATGTATGATCTCTCCACCACAGGGGTTCCCTGAGAATGGTTGAGAATCTTGAGCAGATAAACTAGTTTGGGACTTCAGTAGAGACCCACCCTGATCTCTTTCTCATGTGCTGTTGCTCCCAGATGAGCTGCAGTGAGCCTGTTCATTCATTGAGAAGACTCATGCAACCTGCCAATAAATCCCTTGCTATCTTTTGGGAATCATTGCTAGGCATAAGAAGCACTCACAACCCCAATAGTGGCTGCCTTGAGAAGGAAATTTGCATGGGTTGACCAGAAGTTGTGTCTGCACCCATTCCTTGATACTTTTTTTTCTTTTTAAATTTTTTATTATTTTCCAAAATAAAACAAACAACAAATATAAACAAACAAACTCAATACACAACACACACACAAAAACCCCCCAAAAAACCACACCGTTGGAGGGTGCAGGCAATCATATATCAATATATCTAATCAATCAATACATATCCTCTAATCTTGTTCTTCTAGCTTAGCCTCTTAATATCATTTATCTATCATATCTTATATAATATATCATGTATACAATATATTCATCTAAATGCCGGAGATCTTTGGCATTTCTCCAGCAGCTCATGGATCGCATTTCTCTTATGGCCAGATCCCAAAGGATCTCCTCTATGGAGAACTTGTGCAAGGAAAGCGCCCTACAGGTAGACCACAGCTGTGATACAAGGACATCTGCAAGAGGGATCTGAAGGCCTTAGGAGTGGACCTCAACAAGTGGGAAACCCTGGCCTCTGAGCGGCCCGCTTGGAGGCAGGCTGTGCAGCATGGCCTTTCCCAGTTTGAAGAGACACTTTGCCAGCAGTCTGAGGCAAAGAGGCAAAGAAGGAAGGCCCATAGCCAGGGAGACAGGCCAGGGACAGACTGCACTTGCTCCCAGTGTGGAAGGGATTGTCACTCCTGAATTGGCTTTTTCAGCCACACTAGACGCTGTTCCAGAACCACCATTCAGAGCGCGATACCATAGTCTTTCGAGACTGAAGGTTGCCAGCAATCATCTAAATGCCCTGTCTTATACATCTACAACTCCATTTTCAACCAAGCATAAAATGATCTCAATTGCTCTATCTGTGTCGGTTTACGCTGTTGATCCAAAGTCACTGTAAGCCTATCCATTTCTGCCACATTCATTATATTCTCTATTAATTCATCTTTCATTGGAATTTTAATAACTTTCCAGTATCTAGCATACAAAATCCTTTCAGCAGTTAATATAATAACTAAATGCACATCATTTTCTTTATCTATAATATCTAGGATAATGTTAAGCAAATAACTTTTGCAATTGAAGGAAGACTATCTTTTGTTTTTGAGGTGAGTTTAAGCCATTTATGCTGACAGAGTAAATACTCCATCCTGCCTTAACTATAATGTTTCTTTTTACTATTCTCTTTTTATCTTCTTCTTGTTGCTATCGGTGGGTGCCTCCTTGCCCCTCTAGTTTCTTCCTTCTCTGATTCCTCAATTGTCTCTGAATCATCTGATTTCTTTTCTTCCAGCTCCATTTCTAGTTCTTTTCTTCTCAATTCCTCTTCCTCATTTTCTTCATTTCTTGTCTCACCTTTCATCACTGTTCTCAAAAAATTTTCTGCTTTCATTGTTGAATTTATATTGTATCTCTGTGACTGGAATTGAAAAAAACATACCTTCCGGGAGAAGCCATCTATATGGTATTTGCTTTCCTCTTTCTTCCCCTTTCTGTTCTGGTACATTTTGTTATTCTCACCAGTCGAGCTGCACTCTCCATCTGAATTTCCATTAAAGTTGCCTCTCCATTATATTGGTTTTGTTCTATCTCCAGTATTCTAGATTGATCTTTTGTTGTCTTATTTTTCTAATTTTCTAATCTTTTGTGTATTCTCATCTGCTTGGTCTTTAACGGCTTTCAGTTGCACACTAAGATAACAACAACAGCAACAATAACAACAACTTTATTTTTACCCCGCCTTTCTCCCCGAAGGGACTCAAGGCGGCTTACAACAGGTTAAAACAGATTAAAAACATAATTTAAAAACAGATAAAAGCGTATTAACTAAGATCATTTAGTTGTGTAGTTAAAACATCCAGACTAGCTTGAACCTGCAAAAATTGATTTGTGTGCTGCAGTCCCATCATCACTAATTTTTATATATTGGCTTGTAATGTCTGCTTCCAATCTTTCCCTTTTGGTTCCTCTTGTGTTAGTTTTCCCAAGTTTGACTCCAGGGTGGGAGAGCCCCTAACTTTCGCTCCTTTTCCTGTCATCCTTTTTCTTCCTTCTTATATCTTCTTTCCTGTAAAACTCAAATATCTGTTATCACATATATCACTATCAGTTACCCATACATCACATCACATCATCAAAAAAAATCAACTGTTCACCCATAAAAACCAACACAGGCAAATTTTAAATCAAATAAACCTTTGCCTTTCAATGTTTTTTAATGCCCCTAGATGTCCTCAGGGTGTCGTCTTCCTTACTTCACTTGTCAAGTCCTGTTCTTATCCTTGCAATGTCTTTTTAAATCCACTAGATGTCCCCGATGTTCTATTCTTCTTATTCTGTTATCTTGGTTCTATTGCTTACATTTGTTGCTATATCAGCCGCATTCCTTTGCAGGAGATTGTCTGAGGAATTCAAAACAATGAAACCGCTTTTGCAAAACAAAGAAATGCAGATCTCCAACCCTCTCCACAGGCACTCCAAGATCTCCATAGGAAAACGAAACTGAACATTTCAAAGCAAAGTTTATATTCCAAAACGATCATATTTCCATAACAAGCTCAGCAGGTCTCCTCCAAAGCTTCTTCTCACACAAGCAAAGAGGGGAGAAAGCCTCCCCCCTCTTTCTCTTCCCAGAGGGGGAAAACCTGCCCCTTCTTCTTCCCTTGGGCAAAGGCTTAATCAGGCAGTCAATTAATCAATCAATGCCAGACACACACAGCAGAACAACACTCACTTAGTTCTTCCAACATCCTTCCCTGCTTGGGGCCTTCAGCTTAGTTTCAACATGAATCCTCACCAACACTGACATTCCTTGATACTTTTTGACTGGAAACCATCCTGCAGGTTCACAAAATCATTTAAGGTTGATCTCATGGAAAGAGACAGTCTTGGTGTGTAGAAGGCTGCCATGAACTGAATGACCAAAAACGTGTTTTCTGTTTTCTCTGAAGCTAATATTGATGTCACCTCTCTCTGCAGTAGCCACCCCTTTGGTGGCTTCATTTGGTGATTCTGAGCATGTGTTAACCAGTTCCAAGATTTAGATGTGATAGTTACTCTCCTGTGTGGGGGCAAAGGGAGGGCCTGTGTTTCAGTGGTAGAGCACCTGCATTGCAGGTAGAAGGTTCTGGGTTCAGTCTCTAGTAGCTCCAGGTAATACTGAGAAGGACCCTTACTTGGAACCCTCGTGAGCACTGAATTTGATGGCCCAAGTGGCCTGACTCTAGAAGTATGTTCGGAAGTTTATGCTTCGATGGAAACCATGCAAGATGGAAACCAACCATGGAAGATAGAAACCGATTATTTTTTCTTATAAACACAACACTGCCTGCATGCTTCCCCTCATCTTTGTCTGAGGTGAACCAAAACAATGTGATGCCTGAGTCCCAAAAGCCAAATGTGATGATCGAAAAAAAATCTCATTAGAGAATTAACAATTTATTGCCTTTTACTGCTTCCCCAATCTGCTGCCCAGGCTGCCTCTTACCTTATCTTGTCCAGTAATGCTTGGTCTCAAGTGCAATATGACAAAGACTGAACTTCTAATTTTTTCCCCAGCCCTTCTTCTTCTTGTGATCTCTCATTCATTGACATGGTCACTATCCACCAAAGCTTTGGCTTTGCCTCTTTGTCCTCTACAGGTGTGTGTCCCCTTCAGGGATACCTTCTCCTTTTCCACTGTTATGCAATTAGGTCATTGAGCGAACATTCAGCTCAATCTAGTGCCTTTGTTTTGTAAACAGACACTCCCTGCCAGAGGGGTCTACTGGAGACTGATTACCTCTTCTTTGCACTAAGAGACTCTTTGTGGTGTAAAGAGACACTCTGCTGCAGTCTATGGGAGATTGCCTCATTAAAAGCCTCCTCTGGTCTGTCATTAGGCATAAGGTCCTTAAGCAAGAGTACTCCTGTCTTTCCTATATTCAGTTCATTCCCAAATCACAGTGCTTCTCCCTCCAAACATATTGCAATGGTCTTACCTCTTCCCTGCCCCCCTGTAAAAAATCTAGTTCATACCCTGGTTGCCTCTTTGTCTGACTACAGCAACTTCCTTCTTCCTGGTCTGCCATTGGCTCATCCCTTACCTCAGCTTACTATTCTGCTGCCAGAATCATTCATCTCCTCCTTAAACCCTTTCACTGGTGCCTCATCTGCTCCTGCACTCAGCAGAAGCACCTTGTTCTTGCTGTCTGTGGCCTTGTTTCTCCTACCTCTCAGAGCTCCTATCCGCCTACACTCATGTATATGACCTTGTTCCTCCAGCTTGACTACCCTCAGCACTCTTAAGGTCTCTTGCTCTCTCAGATGTCTGCCCATTCTCCCTTGCCACGTTTTATGACTGGAACTGCCTGGAATGCCTGCAGGATACTTCCCTGCTTGCTTGATTCAAATCCTTTCTTAAATCCTTCACTTTTTTTGTGAAGACTTTGACACAATGCCTTGGATGACCCTTCCTGCTGTAACTGAGTGTAAACACATGTCCCTGAAAGGATTGCATATTCTCCCTTGCTTATCCTTGTTTCAATTTCCCTCTATCGTCTCCTTTGTGTCTGTCAAGAATAGATGATCAGCTTCATGGTCCTTACCTCTTATTCTGTGTACAGCACCCATACAACATTGATTGATATAGCACCTTCAATCAGTTACTCAGTAGGCTAGTCTAGAGTTTTCCAGACTGGGACATGAGTGCATCCCAGTCCCTGCAGCCCCCCTGAGTGGTGCGATCCTGGGGATTGCGTCGCTGCCTCCTCCTGCCCCTGCTGCCCCTCGCCCCTGACCCCGCAAGGACTTACTGTGCTTTTCAAACTCCTGGAGAGTTTGAAAACAGCAGGTCTAGTCTGATCTCTGTAAGTGAAAGGACTCGAGGCTTTAAAAGAAGAGGAAAATTCAAGGGAAGTTGTAGGATTTTGCCTTAGAGCAGGGGTGTCCAAACATTTTAGCAGGAGGGCCAAATCATCACTCTGACACTGTGTCAGGGGCCGGGAAAGAAAGAATTAATTTACAATTTAAAATTTGAATAAATTTACATAAATGAATATATTAGAGATGGAACCTATATGAATGAATGAAGGTCTTGGAATAGCTCAAGGCCCATAAAAGGCCTTGCACAAAGCAAGGCCAACCTTTCCTTAGCTGCCACTGCTGCATCACAGACGTGAAACAGCAAATAGGGGAGGGAGCCCTCATCCCACAGCTCAGATGAGAGATCGAACAGTTGTCCTCATGCTGAGAGCAGTTGCGTCGGTCCAGCACAGGCTCCAGCAAGTCTCGGAGGGCCAGAGGCTCATTGGAGACTGGGGGCTCTCCAAGGGCCTGATTGGGAGCTTCCGAGGGCCACAAGTGGCCCCCGGGCTGGGGTTTGGGCACCCCTGCCTTAGAGTATAGGTGCACTGCAGACATTCCAGTTTTATACCAACCTGTCATGGTTTCCTCCCAAGAATCCTGAAATTGTAGTTTTGGTGAAGATGCTGAGAGCTGTCTAACCCACACCCCACCTCCAGAATTAATCTTGAGTGTTCCCTGGAGAGATGAAATGGCTATTAAATCAGTCTGAATCTGTAAGAGCTTCTAGAGAGCATTTCATTGCTCTGCTCTTGCTTGCTGGCTGATATAGAATGAAATTTTCCCCTAATTGAAAGTCTTCCTTTTTAATGCTGGGAGCTTTCACTTACTGCAAAAAAGATTGCTGGAGTCCTCTCCTGCCTACACAGCTTTACGCCAAGTAGGATGCAAAGTAGGTTAGGTTTAGGGGGGAGGGTTAACAGAGAGTTGTCTAAAGCTCAGTGGGCAGATGTGAACTTTTTGTTGAAAAGCTGTATATAAATACTGTTAATAATAATGTTAATAATAAGAAGACTGTCCTCTCATGAAACAGAGCCCTCTTTTCTCATCTGGTATCAGCCTAATTGCAGTTTTATGCTACATGCACAAGATCACACATGTCAATTGGTCTGAAAGAACTGTCACCTTCTGGGTCCAGACCTGAAGTCAGTAATACAGACCAAATGTCTTCAAGCCTACACTTGATCCCCACCTTTTAATCTTTCTCTGCTTTGAGAATATGGCAGGGAGTTAAGGTGCAACCAGTTCACATTTAGAGCCCATTCCTATGCATATCTGCTTGGAACTATGTCTCAATATGGTCAGTGGGACTTACTCCCAGGTAAGTGTGGGTAGTATTACATACGTAGGGCGCAATCCTGAACCTTGGCTGTAAAGCACTTTCATGCCACTGTGTAAGGAGAGTTGCTGGTGTGAGACCCACACCACCGGCAGAACGGTAAGGCCGCGCTGGCTGAGTCAGGCTGCACGGGGGCTTAGGGAGGACGGGGGAGGGCAAGAAGGAGGCGTTCTGGGGCAGAGGGAGGGCAGATGATGGGTGGGCCATGACTGAGTGGGGTAACCCTAGTCCCCCACTAAGTGCGGGATCTGCGCCACCTCTTAGGTAGGACTGCTCGGATCTGCACCACCTCTTAGGTAGGACAGATCCATTGGGGCTGCTGCGGCTTTACCCAGGATTATAAGGGGAATGAATTCTCTTTGTACCAGCTGAGCTGCAGGCAGCCCTAACCCTGCTCTGGTTATGGGACAGCCCAGCTGGCCCCCCCATTCCAGCACAGGTTAGGATTGGACTACTCCTGACTCTGAGGATGTGCCCTCCCTGAAATCCCCCCTTTCCCCTCTGTGAAGTAATGTTTCATTAGCAGTCATGAATCAGCAATGTTTATTTATTTTTCACATTTTTATACTGCCATTCCTCCAAGGAGCTCAGTACATAGTACATAGTTCCTTCACCCCTTTTTGTCCTCTCAACTACCCTGTGAGGTAGGGTGAGGCCGGGAGAGAGAATGTGTCCCAAGCTCACCCAGGAAGCTTCATGGCTGAGTGGGAATTTGAACTTGAATTGTCCAAGTCTAAGTTCAACTCCAGAACCACGACACCATCCGGACTCTCCAGGCCTTTTTGTTGCATGTTTTTAGAACATTTGGTAGTACCTGGGGAGTGGGGAACAGTGGTCAGAATAGGCTAGTTGTCTCTTCTCTCAGTGATGTATCCCATCTGCTCAGAGTGGGTGCTGCACTAGGACAGGCTGTGTCTTCTCTCCCATTTGTTGTTTGATAGGCCTGGGGAAGATTTGTGTTTTAGAGGTGCCCCTTGAGGTTCAGTAGAGTGGTTATGGGGAGAAGCTGTGGCTCAGTAGTGGCACATATACTTTGCATGCAGAAGGCCCTAGTTTCAATGCTTGATGTTTTCAGGTATGGTTGGAAAATAATAAAAAAATAACTAGGTATTTATATACCGCCTTCCTGGTCATCGGATTACTCCTCTGACTTTATTCAAGGCGGTTTACATAGGCAGGCGTTTCTAAATCCCTCAAGGGGATTTTTACAATCATAAATGATTCTCTCTTTCAAGAACCAACAACATTTCAGAATGGATCTTTCTGGTTTGGTCTCACTTCTGGCCTCCAGTTCTCCAGTTCTCACATGGAGGGCAGCCAAGACGCTTCTTGCTCACACCAAGAGCAGGTGGAATCACTCAGCTGGGCTTGTCAGCTGCTTCAAGGTCTCGCCATTCTCAGCAGTTCAGGGAGCTGCCGGTGTCCTCGAACTGGCGACCTTCTGATGTTATCTTCCGGCTAGCGGAGGCTCTACCCTCTAGACCAGACCTCCTGCCCAGACCAGACCTCCTGCCTGGAGACCCTGGAGAATCTCTTGCTATGCAGGATAGACAACACAGAGCTGGATGGGCGAATGTCTCACTTGATGGAAGGCAGTTCTGTATGTTTATATCCGGTCCTATTCAGTTGCATCAGTGAAGTCAAGGATACTGTGAATTGGGGGGCCAACTGTACTGTGTTCCGTATCTATGTAAGTAATTCATCTGGAAGAACTATTGTTTCCTGTTCTGGGTTTATAATAGTAAATGCAAATTTTTAGACAAATGGGGCAGAGCCTCCTTCCTGCTCTGTTTGCTGCTGAAAAAATCTTAATTTTCCTACATCCAAATCCTAACCCACATTCCAGCACTGGCATAGCTGTGTTAAAGAGACATGTGCTGCATCCTGCAGTTGGTTGGCACTCATGGAGGCCTCCTGAAAGTAAGGGAATGTTTGTTTCCTTACTCAGGAGCTGCATTGCCCTTATGTCAATGCCGGAAAGTGGGTTAGGATTGCGCCCCATGTCTCGTAAACTTCCTGGCTGCAAGGCTGCACCTCTGCAAGGAATCCAAGGAAGCTCCAGAATTCCTTTAGGATTATGTGGCCCTCCCCTCCTGTCTCCCTTTGCACCCGCTTTCTTCTCTTCCCGCAATCCTGAAAAAAAGACCTTGGGAGTCATTCAGTTCATCTGAGCTACGTAAAGGCTGGGGCTAAAACGATGTCTGTGGTTGTGCCAGGGTACTTTAGATCCCAGTAGCAGAAGAATGGGGTAAATCATTCTTCCCACGCAACGATTCAATGGTGCCATTGTGGTATCTGCTGAATCCCACAGGGGAGCTTTGCCAGGTTGAGAACATTTCCCCCTTCCCCTAAAGCAGGGGTGCCTGAATCCCAGCCCTGGAGTCACTTGCGGCCCTCGAGGACTCCCAATCTGGCCCTCAGGGAGCCTCCAGTCTCCAATGAGCCTCTGGCCCTCCGGAGGCTTGCTGGAGCCTCTGCTGGCCTGATGCAATTGCTTTCAGCGTGACGGCCAGCTGTTCGACTTCTCGCGTGAGCTGTGGGAGGAGGGCTCCCTCCAAATGCACCCTCCACTGCTTGCTGTTCCACATCTGTGATGCAGCAGTGGCAGCAAAGGAAAGGCTGACCTTGGTTTGTGCAAGGCCCTTTATAGGCCTTGAGCTATCGCAAGACCTTCATTCATTCATATAAGTTCCATCTCTAATGTATTCATTTATGTAAATTTATTCAAATTTGAAATGTAAATTAATTATTTTTCCCCGGCCCCCGACACAGTGTCAGAGAGATGATGTGGCCCTCTTGCCAAAAGGTTTGGATACCACTGTCCTAGAGTAAGCCCCTGCTGCCACCAAAGGTCAACTTGGACCTGTGCCAGTGATATCGCTTGCACAAGTCTGCATTGACCGGTGAAGGTGGATTAGGCCTGGGAAGGGGGGTGGATTTGGTGGGCACCACTACTGCCAAAGCAGCCCCATTCCCAGGCCCAATCTGCTGTGGTTGCCTCCCTGTTCCATCCTGCTCCATTCCACTCTTTCCAACCCCTGTGTGAGCTTGGTAGCGGCAGCTGCTGTCTGTTGTCGCTCAGTACTGGCATCCTCTGGCCAGGCCACACTTGCTGGTGCTGTTGCATTTGCAACAGCTATAAACCTGTTTACGTTTCTGGAACACATGCTGGTGGCATAAATGGCCCTTAGGATTGGACTCTTAGTGTTTGAAACCTTGCATTGGGGTCTGCTCAGCAGAGCATAAGTTCTGATTGGCCAGTTATGTCACAGTAGCTAATAGAGACCCTCCCACCAGCCACTGAAAATGAGTCGTCCTTGCTTTGCATTCCTCAAGATCGCGAAATCTCTGAT
This sequence comes from Tiliqua scincoides, assembly GCF_035046505.1. Taxonomy (NCBI): domain Eukaryota; kingdom Metazoa; phylum Chordata; class Lepidosauria; order Squamata; family Scincidae; genus Tiliqua; species Tiliqua scincoides. Next base: position 124,194,643 of record NC_089822.1, read on the forward strand.
TCAGGGTTGAGAGTCAAACCCTGGACCAAGCAGCAACTTGCGTGTCTGTGACTCTTGTCTTTACAAGTGGAAGAGGATTGGTCAGGACTCTTATTCAAATTTTGAAGTCTGTATAGAGAGTCTGTTCAACCCCTTGGTTATCTGGGTGTTTAGAAACTGGATGCCTGTGCCCTGGAAACAATATTTATTCCAACATCACCGAGGGAGACTCAAATTTATCCTTGACCAATACTGAAAATATTCTGGGTGCATGCTTGTCCAGGTGTTTAGAAATGTGTTCCTGTGGTCTTGTGCATAGGTGGTATCTGGAAATAACGATACTTGCAGTAGTTTGAAATATTTGTGTTTCCCCAGGACCAAACCAAAAAACTCATGGCCATTAGTCCCTAATTGTACTTATTCACTGGGTTATGGCTAATGGGGTTCAGTGGAGACATTGACAGCTTGGAGCTAAGAATCGACTTGAGTCTTTCCAGCTCAGTAACACTTCTTCAGTGTGCAGTGCACATTAAAATCCTTTTACCTGATTTATCCTCTATTGACCCTGTGAAATACGTCACTGCTGTTCTTATTTAACAGATGATGGCTACCTGACATCTTACCTCACTAGGTAGCATGCCCCGTCCTTCCTTTTACTGGTGTACGCACAATATTCTGTTTTCTGGTCAGGTGGAGAGCGAAAGAACATAAGAAAGCCGTGCTGAATCAGACCAAAAATCCATCTAGACAAGCAACCCGTTCCCACAGTGGCCAGCTAGATGCCTACCCATGCCTGCTTTCCTGGCAACTGGTATGCACAGGCATTCTGCTGCTGACACAGAGGTAGCCATCATGACTAGTAGCTGCGGATAGATCCATTCTACAGATGTCTCTGGGAAACCTACAGGCTGGAGAGAAAGGAAGAAAGGCAGATTTCTATCCCACCATTGTTGGTGACGCTTTGAGGGTGGTGACGCAGGTGGGCAGAACAGGGGAAGGGGCAAAACCGGGCAGGTGGAAGGTGGTGACAGCCAGAAAAGTCTTTGAAGCCCCAGCCTACTGGGCTTCCCAATGCAGAGCCCAGGTCTACCTGCCCACACAGAGTCAGCAGCTAGATACAGTAATATGGAAAACCAAATGCACTCCTAAGTCTCTCTAAAACCTTTTAAATACAGAAAACCATTGTAGAAAATTAGTATTGTATTTAGGCTCACGCTAGAATGGAAAGTGTCCTGTGTGCACCAAAACTTCCTTCTGCAGCAGCTGTAGCCCCTCAGCTGTGTCCCTGAGGTCCTAAACACTCCTTCATGGCAAGCAGATGTACACACCAAAGATTTACTGTGTCAGGCCAGTTTCCTCCCAAATTTGACACTCTGTTAAAGAGTGTCCATGCATGTATGGATTCCTTGACCCAGCACATATGGCTTTCTGTAGCATCAGCAGCAGCCGTGCACCCAGCCTCCCATATGGGCAGTGAATCCTGGTGAGATAGGAAAAAGTTCCCAGGAAATTTTTGGGCCCCCTTCTTTGATTCCTGGGCCCCCTTTATGACCCTGGGCCCAGATGCAAATTACCCCCTTTACAACACTCTAATGGACCTTTGTATAGGAACTAGTTGGCCAGCCCAATGACAAACGCTGTGGTTTGTGAAAATTCCCAGTGATGGTTGGGCTTTGGTAGGTAAGTTATCCTGGTTGAGTAGGCTTTCCTCCAGCAAACTCCCACACTTTGTTGGAGTTTGTGGGGGAGCATGTAGTGGCCATTTTTAAAAATTTCATGTCTCATGAAATATGGCACATAGAAGAATGAATAATATGGTGTTGAATTGCATGCTTTCACGGTCATGGAAACCAGTGGGCAGGCTGGCTTCTGTCCAACAGAGTGAGATTAATCATCAGATGTCAATATGGGGTGTTATGTTTTCTGTTTTACATACATACTGAATTTTAAAAATTGGGACATGGATCCTCCTGCAATTCTAGTGCATAGTGGGAATTTTTTTGTGTGAAATCACTTCAGTGAGGTCAAGTTTCCTGGTACAGATCATCCCTTTGTGAGAATTTTCACACAAACTATTATAGCAAATGTGTGGCTGGCTGAGTTGATTGTTTATGGCATAGGAATCAGAAGAGCAGGGCAGCTTCTGTTTTGTTAAACACTTGTTTTCAAGAAAATTCAGCAAAGTATTGATTTATGCTTTGATCTCAGATGGACTGGTTGGATCTACCTGTCTAAGATATTGGGCAAACAGGATGGTTGCCACAGGATATTATGTCTCAAGTTATTTCTGAGATGCTTACGTTCAAACGCTTGTGACTGGTTGTTATGTCACCTTTTATCTACTACCACTGCTTACTGGACCCTACAATATAGCACCTCCTGTACTATTAAATAGGCCATAAAGAATCTGAACTTGAACTCATGTATGTTGAGTCAACCATAAGACCCTACTTTCTGATTGAGTTGCTCCACCCTGGTTGCAGTGATGGTTGTCAAAGGAAAAGAATCAATTGTGCAAGGAGGCAAAAAAAAATCATCTGGACAGTTGGTTATAAAACAAAGCTCTTTTTTCTTTTTGGGACCACTCAGTTCCAAGTTTCATCAGTTGCCTAAGATTTGAGCAATAGCTTTTAATGGCAGTAGGAGTTTGTAACCATTTGTGTGTTTACAGGAAAGAAGTAAAGATTGCTGATTTCTTGTAAGGTTTCCCAGTAGTTGTATGGGAGGGGAGAGACTTTTTCATAAAATGCTGGCTTTGCAACTTGGTGATCTTGCACAAATCAGTCCTCCATCCCAGTGGTTTTATTTTCTATCTGACACTATTGTCTACTTAGGCTGAACTGGATTCTTTTCATCCATGCCTCTGGATTCCAACTATTATCTGCTAGCAGCTTGGGAGAGGGCCTGCAACTTGCATAGAATCATGCTATCCTAATCTCCCCTGGGCATCAGCAAAGTGGCATCTTTAATTGATTAACAGTGCAATCCTATCTTGTGCTGGAACAGGCAGGCCAGGAGGCTTGCGCTGTATTCAGCGCAAGATTGGGGCCAGAAGTGGATCAGCTGGAGGCAAGGGGAAACTCTTCCCCTTACCCCCAGGTAAGACACCATGGCCCCAATGGGTCTTCTCAAACTTGTGCCACCTCCTGAGGAGTTCAAGGAGAATGGAGAGGCTTGGAACCACCTTGCGCTGCTCAGGGAACAGGGTTTGATAGCATTCATGATACCTGCTGAGGGCCAGAAGTGACATCATTAAGCATATGATGGTCAGAAATAAGCACTTGGTTCTCATGTAGCTACAAATGACAGAAGAGAAAATATGCAAATCTTGATAATATTTTGAAGATATGGGAGAATCCAATTAAAATGCTAGGAGGGCCCAATCATGCGGGCCTCCCTTTCAACAGTTCTGCTTCTGCTGAGGTGTCACTCTGCAGCTGAGAAGTGCTCTGTGAAGTGAAAGAATATTCTTCAAAATGGGATAGGAAATGGGCAGAGCAGCATGAATATTGCATGTATGTAGTTGTGAATGGATGTGTTCTAATGAGTCTAGTAAGCAGTCAGAACAACACACTGTTTTTAGGAACTGGTTTAGGAATAAGAGGAGATAAATGTTGATTGGGATGGGTTGCTTTAATTGAACACTGCTTAGAGTTCTAAAGTCTTTTTCTACATGACCTGATGATAGATTCTCAGGACCCTACATTACACGTTTTCTGTGGTCCCATACATTGGCTTGTGGGCATGAATTCTGGTTCTGGGGGTTTTAGCAATAAGCCCTAGATCAGGGGTCGGCAACCTTAAACACTCAAAGAGCCATTTGGACCCATTTTCGAGAGGAAAAAAATCGTCAGGAGCCACAAAACCCTTTTGATGTCTAAAATGAAGATAACACCGCATATATCGTTTTTTTTTACCTTTATGCTCTTATAGGTCCCATTTTTATAATGTAGCCCCCTCTTGTAGCTTTTAGTTAGTTTTGTCATACATTCTTGTCTTGTGTTTTCAGACGCCTGGTCCTCTATGGTGTTTTGCCTGATTCCAAGGCCATTCTCTGCCTGGAGAATTATGCCCACTTTAAGCAAATTAGCTCCCCTTCTTCCCCCCAACAAATGACACTGGTTCTGCCCTGCACTCCTGCTGGACCCCACCTCTAGGGTAGCTTGCCTGTTCAACCTGCAGAGGTCCTCTCTCTTGCCAGCAGCCTCTTGCCACTACAGCAGACCCTTGGTCCTCAACAGGTCTTGGGCACAGCAGCCACACACCAAACTCCAGTGTCTCCAGCAGTCCATTAGTCACAAAGTCAATCAGAGTATCCAGGGCAGAGTCCAAAGTCAATAAGCCAAGTCACAGTCCAAGGTCAGATTCCAAAGTAAATCAGTCAGAGTATCCAAGTCAAAGTCAATAAGCCTAGTCAGTCTCCTCTCCAACCTACACTCCTTCTCCAACCCACACCCCTCTTTCTGCCTCAGGTGCTCCTTATATCCCTGAGGGCCCTATTGCCTTCAAGTGGCTGCAGCTGTGCAGCACACTCTGCTGGATGCCCAGGCCTTACCCTTAAAGGGGCCACTGCTAACACCACATCTACCTCCTCACCAGATCTTCCAGGATTCCAATACATATGTCAGTTATGACATCTGCTTATCTTACATGAATACTAAAGAACTCCCCCCACCTTCCAGAGGCATCCTCTGGACACAGACTCCAGAGGTAGGGAAGAGAAGAAGCCAGAGCTGGGGGGAGGGAAGGTGGGGAGGCAGCCACAGGCCAGCTTCTGCCCTGCCTGCCTGCCCTCCCTCACTCAGGTTGCAACCCTCTCCACACTATCCTGGGAGTAAGCCCCATTGACTACAATGGGACTTCTGAGCAGACAAGTTGGTTGGAGCTCTCAGGTTGCAGTCGTCTCCACACTTTCCTGGGAGGAAGCCTCACTGACTACTTGTGAGTAGACCTGCATAGGAGGGGGCTGAGGCTACAGCCCTCCATACCTTCATGGGAGGAAGCCCCACTGACTACAGCGGGGCTTACTTGTGAGTAGACCTGCACAGGAGGAGGCTGAGGCTACAGCCCTCCACACCTTCCTGGGAGGAAGCCCCACTGACTACAGCTTACTTGTGAGTAGACCTGCACAGGAGGGGGCTGAGGCTACAGCCCTCCACACCTTCCTGGGAGTAGCCCAGGGACTACATCTGCTCTTGAACAGACCTGCGCAGGCTCCCACTCACCTGTCCTTGCACTTGGCTTTGAGCAGGCTCCAAGGCTGCCATCCCAGGCACCCTTTCCTGGGAGTAAGCTTCATCTGCTGTAATGGGGCTTACAACTGAGTAGACACACAGGATGTCTCCTCTGCTGTGGAGGAAAAGCCTCTCCTTGCACTGAGTGGGGACCTGCAAGGGCTTGCAATGGCTGAGGAGGAGGGCGTCCTGCTGGAGAGTTGGGAAAGGGAAAAATAGGGAGCTTAAGCCTGAAGAGCAGGCAAAATTGAAAAGGGAAACCAATGTGGGGCAGGTGGGGGTGAAGGGAGAGGAGGGCAGTGAGCTCAGGGGGCGGAGGGAAGCAGCCTGCCCTCCCAACACAGGGGCCTCCTGTTAATCCCTTTGCCACTTTCACCGGGAGGAGCCCCAGCAGACGGCTGAAAGAGCTGCATGTGGCTCTAGAGCCGCAGGTTGCTGACCCCTGCCCTAGATGGAGCATCATACATATGGATGCCTTTGTAATCTTGCAAGGTCTGCCAAGAGTGCCTGGAGAGTGGTTATGTGTCTTTACATGTTTCACTGGTAGGAGTGCCTTCAGATGATTCCTTGGTGTCTACTTGACCATTTAAGCCTTTCTGCTGCCTAATGACCATTATTTTCAGTGTCACATTGGTACTTTCTAGATCAGTGGTTCTCAAACTGCTGTGTAGAGTTTTTGAACCACTAAGGGCACAATCCTAACCCCTTATGTCAGTGCTTTCCAGCACTGGCATAGCGGTGCCGTTGGGGCATGTGCTGCACCCTGCAGTTGGGTGTCACTCACGGAGGCCTCCTCAAAGTAAGGGAATGTTTGTTCCCTTACCTCGGAGCTGCATTGCCCTTATGTCAGTGCTTTCCAGCACTGACATAAGGGGTTAGGATTGTGCCCTATGTCTTTGTGAGAGCAGGGGAGGAAAGGCAGGAGTATGATCCTGAGGATTTTGCCACTGCTGGAGACTGAGGGGCTTTTCCTTCAACTTCCCCCATACGCTGGCCTCCTGGAAGTATGGGGAGTCCCGCGGAGCACTCTGCAGGACTCCTCTATCTTGGAATGTTCAAAAAATGCAGTTGCAACCCACTTCCAGGTTGTAATCACAAAATCACCAGCCCCAGGAGGCCGGTGCAAGGGGGGTAGGTTGAAGGAGAAGCCCCTCAGTCTCTGGATTGACTGTTGACTTTCCCCCAACCCTGCCCCTTAAGGGGAAAGGGGCAGTGATTCTTGGGCTAGTGGGTCACGACGCACCAGTTTGAGAAACACTGTTCTTGATTTTTTTTTTAAAAGAACACATTGGAGTAAGTTTACTTCAACCGGTTTGAATAGAAATGCTTTCACAGAGGAAGAGCACAGCATTTGGAATTGATAATGCCTGATCTGAGAGAAGGATACTATAGCTACAGAAGGGAAAAAAACATCTCTGTGGAGCAGCTTTGCAATTATCCATTCACTCAGGGAAAGTACTGTAAGTACTGTAATTCCTTCTAGGCAAATGGCTTTCGAACCAAGCCTGGCAAATGTCTGCAGGAGTTACTACATTATAAAGATGTATATTGGCTTGCCTGCTCACCCTATCTATCTCATTTGAGCTTATTGTATAAGGAACAAATTATTTTCTAATCTAAACATAAAATAGATGTAGAAATATTAAAATAAAAATGAAAAATCCCAACCATTGTGAAACTACCCTGCCTGGAGGCAATTCTTCCTCATCATAGGCAACTAGGTGAATAACTATTTACAAGCTGGAGCTCGATTTCACTGCTTGGGCAAACTTGTTACATATAGGCCCAGGCAGGCAATAGAAGTAAGTTGGTAGACCTTCTTCATGGGCTGTTAGATTTGATCTGTAAGGCCAGTGTAAGGAAGGTTTTTTTTAAAAAAAACTTCTCTTTGATATGGATGTGCATTATAGTGCCCTACTAGGTTTAAGCAGATATGATGGTGCTGTAGCAATGCCTTACAGCCCAATCCTATGCTTGTCTACTCAGAAGTAAGTCCCATTGAGTTCAGTGGGACTGACTCCCAGGAAAGCATGCATAGGATTGTTCTTGAATTACAGTACTTACAGTCTTTGCCTTGAGTGAATGGATAACTGCAAGGCTGCTCCACAGAGATACATAGGATTGTAGCCTTATATACATTATGTCACATAATATACTGTATATGTCTTGAAGAGTTTGTTTTAAAGTGCTGATAACCAAAGTGAGTCATTGGAATAGTTAAGTAGTTTGGAGCAGAATAAATGTGCTAAACTAGGGTGCACAAAGAAAGCAATCTCGTATTGATAGCTAGTCTGCTCACGCCTAGGTTAATAAATGGCCCTCTTCTCTCACTACTGTTTCTTCCTGGGTGTATATGAAAAGTCACTTTCTTAGAACAATTGAGAAATCAGTCTGTCCACCATAGTCCTGCTATTTGCTGTCTCAGATGACATCCTGTTTATCTTAGTATTTCCTGTTGTATCTACTTGAATCCTGGAGTCCGGAGAGAGTTCAGTGGTGTGGAGGTCAGCAGAGAAGTGGATGGGGAATAGGAAATAAAAGACAGGGGATTTTAAGAGTCCTTGCAGATTCAAACAAAGAAAAAAAAGAAAAAAAACACATTTAAAGAAAACTTCTCTTTATTTTTAGTTGCAGGATGAAATGTTAAAAAGAGCCATAATTTTCCCTTAGTGTTGGGTTTTGATTTTCCTGCTTTGTTCTAATCGAAGTAGTCATTAAAAGATTAGCTGCTAAATTAGAGGGTGTGTCATGCATCATGGGAATGGGCTGAGTGATATTTGCGTGTAGGGACCTTTCTACTCAATGCTTTGTGGGTATTTTTGTGCAGTAAATATGCAGCAGGTGTGCAGATCTTCTGGACAGCTTCGCTCAAGGAATTCCATCTGTTGCAGAGATATCACATTTTCCCAGTGCTTAAATGGCAATATTTTCCACAGGGAAAATGCTATTCTTCCCCCCCTTCCTGACTTAGGGCCCAATTCTATCCAGCTTTCCAGCACTGGTGCAGCCACAATGCAGCCTTGAAGTAAGGGAACAAATTTTCCCATACCTTGAGGAGGCCTCTGTCTCACCACCACAGGATGTAGTGGGCACTGCTGCACCAGCACCAGAAAACTGGATAGGATTGGGCCCTTAGTGGTTTCCTAATGCTAAATAACATTAGTTATTCAGAATGTGAGCGTGCAAGCTTGCAAATAGCTAATTCCATGGTTTCCTGTGATGAAAAGGAATCTCCTCCAGATGGCCAGGAATGAAATTTCTGGGAGAAGATGCATCTATTGAGTCCCTGTCTTTTAGTCAAAAGTGAATGAACCCACACGGAATTTTACTAGCAGCTCATTGACTTGCATAGACTTACATTAATCATTTGTAAAGTATCAATCATCTGAAAGGAGCAGAGGAAAACTAACTTTAGCCTCTCATATCTTTTTCTGGTTGCAGACAGGCAATTCTTATTTGCCACAGGTGAATGGCTATCTACAAATCTGATTTAAAGAGCTTGTTTTAATGGGCCTATAAATCATTGACAATGCAGCTTTGTTAACAATGGGGCGCCCCAGAGTTTAGGCCCAAGGGATACTCCATCTTGCCCTCTGGCATATATTTAAGATGGGCATGTCCCTTGTTGAAATGTATCCTGATGTTGAAGTTGGCAGACATCTACATTGATGTATAATGTAATTTGAGTCCCTCTGGGCTATACAATTCAGACTTACTTAAAAGAATGGAAATTGCCCAGCTCTTTTTTTTCTCCTTCCACCTAGTTGTTATCCAGCTTTGGTGTTAAGTACTGTTAGGACAGTTTTATAATTTACAAGAATGAATAAATTTGCACATAAAATGAGATCTAACTTCAAATCTCTGACAAAAATGGCAACCCTGTGATTTACTGAAAATTCTGTGTTTTAGTGAACCCTTTGTTTGAGTGGGAGGCTATGTGTGTGTGTGGGGGGGGGAGTGGAGTAAGGAAGCAATGCAGGGTCTTGTTGGATAAGGGGGATTACATTCAGAAGCCAAAATCCAAATGGAGCATTGTAACCTTCTCACATGCAGGAATGTGTATGTGTGCTTGTAATGAGAAATAAAGATTTAACTTGAGGTGGAATCCTCTCTAACCGAAGGCACACATTTCCTTACTTTTCTGAATGTGAAAAAAGTTCAAGGGAATGAATGAATGGAAGAAAATGATAAGGAACGTCGTATTCTCTATATTTATATGCTTGTCACAGAAAGTTACCAGACAGCTCGGCTTCCAGACTGCTTTCCAAAAATCCACCTCATATAAACAGTGGGTTCAGATAACCATTTTTGTTCCAAGGCACAAATATTTTTGCAGTAATTGAGTAATAGCAATGCAAACTAAAGTCTTGATTTTTCCCCCCTCCGCACATATTGTTTACTGAAATGCAGATTGTCTTCATTGTACTTTTTGAATGACAAAGGGTCTGCCTTCCTATAATGCAGCTGCTTTGAAGCACTGTGGGGGGAAAAGTGCTCCCCCCCCATGGATTGAGCACTGTTTTCCAGCCTTGAGCTGTGGTGCCCTGTCATAAGCCAATACATGTTACCAGCTGTGTAAAAACAAAACTCCACCCTAACAGGAATGTGATTTTGGCTTGTCTTTCAGTATGTTCTTTCTTCCTCAACACACAGTCTCTCTTTTTTTTAAAAAAGGGGTATGCTGGAGAATCTTGTTCTGTCTCTCCCATTTAACTACCCTGGCCCGGAGCATTTGAGTTGCTGTGACCCTTATGTCGCTGATATCCTTTCCAACCCACCCACCCTCAGAGTTGCACAGTCACCTCATTTTCCACTTCCCCCTCTATTGGATATTTGTAACTGCTTATAAAATGCCCAGCATGTGCGGATTTGCTCATGTGCAGTGTAGGCAGCCTAGATAGTATGCTTTTCCTCTGGTGTGTGCATCACTCATTCCAACTGGTTTCTACAGCGCATAAGTGGGCAACAACTTGGAGTTTTCTTAGGCCATTACGTTCTTTGTGGTTTTTGTGAATTTATACCAATGAGATCTTTGCCTACTCCAGAGCAAATTTGAAAGGTTCTAGGGCATTGATTTTCAACCACTATGCTGCAGCCCATTGGTGTGCCGTGAATGGTCTACAGCTGTGCTGCTGGAGTTTGGGGGAGGGTCATTTGTTAGTTGGGCCATTGGGGGGGGGATGTGACGCACCCCTTGGCAGTGTGGTGTGCCTTGTCAGCTGTCAAAAAATGGTTGGTGTGCCTCGACAGTTTTAGTGCCTTCTCAATGTGCCATGAGATGAAAAATGTTGAAAATCAGTCTGGTTGATCATAATGGATCCTTCCTGTGTTCATGTTTATGCCCGAAGGGATGGGGTTATAGAGACCTTGTTTGTGCGGTGCAGTGTCCTTTTGTGCCCATATTGGAAAATACAAGGACTCCCATCATAATCGGGACCCTAGTTCAACTGAATTCTCAAGATTCAGTGGCTGCAGAAGTTATAATCCCTTAGGTGGGGTGGCTTTCTCAGTTCATCCAAAGAGATTCTGCAATACCATGTGCCTGCCTCCCTTGCAGACACCCACTAAACTGTTACCTACTAAGCTGGCTCTGTGGGTATTTTACTTCTTTGCTTGCATCAGAAGATGAAATTGGGTGTCATCATGGAACTAGAGAGAGAAATGTGAAAAAGAAAGTGACTTTTATTTTTGGCTGGTGTGAATCATTCTGTTTCTGCCTCTGCTCCTCTAATCCCTTCTCAGTGCCTGCTCCTCTTTTAGACCCTGTTTTGTATACTTAAAGTGGTGGAATAGCTGTGCTGTGTGCTTGGATGGTTTGGTGTACGTGGCAGGACTCAACAGTATATGGATTATGTTCAGCAACCCTGAAAACTTATCTTTTCAACTTTGAATTTATATGATCCCTCCTCTAGTAATGAGAATCCCTTAATTTACCTTGTGTTGTATATATGATCAAGGAATAAATCTGCATTGAACAGAGTTATAAATGAAAGAAAAAGGATTTCTTCCTTTAAAAATAATCACAATCTGGATTTCTCCTTGCACCTTGGTTGTTGGCTTTCAGTAATGGATAACATAAATGAGAACTGAAACATATGAGCCAGAGCAACCCTCTCCTTCTTCCCTTAATTATTTGATTTTTCTCTGTAAACCGCTTTGTGAACTTTTGTTGAAAAGTGGTGTATAAATACTGTTAATAATAATAATAATTCTATCTGATCCCTTGCAACTCCCATATGTATTTTATTTATTCTTGTCACTCTGCCTTTGACCATCTGTGAGGGTTCATATCAGCCAGAGGTGGGGACCGACTTTTCCAAGAAGAGACATGGAAGAGATGACAGTAGTGTGTGATGTTAGTTGAAACCAGCACTGAAAGCATGGATCTTTCTCCAGTCGCTTCCCAGTAGCAGCTTCCTGATTGGCATTGCTGTACACATGCCCTGCAGCTAAGTTAACCAAAGTAGAAGAAGAGGGAAGCTCTGTGTCACAAGACTGTATGTTAGGGAGGAGCCCTAGTCCAGTGATAGAGCACTGGGGAAGGTCTCAGGTTTAACTTGTGGCATCTCCAGGCAGTTGTGGAAGAAACCTGTTGAAAACCCTGAAGAGCCTCTGCTAATCAGTGTGAGCATTGCTGGCTAGATGGACCAGTGGTCTGATTAAGTAGTGTGCATGACTGGGTATGAATGTGCTGACATGTTCTTGGGTACAGCTGCCAGCATATGGTTTGTTTGATAGTATCTAAGAATGAAAGCACCTGGTTTTTCATAGGTGGACCAGATTTGATTCAATTTGTGGTTCATCCTGCTTGGAACTCAGCTCTAACAAGGGCAGCACCTGATGCTTCAGAGCACCTCTTTACCCCCTTCCAGTAAGATGTGGGGGCTGATCCATTTCCACCTAAAATCCTGCTTTTAATATTCAGTAGATGATCACTTATAGTTATCACTTGTTTTAAAAGCAATCCTTTTCAAGATTTCACTATAATGAGGTGTATACATTCATACCTATACATTCACTAGATGAGGGATTATACAAGGTTTTTGCCTGTGAATCACTGCTGGGAACTCAAACTTGCACTCCCTTCCTGCACTTCTTGTATCTTCTTGCGAGCCAGCATGAGTTCCCATCATGCATAGTGTACTGTATTTATCAGTGAAGCTGCATCCTGCTCGTAGACAACCAAAGAATCAAACCTTGGGTGAGTTTTGATTAGTAGTTACATTGTATTAAGGTAGTTACATGAATAGTGGAGTAGGAATTGTATTGTTGTCATAATTAGAAACCATTCTGTGCTCTCTTTGGGCCAATTTTTGGATTTTGGGTATGAATTTTTGGGTTCAGGAACCAATAGGAAATTATGACATGGGATCCTATGGAGAAAATTGATTTTTTTTCTATGAGATTTTGCCTTACAAGCAGTTTTCATGGAACAAATTAAACTCATATAATAACTGTACATGGAATACAGTGTTTTACAGCCTGGGTATTCATATCCTTTACAAATTCTCTAATCCTCTTTTCATTAACTGCATCCTGTGATGATGAGTTCCACAGAGTCAAAAATGATTTTCCTTCTGAGCAAATAGGTTATATGGAAGTTTTGAAGGCTGCTTTGGGTAGCGTATAATCCTGCTTTCTGTGCTTGACGAGCCATTTGGATTTGGAAATGTTTGCAGATGTCCAAAATAACACTGTCTGGGAGTACTTTGGGTGAAAGTCGGGTATTCAAATGAAGGTGATTCTTTGTTTTGATTTGGGAATCAGTGTTCACAGTAACTGATGTCTGACATTGCAGTCCTGGAGGTGCATGGTCAATTCATTCTAAACATTGTGAAGCCATCTTCTTCCCTGCCTTTTTGGTATCCTCTGCAGCATTAGTTAAATGAACATAGTACTCATTTTTTCATGCTCTCTGTCCCCTCCCCGATCTTGAACAGCCTAACTAGTTCCATGGCAGATGGCAAGAGAGTGATTTTTGGACCCCAGGCTTCAAATCTCACAAGTAAAACCTCGCCCTTCCCTCCCCCAACTCATGTGGTGGCAAGCAGAGTTCAGAGTCTTGTATCACAAGAAAAAACTATTTTACTGCATTTCTTAACTTTGCTTACATCAGAGCTGAAGCTCCACAAGGCAATTAATTGTAGTTTGTTGTTTTTACAAGCTGCAAACAAACCAAAACATGCTGCTTACCATTGGGAGAGGAATTTAATTTTTTCCACTGCCCAGTGAAAGGTGAATATAAAATTATTTGCAGACCAAGTTTTAGGTTCTCGTTTTTGCTGTTCATTTGCCATTTTCAATTTTTATGCCGAATGAACTTTGGCAGAGCATTTCTTGCAGCAGCAAATATTTTCTGCATTACAATTCAGCCAAAATGCCTAATTTTTATTCCTCCCTAAAGAGCGAGAGAGAAGACGGCATAGAGCTTTCTAGAACTAGCCTTCTGAGTCTTATTTTGCTGGATCTGAGCCCCTTTCCTAATGTTCCTGGCTGTTTCCTATGCTAAATATAGAATACAATTTTTGGGGTGGGTGGGTGGGAGTTGCCTTAATAGGTGAACAACAATAACAGAGTTCTCAGTCTTGCACATGCTTGCATCCTTTTTTAGCTTGACATCAGTGGTGCTACTTGCACACTGAAAACTGTTTTTGAACTCTTGTGGGACAAAGTTTCTAGTACAGAAAGAAGAAAGCAGATGTTTAATTTTGTTTGACTGCAAGCGATGCACATGTCTATCTAAGGGGAAGCTAATTGAGTTTAAAGTTGATATTTCTAGACAAATCAATTAATACCGCTAAATGGTGTCGCTTTGTCAAAATTAAACACAAGCGACAAGTTCTAAACCCAATTATTATTCTTGCTATCAGATGAGATTTGCCAGAACACTCATGCACATGCAGTATGGTTAAGTGGCTGTTCATTTGAAAGACAGTGTCCTTAAGGCAAGGGTCTAGGAGTGGGGATTTTATTCCAGGCCCTGTTGTTCCTAGATGTAGTATTTCCAGATGAATTTATTTGGAAGATAAATTCCTGCGATGAGGAGCTACTTGACATATTAGTTGCTGGGTGTGTGGATTGCTTGCTCAGATAGTGCCAGACTGTGTGAAAAAAATACTGCTTCATACTTTGCAGAATTAATTTATGGGATTCACTGCCACATGATGTTGCTTAGAGGGCTTTAAAAGGGGATTAGACAGCTACATGAAGGATGGGTCTATCAGCAGCTATTAGCCATGATTGGCAAATGGAACCTCCATTTGCCATGTTCAGAGGCAGCATTCCACTGGATACAAATTGGGAAGCAACAGAGGGAAAAGGGCTCTTATTTTCATGCCCTGATCTTCCAGGGGGCATCTGGTTGACCACTATGGAAATTGGGATTCTGGATTAGATGGATGGACCTTTGATCCTGTCTGGCAGGGGTGTTTTGATGCTTTTGTTATCCTTTTAAACACCCCCATTTAGCACCAGTTTGATGAGCAAGGATCGTAGAGGTTTAACACTGCAAGACAGAAAATAGTTTTTGATCTGCAAAGGGTGGTCTTATTTTATGGAGAATAAGTGGCAGTTGTTTAGGGTGAGTGAGGGGTTATGGGCCCTTGCCCATGTAGAGCTTGCTGCAAAGTGTGGTGAACTGAGGCAAACAGATGAGTGCAATTAGCAGACCATTTTTGCATAGAACCACCCCAAATAAAACAAGCTTGACAAATAGGCCAACCATGTGGTTAATTCAGCTTCAGTTAAAAGTGATTCCATTGGCTTCAAAGAAGTAGCAGTTTCCTTTTTCTTTTTGCTTCCCAAGCTAAAGCAGTTATAACCCACTCAGCCCTACAACTGAGTCCTTTTGCATGCTGCACAGGTTAGCTCCTCTGTGCTAAAACTCTGGCTCCCTTGTTTTATTGAGGTCTGCAAGCAAAATTGTTGTTTTAATGTGTCTAAAAGCTTTTTGAAGCCCATCAATCGAGTCCATTTATTTATTGCCATGCAAGGCTTTGTTCCTCTAGTGCTGTTTTAGACATCTGAGATTGGCAGCGTGAATAACGAGTTTGGATAATGGTTTCGAACAGCAGCTTATTGTGTCTGGTGGAACAGTCAAACAAGTGTATCTTTTTGCTTCTTTTCATTTGGTGGCAAGTGGGTTTGTGCCAAGAACAGTTGCAACGTTCTACCTGTTAACAAATCCCTTTTATGATTAGTGGTGCCTAATGAAGCCGCACGGATTACAAAGCTGAACAAATGAAAAGCTGGGGTGGTTTTGGGTATTGTTTTGGGGTGTCAAAGGACTGGTCCGTTTCGGTTGCTTCTGTTTTCGAGTGCAGACAGCTGAAGGCTTTTAAGGATACTTGCCTTTCAGAGAACTTGGTTGCTGAGTGCTGTTTTCTGGGAAAGCTGCTCCTGTGATGAGCTGTTCCATCAAAATACACGCAGACATACAAAGGGTTACTGTCCTTTCCCATGTTGGTGTTAGACTGTGGAAAATGAAGAGAGCGTCTGAGTTCTGTGCCTAGTCATAAAGTTTCAGTGTCTCTCCAAGCTTTGATTGGCGACATGAGAAACCAGATAATGTTGCTGGTTATAGGCTTCCTGAAGAAAAGGCTAGCCTAGGCTGATTAGAGGACAGATTTGGGGCTATACCTACAGTCTGACTTTCTTTCCAGCAGCCAACTTTTATCTAGAGGCAGTTCTCACAGACTGATATGTCTGGGAGGAGGTGCAAACATCAGAAAAGATTTCAGTGTGGTGTTGCCTGTTTCAGTAGGGTTGCCACATCACCAGCTAGAGATGGCACCCGGATCTTTACCAGCAGCAACGTAAAGAGCTGGTTGGGCAAGGGTATTGGCTTAGGATTGCTTCAGGTCATTCAAAATGATGGGCTCCATTTCCAGGCAAAGTACTCAGGAACTGTGATGGCGATCATCTCCCCCCCCCCCCCCAAGCTTATCATGCCCTTATCTTGGTTTGTTCGACACAGAAACCTCTTCTTTGCCACCTGATATCTCTACTCAGACTTTAAGATTTTGGAAGCAGCAGGAATGCTTGAAGCTCTGCATATTAAGAGCAAGTTTTCAAGGATCCTGGTGCCTTTCTGGTTAAGTGCTCTTGAGATAGTTGAGGGAACCTCCTCCCCTGCTCCAAGTTCCATCTCTGTCCTCAGCTTGACAGATATATCCATGCTGAGCAGCAGTTGTCTCTGTGTGGTGGAAAGATTATCTCCTTGGAGCTGCCCATTAGGCCCTATCTTTACAGCCTGGTAATCATGGAGTGAGGGCTTTCTCAAAGTTGAAAAGGGACTTTTTAGAAGAATTTTGGGTGGGTGAGCGATGAAAAAGAGACAACCATTATGGAGCTGGAGCAGGACAGATGTAGTTGCAAATTGGTAAGCAGAGATGAAAAGCCTGCCTTCCTATTCTACTTCTTTTGAGCAGAAGTTCTCTCTTTGGAACCCTGCCCAGCGGCCCCAGTGTCATGCAAATTCATTTTTCTTTTGTTTCACTTCATTTTTTTATTGTTTGGGAAAGGAAGTATTCCATTTTGAATTGCTTCCTGAGATAAGGGCTATTCCAAAAGGTTTTGTGTTCCTTTTGCAGGATGTGAAAAGTGTGAACTCCTTGCCTTTTGGAGAGAGGCAGCTCAGGCTGAAATCCTTTACAGTTTCCTGGGAGTAAGCCCCACTGAATACAAGAGGACTTACTTCTGAGTTGACTTGCATAGGATTGATCAGTCAGTCTGACCCAGCTCTCAAACTTTCCAGAAAGGGAACTGTAACAAATAGCTTATTCTGACCAACTTGTACAATGGTAGCCTGTGCTCCTCTGTTGCTTGGGCTTGTGTACATCCTCTGTTTGCATTTTGTGTATTTTACAAGATGATGTGTGAACTCACCTGGATCTCCACCAGAGATTCAGAGCCCCATGTCAGGCTTCCCAACTCTGCACCAGGAAAATAAGACTTGAATAGCCCCATTGCGGGGCTTGGACCTTTCCCCAGGGGAAGGGCAAGGAGACACCAGTGGCTGCCCAAAGTCCACAGGATGCAGCGGTAGCCATTTTGGTGCAGCTGCTCCTCTGTAATAGCCCAATCCTGTCTCCTGCCATGATATAGTGTGCCACCACAACAACCAAGCATGCGTTGCATGACCAATGAGAGGTAAGCAAAACACTTTTTACTTACCCCTTAGTGGGCCTTCTAGCTGCCTATGGGTCTCCTTGGACCCATGCTGGCTATGTAGTTGGTGTAAGTTCAAGGAGAGGAAGTGGGCAGAGTGGGTTGGAAAATGGAGGATAGTGCATGTTTGCTGAAATGATCCACTCTCCTCCAGCCCCTCCTCACCGCTTGTTCTTCTCCTCCCTGTATCTCGTCCAAACCTCTCCCGCTGCCACCTTACCTAGGCTGGTGGAGCATCTGGGTGAGTCTAGCACGTGAATCTGGCCCCGTTGTTTCTGCAGTGGGGCCTATGGCAGCATATGGCAAGATCTGCTATCATAGGCCCTTGATGGGATTGAGTCTATACTCTATCAGGTATGAGTAGAGGTGTTTGTTTCCAGTGAGTAGGATAGGATTACCACCTAAGTCTTACTGAACACAGTGGGCTTACTTCTGAGTAAAATAAGTAACACCATTTTCAAACATCTTTAGAGCCTATGAGTCAGGAAGTTCCTGCTTTGAATCTCCCCTCTGTCAGAAACTCAGTAGGTGGCCAATGTCACTGATTGCAACGTGGGGATCATATAATGCTTACTTTGCTATCCTTGAAAAGATTACAACAAGATAATAATAATAATAAACTTTATTTGTATCCCGCCCTTCTCCCTAAAGGGACCCAGATATTGCATGTGAACTTCTTTGAATACCTAAAAGCACTATACAGATATGAAATATTAATATTCAGTAATAATGTATTAAATGCAAATAATATAGTAAATAATGTATATAGTGATACGTTGCTCCTTTCTGATTGTTCCCAGTCATTTATTTAGGTCAGGTTTGGACACCCCTGCCTTTAGGTTATCATGGCAGGTCTTGATAGCAGTGCTCCACAGATGACATCTTACTATTGTTCTTTCTTTCATTACTAACATGTTGCCAGTCTCTTGCACAGTGCAGGTCATTGAGGCCCACACATTCTTTTTGGTTTCTAGACAGTGTAATTGTGGATGGTTTCACATGTGATGGCATCCTTTGTGAGTTTACCTCCTTATGAGAAAAATTTTATGCAGTGTCAGTGTGACCCAAAACACCTCCCAGTGCTGCCTTTGGCCCAGTGCTGCCAAAACACCTCTGGTGCCTTTGCATAATTTTTTTTTAAAAGGTAACTGCTTACTTTGCTCCTCGTATGGCTTCTTTAGGTGCAGAAGTACAGGACTTCTGGTTTCATTCAAAGGGACTGTTCTTGTGGCCCCTATGTTTCAAACCAGAAGTCCTGCACTTCCGTACTCGAAGAAACTACACAATTAGCAATGTAAGGAGTTGGGTGAGAATCCACTTTCTGCTTGTCTATAGTGGGGGAATCAGTGCGGATTGCATCCATGGCAGGCTGGAGGGAAGCAGTGGTGGTGGTGGCAGAGAGCACCCCGAATTTGCTGCCATCTTGCCCCTTTACAATCTACTGCTGATGCACCTGATAGGATGGGCCACTCCATGATATCATGTGTAAGGTAGCCGATGATGTCTGGTCAGAGTTTTGAATACAAGTTTCTCAGATCAAAGCTAGTCTTTCTGGCCAATAGACCATTTTCCATTATCTTGTGGCAGTATATTTCTAGGTAGTGAAGCAGTGCTTCCCTTTGTATAATAAACCCTTTTCCTCTTGCTATTGTTGGGCATTCTCCTTTCCTCTAAAGGAGCCAGAAGAAGATTTATTTTCCTTCTCTCCACCTGTTTTGAGAATGTAAAGAACTGTGCCATATTCTCTTTCCCCATCCTCTTCTTTCTCAAGTTATTTCCTCCTAAACTGAGAAAACTTTAATAAATTTCCTTGAATGGAAGCTGCTTCACAGTACAGATTCCTTCCTAGCGCTTTAAATTCTGTTCTTCATTGCTGCCATGTACGCCATCACCTGAAGTTTGCAAAAAAAGATAAATACTAGCTTTAAAAAAAAATACCCTGCCCTGAGCTCATAACTAAGCACAGTCTTCTGCAACAGCCCATTCTATTTCAGACAAGCAGGTAATTGGTCTCTTAGCAGAATGGTACTGGTTTGAATGCCAAGATGGATAGGGTAATGTCTGATTTTAGAGTCCCAGACCAGACATAACTCGACCAGATCTCTCTTTAATCATTTTTTTTACCAGTTATAAATGGATGGGATGTTTATGGTGCCAAATAATTCATTCTTTTTGTTTTTTAAATGGCTGTTAAATGGGTTTTTGGAACAAAATGAAAGATATGTTCCCCCACGCCCCTCCATCCCCATCCCGATCCCCATCCTTTTCAGTTCTGAAACCTTGTTTGTGGGAAAAAACAGATTTCTTTGTGATTTTAACTTGATACCTCAGGCCCGGTGCTTCTGTTCATATCTGATGTGCTAGCCTCCTCACAAGGTGACTGTGCTGTTCAGGTTTGTATGTTACATATTTCTTGTGAATGTTTCTCTGCAGGGTTTTGGCTGTCGTTTTGTTGCAGCAGGGGAGAGCAAAAACAGACTTTTGGGCAGGGTTAACTTACTCGTAGAAGGCCAGAGACATTTTCACTGGAGCTCAACTCACATGATGGAGAAGACAGTCATGTCTCTCTTAAGTATGGGCCTGCCCCAATCAAGTAAAACTGGAACCGGAATTGGATTTTAAACAGTAAAAGGTGGGAAGTTATAACCCCTCTAGTGTTTGATTCTGCCCTCACCTTGGTGGGCTCCAGGACCAGAAATGAGAGTGGCTGGGAGCAAATGGCTTTTGGGGGATCATTTGTGGGCAGAGAAATAGTTTAGCACCTCTCAACTGCACAGCTCTTTTTGTTGTTTAAATCAGATCACCACTCCCTGCTTTTTGTGAGATTGGCACAGACTCGCATTTGTTGTTATTATTATTAAAAATATCCATCCGCCCGCCCGTCAGTCAGTCAGTCAGTCAGTTCTGGAACAGTGTCTAGTGTCGATCGATAAAGTAAAGCTCCCTCAAAGTTCGATAGATAGATAGATAGATAGATCGGCCTTTTCAGCCACACTAAACACTGTTCCAGAACCGCCATTCAGAGCCATCCAGAACCGCGATACCATAGTCTTTCGAGACTGAAGGTTGCCAAGAACAACTTATATACTGTACTGCTTTTCAGCAAAAAAATAAATTTAAAGTTTGTTTCCTGTTCCATGTAAAGAAATGTCTTCTGCTGGCACATCTAGTGGCACATCGCACACTGACATTATGAGAAACTTGCTGAATGTGGTTTGTGTGGTGAATGTGGTTGTTCACCCCTTTATTGCTGGGAAGAAAATTCCCCCATGATAGTTTGTCAAATTGGCTGTTTTGTTTGGTCAGGTTTTGTCTTTGAATTCTGTTCAGTTTTGGGCCTTGTGCATTAAGGAAGGTAGAAATAGATCAGAGTTACAGGAAGAAAACAAAGAAGATTAAAAAAAGGTTTTGGAATGTGAGAGCAGTGAAGAACGAAAAAAGAGAGGGGGCATGTTCATACCTGAGGAGGGGAGACAGCAGTTTTCAAATGGGCTTAAACTATAGGAAGGAAGATTGAAGTTAAGTATTAGGGAAAGCCTTTCTGACTATGAGATTATGCAGAGGAGCATGTTCCCAAGGTTGGTTTTAAAGGTTTTAACAACTGAGGGGTTTAAAGAAAAGCTGGAAAAGTATCTGCTTGGGATGATTAAGGTATTGCTAATCCAGCCTGGGTGCAGTAGGAGCAAACAACTAGATCATAGGTTCTTAGCCATTGCCCTAGTGAACCACCCAGTCATTTGAAAATGAGCTTTTCTAATGATAATGGAGGCAAAGCCAGGGCAGATAAATCAAGCTGTCAGAGCTAGGTCTGTGAACACGTAGGCCTGCTTTGTTCCACGCACTTTGTAAAATAAGGTGCTTGAATTTTGGCAACGGCAACTATATGTTGGTAATATATTTTCAAATGTTCTACTGTAGAGGTCCTCAAACTTTGAGGGAGCTTTACTCCCTCAGTAAGTTCTTGCGGGGGGGGGGTGAGGTGGGGTGTTTTGCACACACATTATGTAGGCAGGGCTACAGGAGGTGCGGGGAGCCCTGAGCAGCCCTGCACAGTGCTCCCCAAGGCTTGGAACGGTTGCTAAAAGCGGGCGCAGAGCACCTCCTGCAAAATGGAAGTGCTTTGTGCCCGCTTTTAGCTAACGTTCCAAGCCTCAGGGAGGGCTGTGTAGGACTCTCCGCACCTCCTGCAGCCTGCTGCAGCCCTGCCTTCTTGAAGTAAGTGCAAAGCACCCCCCTCGCCCCCCTTATCTGCTAATTTACTGTGAGCAAAAAGGGGGTAGTTTTGTTTTTATTGTGGTGTACCTTAAAAAAGCAGATCACTGCAGTCTGTAGGGGCACAGTTTAGAATTCCCTCACCTTGACCTGCTATCCCATTTTGAGTTGTGGTTGTTCCACCCTTCCTGCTTGGAGGGATATATGAAGTTCTTTAGGTGCCTAGTTGACCTTCTCAAAAACCTTGTGAGGTAGGTTAGGGGAGATACTGTGAGTAACCCAGGTTACTCAGTGAGCTTCATGACATGTGATTACTTATGGGTTAGGACCTACAGCTGTAGCAGACTGACAGCCCAATCCTATGCATGTCTACTCAGAAGTAAGCCCCATTAGTGTCAATGGGGCTTATTCCCAGGAAAGTGTGGATAGGATTGGGCTGTGAGTTGAGAGCAACCTGTGACGGTAGTGTGAACATTAGGTGCATAGGTACACATAGGATTTTGAATGTGCCCTTGTGTGTAATGCCAAGAAGAAAATTAGCACAGCAGGAAGGAAGGTTCTCTCCCAGACTTTCGCCGACTGTATTCGTTTTATGCCTTCACAGAAGTTGTGTGTGTGCGTTTTAAATATGGGGAAGTATTTAGCAATTTTACTCTTCTCCATCATTAGTCTGAGCTGGTTCTGTCAGCTGTGTCACCTCAGAAAACTGTAAATATGTTTTGCTGTTGTGTAGATCCAGCCTTGGAATGGGAGTAGGACCACATAGGCTTATTAAGGAAGAAGATTCCAGTTGACCTCCATCATCATATTTGGCGCCGCTGCAGTCCCGCACCCTGGGCAACACAGGATTGGTCTGTCACTCTTAGGCTCTAGTCTCTGCCACAGTTCGGATGGAACACAAAACAAGGGCTTGACAATATTTGCTTTCAGACTAGGAGCCAGTCTAGAAATTTAGGAGCCACATGAATTTAGAAGCCCTGAAGCTTTCAGGGCTTGTGGCTTAACACTGGCGAAAAACAGCAAAACAAAATCTGGCATGTGGTCAGTAAATGATGTACCTTTTTATAAATAAGTATTTAAAAAGCACTCTTTCCAACCCCTTTGATAGAAGGGTGACTGAGCAAAAAGATGGCAAAAAGTCTTAAAGGCTTTAGAAAAACTGTATTAAAAAAACTGGTTAAAGTTAAAATTTACAAATTCATAAAATTCAAGGTTGCAGTCCCACACATACATAGGAGTACATTCAACTGAACTTAGTGGGCTTACTTCTGAGTAGACTTGTGCTGTAAAACAAACTCCTCTTCCTCCTTTCCAGGCTGATGCTGGGGCCACTGCAAAGTTGTGCAGAGGCGAGGCCCCCTTCAGTAAGTGAGAGTCTCCCTCCATAGTTAAAAAAACACCCTTCTTCTTTTTCTGACCACAGGTCATTCTGTACGTTATCTAGCCTGGTGGGCTGTCACTGCTTCTGCCTTTCCTTCTAGGCCAGGGGTCTCTAAACTTTTTGGCCAACTTTTTGATCAAATATCTGGCACAGTGTCAAGGGCTGGATAAAAAATTAAATATAAAATTTAAATAAATGCATTAGAGAGAGATCTTAGATGAAATGAATTAATGAATGGGCTCAAATGTCCAGGATTTCTCCAAACACCAACACAGCCCAAGAAATAAAGCATACACTTGAATGGACTGCATTCCCCCACCCCACAAGCACAACTCTGGTTGTGTTTGGTCAACTGGGCCAGAGGCTCTTAGGGGTTCAGAGGCTGGCTGCAGGCCAGATAGAGGCTCTCCGTGGGCTGTGTCTGGGCCAGGGTTTGGAGACCCCTGTTCTAGGCCACTCTGAATGACAAGGCCTAACCACTGCCATAGCGGAGATTGCGGCTATTGCACTTTACCACAGTAGCTGTCCTTCATCCTTGCAGCCATTCCTAGGTGCCATGAGACAATTCGAGTCACCATGGTGACCTGGAGCCTGGAATTTGTCAAGCCCTGAGTTAAACCATAGTTAATTATAACTAGAGAAGAGCAGGAAGAATTTGTGTTGGTAGGGGAAGGAATGAGGAGAAGAAGCATATATAAGTTTGTGGATGACCATGGTTTGGCAATAAGAGAGAGTGGTAAAAGTTAAAGGATTGGGCTCTAAGAGCTTTTAAAAAATGTCTCTGGTTTCAGCACAGAGAGAAGATAATGCGAACCTGCCTCTTCTGAGTTGTTGCACAGACAGATGCTTTAGCCAGGAGCTGTTGTATGGAAGTAACATGGGTGTTTCAGTCGGTGGGTTATTTCATGTCTTGTGGGAGAAACCAATCCATGGAATTCTTGGACTGTGACATACTTGCGTCATAAATGGTAGAGCTTTTGGCTAGCTGCAACTCAGACAGAACAATTGGATGAAATTCAGCAGAATGCTATACAAGGTCAGCATTCATACTAGGCTAACCGTGTTCTGTACTTGTTAAGTGCTGTAGTTCCTACCTACCCAAGCAGAAACATGGGAGATGTTCCTGGGGAAGAGCAAGCCCTCACCTTACCCTAGAAATGGCTTTTTGGTAATCATGGAAAACAGACAGTGTAGATTGCAGGCAATTTCCCCTGACAGCTATGAGAAGTCTCTGCCCAGGTAGATGGTCATATGTATGTGTAGGAGGATATAGAACGTTGTACAGAGGAGGGCATTTTGGAAAGTTCAGCATCATGTGGGGTGAAGAAAGCTTCATCTGCTGTTCTTCCACTATACTGTACAAGTAAAAGTTACAGGAGCTCTGTCTTTCCTTGCATTTAATTACACTATATGGAAGTACACTGCTGATGTTACGTGTGGCAGGAACACATTCTCACTAAATACCTTGTGGATGTACCCAGGTTAATCCCATTGGCTTTGATGCCTGGGATAGTAAATTCTTTGCTTGGTTCAGATGAAGCCTGCAAGTTGGGGAGTCCAGCTTCGTTTTGTCACAAAATTACTTCAATCTCACTCATCAAAACTGAATGGTGCAGAGCCCAGTGCTTCACTTGGACAAACGGAGAAGGGCTGTGAAGACAAAACTGTGTGTAAGCCAACACTTGGAGGAATCTGGGAAACAGAAAGACTTCTTTTGTTAAGAAGCCATTGCCTTCTGGTGCATGTTTTGACATACTTTCATATGACTCTTCTGAGCTTCTATGTAACCTTCTGATTCCATGTTTCCAGAATGCCTGACTGATTTCAGCTCTATATTCCACCCTTATGTGCCTCTTAAAAAACCAATGTATCTAATTAAGAAATGATTTTAAAGGGAGTTGGGGGGGGGGAGAACCAAAACAAGAAAAAGTGACCGTATTATTTCTTCAATAGAAGACTCCATCAAAGCAAAGTCTTCACATTTCCCAAGTGCGGAGTGGGTGCCGCAGCCTAGACCTACACCGCCTAAAGGGAGAGACCCGAATGCTTGGAACCGACTCAAGGATCAGTCTTTTGGTAGGAAAAACATTTTGCGCAGATGACCAGACACAGTCAATAGAGCAGAATGACTGCTGCATTGTGTTCTTTCTGTCTCTCTCATCTCTTTTTCCTCCTGACTCCCATTTTCATAGTAGATTTACTCACAAGTCAGATACACAAAATACAAGCTGGCTTATCTGTGTATTTTTGGCGGGAAGGAGTGACAATGTTGTTGGCTTTATATGTCATTTACAGCAAGGGGGTTAAGGAGTTGAAGAGTCCTACCTCAACTGTATTACTTATCCTGATTGTTGAGTTGCCTTGGGGTAAGAGGGCATCTGTTTTTCATGCTTTCTCATTTGTATGATGTGTTAATTTGGAGTTTACCCTGCAGTGATATTGAAGTTGCTAGATATTGTGAGATAAAATATTCCAACCTCAGACAGATGATGAATTGCAAACTCTGCTGAGCAGGTGCAACATCCAGCCAAAACAGAATTTGACAGTCTCCTAGTAGGTTAATGGGGGTGGTTTGAATTGAGGGAATAAGCCTTAAACTTATGAACTGCTGCTATGCTTGGAGATGAAGCTGCAGTGACAGCCTTTGGAGACATTTTTTCCTTCAGCGAGTAAGCAAGAGAAAGAGAGATTACTTGTTGTTCTCCTTCAGCCCCCTGCTCTGGATGCAAGACACCTCTGTGTGAAAGCTTTCTTAATCAGGAATGCCTACCGCTTCCTTGCTTTCCCACTTTGCTGCTGCCAAACGCTGGTGGTGTTGATGCGCAGTGGCTGCGCTTTTGAAAAGGCTGTGTCTGAGTTTAGTTCCTTGTAAATGGGAGAGTTGTTCTGAGTCTTAGAGCTTTGGGGGCTTTTCCCCCCTCTGGGTGGCAGAGCAGAAAATTTAGCAGGGCCAGCATTTGCAAAATTTCCAACATTTTTTTTTTTTAAATGGCATTTCTTTAAAGGAAAACCATATGGAATTTCTTGGCTTGTGGCTTGTCGGCACTGTTTTTTCCAAATAAAATAAATGGTTCCTCCAGTGGCATTTATAAGTTCCTTCTGACTTCAGTTGTGGTGGATCTGTAATACTGTTTCATGGAACATTTTCCTTCCAGCATGTTAATTATCTTCTGCATGCACATCGCACAACTTCTCAATTTGCATAAATTGGAAAGTGCTCTTTTTTTAAAAACTAACATCAAACATTTTAACTAACATTAATTAAGTAATTAATTAATTAGTTAAACAAATGCTGTTGTTTACAGCAGGCTAATACAGGTGTGGCCTGAGCCCAAGGTGTATTGCAAATGTTGCCCTTGTGTTCTTGTGATCACCCACCCTGTCCCCACCAATTGGAGAGGGAGGGGGAAGTTCCCTTCTTTGCAGGACAGTGCGTAGCCTTCACAATGCCATGAGGAAGCCTTTCAGCACTGCTGGAGGGAGAAGCAGGAAAAAGTGGTGACATGGGTGTTGTCTCTTTGCTTTCTGTGCCCACTCAGCTGCACGGGCAGGTGTGGAAGGACGATCCCGCCCTTTCTGTGCGGTCTCCTTGCTTGTCCTTGAGCAGGGCTGTTTAAAAAATGGACAGGAGTAGTGGAGCAAGCTTGGCTCTTTCTGTTCATTAAAAAAAGCTCTCTGTGAGGATGAGCAAGGGCAACACTGAAGGGGAGGTAAGGGATGGGATTGCTGTGCCTAGCTCTCCCTGTCCACTCAACTACATCTGAGTGGGCAAAGAGAGGGCATAGGCAGTAATGGTGGCAGAGGTAGCTTTTTCCCCCTTCAGCAGTGCTGGAGAGAGAAGGGGATTGCTGCTGTCTCCATTCTTGTTCGCTCTCAGTGAGAGGGAAGAGGTTTGAAACCTTGACCAGAGGGGTTCCATCAGCTGCAAGTGGAGGGAGGGCAATGGCGAGACTGGGGCCCTCATTGTTTCACTGCCCCCCTCCAAGGAGCCACTCAATGTGATGCTTTTGGGTCGCATCATCTGTGAGCTAACTGAGGTCTAGCATTAACTGTGAATTTCCATTTTTTAAAGTCAACACTAAAAAAAATTATGACCAAGACCTGAACCATTTCGTAGACTGCATCACAAAATTATAGGCGCTACTGTTGGCTTCATTTTGGTTTATATGTTAGAGAAACACTTCTTACACTGCTGGTAAGATGAATAGTTGCTGTTTGGGATTGCAGAGGCAAAGTTAATAATGGGGTTGGATAGCCCTGTAGCTTTATTGGTGTCTGTTCCTTGCTGTGGCAGCTAATTCTCTGCATTACAGAGCAGGATTTTTGTGCAATTCTTTAATATGCTCTATACTACCAAGGTCTCTCATCTTGTTTGTAAAGATATGGGTGTGTTAAAGCACTCTGGAGAACAAAAAAATTGTTTTGTGAATGTTGCCTCATGTTCCCGAGTGACTGATGGACAAAGACCCCAGGAAACTTGTATGACCAAGGGTGCAATCCCATCCTGCGCTAGAAGCCAGGAGGCTTGCGCTGTATCCAGCACAGGATAGGGGCCAAAAGTGGCTCAGCGAGAGGCAAGGGGAAAGTTTTCCCCCTTACCTCTGGGATAGGCGCCCTTTCCCCTATGGGTCTCCTTGAACTTGCCCCACTGCCGGATCCCAGTCCTGCCACCCGTGCCTGTCTGCCTGCCCCCAGGATGCCCACCGCCCTCCCACCCCCTGCCCAGGAATGCCTACCTCCCACCTTCTCCCTGCCCCCCTGCCTGCCTTAGAGCCTTACGTTGTTCCTTATGGCACGTTTGCGACCCTCCTGTGAAGGGCTGGATTGCGTCCTTAGTATTCCAGTCCTGATCTTTTATGTTTCATTGGGTAGAGCATTGGGTTTGAACCTGGGAATTGTGTGGCCAGCTTTAGTACGGTTATGGAGTCTCTGAATGACCCTTGGCAAGTTGCTTTGGTTTGAGTTTCCCATTTGTTAAGCAATAATGATGTGCAAGATGATTATGAGGATAAATGAGACAAGGAAGTAGTATTTTATATATACCATGGGGGGGGGGGGAGGGAAGACTGGAACTCCTAAACATATGTTGCTACATTAGGTTCATAGACCAGGGTGTGAACCAGGATGGTGTAATGGTTTGGGAGTTGCTTAGACCTGGAAGATCCAGGTTCAAATCCCTACTCAACCATGAAGTTGCCAGGTTGACCTTGGGCCAGTCACTATCTCTCAGCTTCAACTACCCTGCTGGGTTGTTGTGAGGACCAAAGAAGGGGGAGGGTAGGTACACCACCCTGAGCTCCTTGGAAGAAGGCTGGTATAAAAATGTGAAAAAGATAATAGACCACTGCAGATGGACTAGATTCTCTCATTTTAATGATCTGCAAATGAAGATTCCTTACTTCTCTTAAAAAGCAAAGCTGAAGAAAAAGTGTTTCTTCTTCAAATTGCTGTTGTGGAGAGAGTTTGTGCGTCTTTCAGCCTTCCAGAATAGCATGATCAGGGCTCACCACCACAACCTACTCCCCAAATGACTGCAGTTTGCTCCACAATGTTTCATACAAAACAGGAGCAGGAGCCTCCTTTTGCTCTTGCTTTGTATAAATTTCAGGCTGCAGGGTGGTTAGCTTTGGAGCACTGTATATGCACTTACGGGGTTACTGAGGAAGTACTGCTTCCTCATGAACTGCTTTGTGTAAACTGAATCCACTTTTGAAAAATGTCATTGTATTTGGGGTCACTGAAGAAGTTTAAGGTTAAGCAGAGAGAAAAACCCATACTTCTTAATGCTTCTGTGTTGTTGTTTTGCACCTTACAGTCCAATTCAGCACCTCTGTGCAAATGGATCTGGGTCGGACAACCCCTCTTTATTTTATGCTGCAATTTGTATAGCTGATCGGACAAGATCTGTGCCAGCAGCAACAACAAACCCTGCCTTTGTGTGGCCACCCTGAGACACATAATAATTTCTCCTTCCCCTCTATTGCAAGGCTTTGCAGGTTGGGTGGCAGCCTTGGCTTTTATACACTGGTGGTCTGTTTACTGAGCTTTCTTGGCTCCCTGGTTTATCCCGGACACCAGGCCTTGCATCTGAAATGTCCAAGTTTGCTTCAGCTGTTGCCTAAGAAAGACTCTCTCACTGGCTGCTGTTGGATAAAGGAAGCTTGAGCATGGATAGGCTTAGTGGGATGAAAGGGTTGCAGCCGAGAATGTAAAATGCAGAAGTTGGCATATAAGGCATGAGGCTGTGGTACTGTGAGATTCTTCAAGTGGAGCTTCCTCCTGTTTTAAAATCCAGTCAGATCGGTAGGATAGATACGTTGTTAAACTTCAGATCATACGTACACTGACGAAATATGGCTCTTTGAATGCGACTCTTTCTGTAGTTTTTGTTCTGCTTTCATTGTACGAATGTTGTGAGAACTGTGTACAGGACCATTCATTTGGGATCCTTTTGTTCTAGGGGTGGGAACAGCTCCTTATGTTCTCTGCATGCAGAGACCCAGTTTCCTAGCCCAGCGGTGTTCCCCTCTAGAACACTTTTATGATAACCTTGGAAGGATTGCTTTAAACTATTAAATTGTGGTAGTGTCTGCAGACCTCAGCCAAGATGTGCTGGGAGTTGTCTGAACATCTTATAAATTGTAGTCCTATCCACACTGGCTTAACAGCTTTTGGAGAAGATCAGTGGTGCTTTTTGATGTGGGAAGCAATTGCATCAATTTCCTAGCTTTTCTCACCTCCACATGAAAGGAGCAAAGAGATTGGTATGGATTGGAATAGGAATCCCTTTTGTATATTTTACACTATTATCTGATGTTTTGCTTGCTGTTTGCGGTAGTTTTTGCCACCTTGTTTGCTTCAGAGATGGTTGGCCAACAGCCAAGCGGTTAAGTTCTTAGCTCATGCAGAATCCAATATCACTGGTGTATTATTTCTTTCATTGGTGGTATGCACACTTTTCAAGGAATAAATCAGGCAAGCTGTGGTGGTGTCTTATGCCGAGAAGGAAGTTTGCCATAACTGATAAAGAGTCATACTAGTTAGTCCTAATCAACGGCACTGGTTGTGGGCATACTCCCTTGTGGGAGTTAATAACAGAGATATGAACTCCTTGCTGGCATAAGGCAGCTCATCAACAGCACCCAAGGATGACTCCTCACTCCTCCTCCAGAGTTGAGTGGTAAAGTTAAAATCAGACTGTCAGAAAGAAGATGAAGGAGTCTGGTCAGCTTATTACGACATTTAAAAGAAGGCTTGACAAGGTATATAAGAAGCGCTATTAAAAAGCTCTTCAGTGAAGCTGAGGAAGGCCATGCAAGGACAAAATAAACCTATTGATGAAGCTGGATAGATAACAATTGAATTAAAAGCAATTAAATCAGCACCTCTTCCAGTGAGGGGGTTGTTATGAACAGGCTGAATACCTCTGATTCAATGTCTTTTTCCATTTTTGTAATCGAGATTAGCTACCTTTGGGGAAAAAGTCATTCAGGAAGTATTCCTGGTCATTGTGGAAGATCCTTTTAGCTGAGATACCATTCTGCACACTTGCAGCAATAAAGGCAAGACATTCCCTGCTTTTGTTAACCAGGGTCTCGGGCAGGATGGTTTTGAGGGAAGTAGCAGGCTATAAATAAACTTGAGGATAATTTAACTTTCGGCTTCCCCGTCAGCATCCCTGGGTGTTGTATCTTTGTGAGGGGACCTCTCTCAGCACTTGGTTTATAAACTGCCGAAAAATTTGTTTCCTTTTGTCATACAGAAGTGCCCTTAGTGCCTTGCTCATGTGCTGTTGCCGTACCTGAACATAAGGTGGCCAAATAACCCATCTGCTGGGATATGGGAAGAGCCAGATACAGCATTATTAAACATTGGTTTTAGCAGACTCTAGCTCTGGGCTGTGTACTATGTATGTAAAAACTACAAGAGGTGATCCCTTGCCTTAATGAGATGGGCAGGAGTGGGGATTTAAAAGATAAGGCAGATAAATCTTCCTTTTACAGATGGAACTGAACTCAAGCCGAGAGATGGAGGGGGAGAATGACATGCCACATGCCAAATGCCTAACGTCTTTGTGGCAGAGTAAAGACTTGAATCATGGTGATCTAAATTTGAATATTTCTGTTCTCAGTATTTACTCAGGCTCAGTCCCACTTTTCCTCCCCTGTTGGGTTGGAAGGGTCCTGTCACTTTCCTACCCTCAGGCATTTAAGTTGCTGCTTTTATATTAATTGTAACGCTGCTGCAAAATTTCATTAGGGTCATAATTCAAAGTGAAGTATGGGATTTTGGAGGCAAAGACCTAGCCCTCCATTCATGAAACTGGTTTGGCTCCATTTTCCTCATTTTTGAGTTTAACTGAGCTTTAGGATTAGCCACAGATTATAGTTCCCATCACACTCTGTCCTCCCCTTTCTTGTGAAATTTCATTATGAACTCTTGAGGGTATTATTTAGCTTGTTTCCGTTCTTTCCTTCTATCTCTGTGCTGCATATCGTTGAGATTGCTCTCTGCCCTTTCAATGCAAAATGAAGGCTGCATTCCTTTGCACGCTTATCTGGGAGAAAGTCCCATTGAACATATTGGGACTTACTTCTGAGTAGATAAGTATAAGATGTGAGATATGTAAGATGTCAAGAATTTCAGAAAATGGAGTGAGACTGAAAAAAATTGATATTTAAATTTGAATAATCAAACTGTTAAAAAAGTGAAATGATAAAAGTTGCAACACAGTTTGAATATTCAAAGCATTATAATCTGGCAGCAAAAACTACCTATCTTGGAATTAAAAGGCCCAGGTTAACTCATAGCCTAGCTCAGTGGTTCTCAAACTTTTAGCACTGTGACCCACTTTTTAGAATGAGAATCTGTCGGGACCTGTCGGAAGTGATGTCATGACCAAAAATGGAGTAAGTCCCATCGACTACCATTGTTAAAAGTATGTACATAGTAGCTTGTTCAAAATACAGATCTGTAACATTTCCCCAAATGCAGTCGCATACCATGGTAGCATCAAGTCTAATATATTAAAATATTTAAATGAATGGGGACCCATCTGAAATTGGCTCATGACCCACCTAGTGGGTCCCGACCAATAGTTTGAGAAACGCTGGCCTAGCTTGTTGGTCTTATTCTGTGCCTCAGTTTCTAGAAGGATTCCATGGTGAATCAATAACAGCATCTGGA
The DNA here is from genome assembly GCF_035046505.1 of Tiliqua scincoides. Lineage (NCBI taxonomy): Eukaryota > Metazoa > Chordata > Lepidosauria > Squamata > Scincidae > Tiliqua > Tiliqua scincoides. Next base: position 124,226,803 of record NC_089822.1, read on the forward strand.
TTTTTCTGAGTTTCTGAAATAACATTAGGTTATGCGTTGCTTTATATTAGTACAAGATCCAGCTTTGGCAGGAAGTGCAGGAACCATTTTTGATCATGTTGCTGCCTGTTTTATTTTCCTATTGACAAAATATAACATATCTAGCTCACAGGACTATTTACTAAGACAGGAGAGTAAATTGGTATTGTAAACTGTAAATTCATATTTATTGTGATAAATGCTACTCATCTGTTCCTTATGGTTGTAGAAGCAAGCTGTAGAAGTGTGTGTGTTAAAGAAGGATCGTGAAAGTCATCTTTACAGCCCAGTCCTATTTGGGATGCCTGCTGACATTGCATGGATGCTGGTGTGATGTTTGTCATATATTAAGCTTATCCTTATAATGCTGCTCTGATGCCAGTGCAACAAGGGCCAGATGCCAAACCTTTGGCATAACAAACAGTGCTGTCGCAGCCCTTCCCAGTAACACCCCCCAGCACCATGGAAAAACTGGCATAGCCTATTGTTGATGAAATGGCATTTTGATGGCACTGCACCATCACCATGGCATTAGCATGTCATTGCAGCAAAGTTGGCACATCAACAGTGTGACATCCATGTGTCATCGTTTTGATGTCTAAGGAGCCATTCACTGCATCCAGTCAGCCCCAACACTGGCAGCCAGAGAAGCACCACCAGGGTTAACTGAGTAAGGGTGCAATCCTATCCTGCACTGGAACAGGCAAGCCAAGAGGCTTGCGCTATAGCCAGCGCAGGATAGGGGCCCAAGGCGACTCAGCCATAGGCAAGGGGAAACTTTTCCCATTATCCCTGGGTAAGGTACCTTTGGCCCAATGGGTCTCCTCAGACTTGTGCCACCTCCTCAGGTGGCACAAGTCCGAGTAGAGCAGAGTGGCTTCAAGCCACTCTGTTCTCCCCGGGAACGAGGGTTGGGAATGAGCTCCGCCTCCCACTCCTCACCTGCCTGCCCCTGGACTGCCTATTGCCTACCCTCGCCCTGCCCAGGAATGCCTCCCTCCTGCAAACCCCAGAGCCTTGTGTCTGCCCAGCTGGGCCGATGCAAGGCCCGCAGAGGAAGCCGGCGCGGAGGCTTGAGTCAGCCTCTGCAGTCCGGTGCTCCTCTGAGCACTGGCCCAGCTTCCTCAGGTGCAAACGGGCCGTAATGCACGTTTGCGACCCTCAAGTGAAGGGCTAGGTTACATCCTAAGGGGTAGAGCAGGTACAAGACTAATGAATGGCCAGTGCTGGGGGACACCTCCCTGCCAGCCATTCAGAATGAACACTGAGATGCCCCAAGGTCAGGGCACAATATGACACAAGGATGTCACAGCACCCACACCTACTATAAAAGTTACAGTAGTATCAGTAGCAAAGGGACAAAAGCAAAGACCTGCTGAGGACCTGTCTCTTCCTCATTGTTCCTTATGGGGTTATTTCTACCTAGGCCAGCTCTGTCACTGATGTAGCTTTTTTTTCTGATATCAAGGGTGTGTCCATTATCTGAAGAGGGGATCAGGATATGGTGTACTTCAGCTTCTTGTCCTGCCAGTGTCATGTTCCCATCTCCTCCCTGCTTTGGCCTCTCCACTGGTGGAGTTGTGTTGGTGTCCAAGTGATGTCTGAATTTCATTGACGCACTGTTTTTCTGACATTGCCCTACTGTCCATGGTGCATTTGTTGGCAAGTGGGCTTCTTCACAGATGGGCTGTCATTGCGCAAGTGTATGTGGACATATACTGGTGTACCTTGAGAATAAAGCATCCCTTATCTTCAATTCACTATGTCTTTCACCAATCAGAAACTTTTAAAGGGAAATTCATAGTTTGCGTTTGTATGGAGTCTAAGCATAGGGGTACATATTTGAAGGATAGAAAGAGAAAGAAAGCATACACGTGGAGGAGATGGTGGGTTTTATCAGGCTTCATGTTCTCTTGGGTATAGAGGGAGTAGAGCACAGTGTTCTTTTTGGGTTATATTACAAAGACATTTCCGTTCTACATTCCTCCCTGATTCGTAACCTTTTAAAGGAAGAAAGAAGCTATGTTGATTTAGAAACAAAAAACAAGCTGTAAGTATGGGATATGCTTATTAGCCTCTTCCTAGCTTAACATAAGAACATAAGAACAGCCCCACTGGATCAGGCCATAGGCCCATCTAGTCCAGCTTCCTGTATCTCACAGCTGCCCACCAAATGCCCCAGGGAGCACACCAGATAACAAGAGATAACCCATTCCTAAAATCAGGAGGTTGCGCATACACATCATGGCTTGTACCCCAGAATGGATTTTTCCTCCAGAAACTCGTCCAATCCCCTTTTAAAGGCGTCTAGGCTAGACGCCAGCACCACATCTGTGGCAAGGAGTTCCACAGACCGACCACGCGCTGAGTAAAGAAATATTTTCTTTTGTCTGTCCTAACCCGCCCAACACTCAATTTTAGTGGATGTCCCCTGGTTCTGGTATTATGTGAGAGTATATAGTTGGGCAGTAGAACCTCATGCTCAAAGTGCAGATATTCTGTGTTTTTGAATTGAGCAACTACATAAACAACAGTGGCTTTTTAATGTATTCAGCATAGGCCACTGTTGGGGATAGGATACTAGGTGAGATGACTAGTGGTCTGCTTGTGTCCGACAACCCTGCTTTCTGCTACTCCAGTGGTTCCCAAACTGTGAGCTGTGGCTCCCCAGAGAGCCGTGGAAACCAGCTAGGGGAACTGCAGAATCCATACAAAAATCCCACCGCCAGATAGTATTGTAGCCCCAATGGGGAGCTGTGGCCAGTGCCCCAGTGGGTCAAGGGAGCCCCTGGTCGAAAAAAGTTTGGGAACCACTGTGCCATTCAGTAATTAGGACCTTGGAAACTCATGTTCTGAGTGACGCTCCTCAATTCCTGTTTCAGAACTCAACCCTTTTCTGTCAATTGTAGCAGCAGTGTTATTTATTTATATTTATTATCCACACTTTCCTGGGAGCAAGCCCCATTGACTCTAGTGGGACTTACTTCTGAGTAGACATGCATAGGATTGGGCTGTTATTCATCAGCTACATTTATTTATTTGCAAGACGTGCACCCCACACTTCTCCCTCAGGGAGACCTACAAAAGTAAAAAAAGAAAATGCAACAGAACAAACTGAAATCCAGTTAAAATGCAGAAACAGTAGCAGCTGAATGTGAACAATCTGAGTGGTGTTAGCCTGTGTTGGGAGCACATACACAGTTAAACAGGACAGTGGTAGCCATTAGTAATCATTACACTGCAGTTGCTGGGAGGCATGGAGGTGACAGGATGTTGGGGGCACTCTGCAATTTTATGGCTAGCTACTTAGGGAGCCATGGCTCAGTGGCAGAGCGCTTTTTCTTGAAGAAGACCTCACAATGTATCCCAGGCTGGTCTCTCCCATTCAGGGGTTTCTAATGAGGATGCTGGGTGAAATCTTCTGGCTCAAACCCTGGAGACCAACTAACAGTTGGAATAAGCAGTACAAGGCTATATACATGGACCAGTGATGTGAGTAAGTCTAAGGCTGCAATCCTGTGTGTACACTTTCCTGCGAGTAAGCCCCATCAGACTCAATGAAACTTACTTCTGAGTAGACCTGCATAGCATTGTGCTCTTAGGCAGCTTTATGTGTGCATATAAATGTTGGGAATTTTCTCTTTTATTCCTTGATCCACATCTGATTGGGAGAGTTGGAGCTGCCCAGATGAAGTAGAGTCATGTGGTTCCTTGCTGCAGGATGAGAGCCTTTAGTTTAATGCAGATTTTACACTAGAGGACTTACATAAGAACATAAGAACAGCCCCACTGGATCAGGCCATAGGCCCATCTAGTCCAGCTTCCTGTATCTCACAGCGACCCACCAAATGCCCCAGGGAGCACACCAGATAACAAGAGACCTCATTGTGGTGCCCTCCCTTGCATCTGACATAGCCCATTTCTAAAATCAGGAGGTTGTGCATGCACATCATGGCTTGTAACCCATAATGTATTTTTCCTCCAGAAACTTGTCCAATCCCCTTTTAAAGGCGTCTAGGCTAGACGCCAGCACCACATCCTGTGGCAAGGAGTTCCACAGACCGACCACGCGCTGAGTAAAGAAATATTGTCTTTTGTCTGTCCTAACTCTCCCAACACTCAATTTTAGTGGATGTCCCCTGGTTCTGGTATTATGTGAGAGTGTAAAAAGCATCTCCCTATCCACTCTGTCCATCCCCTGCATAATTTTGTATGTCTCAATCATGCCCCCCCTCAAGCGTCTCTTTTCTAGGCTGAAGAGGCCCAAACGCCGTAGCCTTTCCTCATAAGGAAGGTGCCCCAGCCCCGTAATCATCTTAGTCGCTCTCTTTTGCACCTTTTCCATTTCCACTATGTCTTTTTTGAGATGCGGCGACCAGAACTGGACACAATACTTCAGGTATGGCCTTACCATAGATTTGTATAACGGCATTATAATACTAGCCGTTTTGTTCTCAATACCCTTCCTAATGATCCCAAGCATAGAATTGGCCTTCTTCACTGCCGCCGCACATTGGGTCGACACTTTCATCGACCTGTCCACCACCACCCCAAGATCTCTCTCCTGATCTGTCACAGACAGCTCAGAACCCATCAGCCTATATCTAAAGTTTTGATTTTTTGCCCCAATGTGCATGACTTTACACTTACTGACATTGAAGCGCATCTGCCATTTTGCTGCCCATTCTGCCAGTCTGGAGAGATCCTTCTGGAGCTCCTCACAATCTTGATGATGCCAGGCTGAGGTCACTTTATTTTTTTGGAGAGGGTGGAAATCAAGGGTTTATTATTTGTCTAATCTGCCTTTTTACTGCTTTTCCAGTGAATATTGTCCATGGTGATGGAAAATTAAGTTCTCTATTCCATGCAGTATTTTATGGAACCAAGGCCTCATTTTGTAAGTGGCAGATGAAGAAGAACATCTAATGGAATATATGAACACACATACACCCCACGCACTCTGGGGGTACATACTGTTCCAACTTGAGCCATGTAGCCTCATTTTACAAAGTTGCCCGTTTTCTTGCTACATGTAGTTTTCTTGCTACGTGCCAGGCAAAAGAGGTTGTTTGTTGTTTAAATAGGAGTTACAGCAGGCCTATATTTAACTTTTCTGTGGATACTTCATTGGCAGTTGCAGTCTCTCCCATTGTACCTCCCAGCATCAAGGTTTCTTATTGCTTGTTCATGGAAAAGGAGCCAGGAACAGGCAAGTGTTCTGTGGGTGTCAGTTTTACTGACACTAATGCTTCCTGCATCACATCCTCGGGTTCCTGCTTCTCTCTGAACTCATGTGAAGAGCTAGTACTTCATGTCTCCTGAACACTGATGCTGTTTCTTTCAAGTTGAAGAGAATGTTATCATAGGAAAGCTTGCCTATGTGTGCAGGACTTCCAGATGAGGATATTTTGTGTTTGGAATGTGCAAGTGCTGCTAAGTTGTTATTGGGAATCCAGATTATGTTTTAAAAAGTAATGTTTCTGTGTCTGTAAAATCATATTTTCTGGGAACCTGCAATTTTACTCAGAAAACACGATTCCCCTCTCCACTGCACTCTAGCTAGTGCTTTTGTTAGACAATGTGTACAGAGTACCTTGTGCCTGTGCAAATGTCACAGACATCTATTGGCTGATGCCCATAATGTCACTAACAATGAGTTGGGCGCAGTGTTAACCAACTTGCCAGCACTGAGGGAAAGGCAATGCAGCTCTGAGGTAAGGGAACAAACATCCCCTTACTTTGAGGAGGCCTTCCTGACTGCCACCCAATTGCAAGATGCATCATATGTCCCATTGGTACAGCTGTGTCAGTACTGGAAAATTGGTTAGGATTGGGGCCTTAGGTACATAACTGCCCCTGTTCTCACTCTGCCATCTTCAAAAAGATTCCCTGCTTTAAAACAGCTATGTCCAGAGCCACCCACCAAGACAGGTAATGCACCCACTAGCATCATCTACATGAAACAAGGGAACACTTGCATGGCAACAGTAGCTCTCTCTTCCACCGTTCCTGCTGACAGGAAGAGGAGTTTGCTGGGGAATTCCTCTACTCAAAAGAACATGTGTGCAGTCCCCAGCACTGCAGAGAGGCATTGTGCAGTTTTCTTGGAGAAGCCTGTCCACAGGGCCTGGATATTGTGACATCCGCTCTTAATTGAGGCTCGCCTAACTAAAAATGTCATGGTTGTGGTCCCTTCCCACCCCAACTTGGTTTCATAGAGCAGTGATCTGTGCTTTATCCTTTATTCATTTCAGTTTGTAGATAGGACTTGGGGACAGTGGGGAGAAGGAAAGATCTATTCCTGGCCCATTTTCTTTGTATAGAATCTAGCACAACTCTTGCCCTTAGCCGTTACTTTCAAAATGGATGTAAACTGCTGCCTGAAAGAATTGACAGCTGGGAGAAATGTGAATTACCTAGTTGGTCACGTTTGCTTTGCTTTTATGTAGTGTGACTGATGAGGGTGAGTGCGTGTGTAGTGTTTCTTTTATTTCTAGTTCTGGAACGATGGAATATGAGGAGGGAAGGGGTTATGTAACTGGCTTGTCTTGATGCAGAAGGCAACCCTACTGCCACCAATGCTGGCAGTTGTCCTGAACGAAGCAGGTAGGATCCTGTGTGGAGCTGCTAGAAAATATCTCGACAGCAGTCCACCTGAAGCCATTTTCTTTGTTAAAGTGCACATTTTGGTAACAAAGATTGATCGGCTTTGGAGGTATGGTTTTCTTTTTGTATCTCCAGAGCTTGCCCACTCTATACCAATATCTTTTTGGCTATGGAAAACCAAATGGGAAAAGCTTCTCTTCCCTGTTAAGGGGCATTTTGAACTACGCACTGTGTTCTCCAAAGAATCTGTTATTTCCAGGGGCTTTAGTAGCCCCACCCCGCCGAAATAGTAAATAGATTTTTGTAGATGGGAATCTCTGTCTGGCAGCAATGGCCTGTCTTTAGCCATTGGCTCTTTAATCAGCTTTTGCTGTGGGGTTGCTCCAGGGGCCCTGTCTCCCCATCTCCAATTAATCAGATTCATTCCCAAGGGCCAGCATCAGCTATCTGACTGCATCCTCGAGCCCTGCCCAGTGACTCAGCTGCTGCGAGATGAAATGCCTATTAATCCACAGCGTTGAAATTGCTTTATTGCATGATGCAGGCGTGTCCCTGGAGGAAGTTTAATCTGTGTCTGGACTGTGAGCCATAAATAATGGGATGATGGTGCAGTAAAGTATGTCGTGTGGGTTTGCTTTTAACTGCTGAAACGATAAATGTTGCTTTTCCTGTTGCTGCCGCAAAGAACCCACAGCCCTCTGATAAGGTCTGAGGGGACAGAGCATATTTATCTTTTGTATGACCCAGGAGTTTTCTCTCTTTTCTTTTATTAGTTGACTCTGGAATTGCCAAATCAGGACACCACAAGTAGGGACTTCACACAGGAAAGCTCTGTTGGTTATTCGTTCTACAGCAAGCCCTCTCCTAAGGTCTTGGGGCAGGCAGTGATGTCCCACAATCTGAAAGCACATGTGTGGATGGTTGTGCACCTGCAGCAGAATAGGGTGGAAGTGATAGAATTGACTGTGGCACTGCAGACAATAATTTTGGGATCAACTTTTTTCAGGGCTTCTCTACCTAAAGGGCTCCTTACTGGCATAGGAAACAGATTACTGGACTGAAATGTTCTGCCCTGTTACACTAGTTTTCTTCTGGCAGATCACCTCTTATGTGGGGGAGCGTTTAGGAATTGTGTTGCTTGATCACAGTTGGATGAGCTGCAGGACACTTTATGACTTGGTTGTGGTACTAGGACTAGGCTGCTTCCTCCTGTCTGAAAGGATCATGGCCAACATTGGACAAAGAGCGTAGGGGAACAAAGGAAAGCATATAAAAGAAAGTATAAGGAGAAAAATGGATCCAGTATTATAGCAACTCTTCACTTAAAGTTGTCGATAGGTTCTTGGAAACAGCAATGTGTAAGTGAAACAACTTAAAATCAGTTTTACCACAGGCAGGCTCAATAATGCTCTCACAAGTGGCAAGCTTGCAGAGTGCTTGCTTATCACGCGGCAGAGCATTGTCACACCCCAGAATGCCTTGGCATGTGATAAGACCAAGAAAATGGTTACAGACACAGTGCAACCTGGAAGCCACTGTACAGTGTACTGCTGGAGAGGCCAGAAGATTGAGATCTGGTGACCAACTTTAACATGAAGCAATATTGAATGAAACAACTTGAAGTGAGGACTTGCTGTACTTGTATTCTCATGGCTCTCCCCTAAGGAGATTTCCTCTCCCTTCCAATACTAATTTGAGAACTGGTTTAAATACATCTTTATCTCCTTTAATCCTTAAACAATTCTGTTAAGTAGCCTTGGAGTTGAGAGATAATGGAGTTGAGGGATAATGACTTGCCACCAGTGAGCTTCACAGGCTAAGCTTTCCCCAGCCTTGATTCCAAAGCCAATGTGCTCCTGCCTGCAGTAGTATGACACTGCTTTGGGGTGTACAGACCTACTGGTTAGTCTTTGGGTTAGTATGAGAAGAGCTGCAAAAGTGATGGTGGCATGTTCATGGGAGAGGGCAGGCTGGGTGAACTTTGTTCTAGCTAGTAGTGGATAAACTAAAGTTACTTGGTGGTGAAGAAAGGCTCTGTAACCTCTCAGTATGTTCAGAGACGCTTTCTGCTCCATTCACTCACTTTTAACATTCACTCATGAGTTCCAGGGTTGAGCCTTGGCACTGAAAGCAGGTTCCAGTGCTAAAATGAGCTGGGCCTTGGCAGAAACAGAGCGCTGATTATAACTTGCCTTGAGCTCTTTGGTTTGGGTGGAAAAGAAATCTTATGTCAGCTTTGCAGATAAGTCCAGATGAATCTATAAATAACCACGTCTTCTTTGCTTTATCTTTCAACTGACAAAGACAGATGCAAAAACGGGAGGGGCTGCATGAGAAGGTGAAAAATGCAAAAGGAGGGATGAATCTCCACCTGATGAATGAAAAGGTTTATTCCTGAATAGTAAAAATACTATAAGCCCCATGTGTTTTGATAAAAACATACCTTGGGGCAAATTGAATTGAAGTCTGTTAATCATTGATTAAATATGATGTGCTTTTTCCCAAATGAAGATGAATTTCTTGAGACTCAAGCTCACATATCTAGGGGAATGACTTACTACGGAAAGGATCTCAAGAAATATCTTTCATCTTCTATGGTGCTTTTTGAAAGTATTTTGTATAAATTATGTGTTGCATCCAAACAAAATGTGAATCCTGACTAAGCATAATTGTAATCAGAACCTTTATTGGCATAATATATACGTATACAAAGAGATTGTTCACATACCTTCCCCGAATGTATGGATGTACCACCCATTTCTCTAATGCTATTGGCTGAACTAAGCGATAAGGCTGAGGCATTTCTTTTTTGGTAGTGCCACTTTTAGATTTTTGTATTTTAACTTGTTTTTATTGTTGACCACTTTGAACTTTTCTTTAGAAAGGTGGTATAAAATTGCAAATAATCTTGTCACAATAATTGCATGCCTATACAGCAGTGGTTCTCAAACTCCAAGGGAGTCTTTTTGGGTATGAGGGGAGGCAGTGATCGCCAGAATCCTGTTGCTGTGAAGGGGCGTAGGGGCTTGGCTGGACTCCCCAGGGGTTCCTGCAGTCTCCTAGGGGTGTGGGGAGCCCAGCGCCAGCCTTCGCAGGGCCCCCCGAAGCGCGCTGACATTGAAAATATTGATCACAACCTTCGTCCGGTTTATAATTGCAAAACCGGCTGGCGCTGGGCTAGCGTGTGGCGGTCACCCGGGTTCTGCAGCTCCAAGGTCTGCCTGACCTCTGGGCTGCGGAACGGGAGGCGGGGGCGTGACCGGGGGCGTGGAGGAGGCATTCTGGGGAGGGGAGGCGTGACCAGGGGCGTGGGGGAGGCATGTTGGGGGAGGGAGAGAGGTGGAACCGCAGAGCTGAGCTCCGCAGGATCCAAGGCGCTCGTGCAGGGCTGCTCGCCCTACACGAGTGCCTTTACTTTAGCGCTGACCTTTTGGTCGCCGCTAAAGTGAGTAGCCCCATTTGCGGGGCTGCTTCCCTGACTTGGGGGAAGGAGACGAATGTCCCCTGTTCCCGAGGAGCCTCCCACGGTAGCGCAGGAGGCGTAGGATCCGGCGGGTGCCCTCCGTGGAGCCGCCGAGCCTGGGCGTGGCGGGCAGCTCAGGATTGGGCTACCCACCTGTAATTCCTATGACAGTGCTGTGAGGTAGGTCAGTTTTGCTAATGGGCATGATTTGAATCAGTGGCTTCATGGTTCATGGCTCTGCTTCTTCTCATTAAGTATCTGCATGAGACTCTCCTCCTTTTGTGTTTTTTCTCCTACCACTGCCATAAAAGAGCCAGAGCCAGAATCTTGGAGATTTCTGAAGCCCATTTTTCGCCAGAGCCTATTGAAACCTGATGGGAAGGGCTCGCCTGATTGGTGGTAGGGTTTTAAAAAAAAAATTCCACGGTTCTGGCTCCCACTTGACTTTGCTCTTCTAGCAAATGATCTTTTGTTTTTACTGACTACTGTGCCTTTGAATAGATAGGAATGAAGCATTTTACACCTAATATTCCTTTCTCTTCCCAGTCTGTTGCTCTAAGCACTACATTTCAGTTCCCTCTGTGAAGTCAGAATATATCCAGTTCTTATTGCTTGAACCCATCAGTTGCATTATCTGTATGCTTGTCAAGTCAATACAGATTCCTCTGACATAGCCTTGTTTAGAGTAAGAGACAGTATAAGAGTCCTACAAGTCTGTGGTGTTCTAGAATAAGGAGTAACCTTTTAAAACAGGGGTTGCCAACCCCGTGGCGTGTGTACTACTAGTGGCATATGGACACTTTCTAAGTGGCACATGCCAAATCGCCATATATATAATTTTAATGTCAGGGAAGCTGACTCACCTGGCCAGGACATGGCCTGCCATCAAGACTGCCCTGTTGCCACCAGATCAGTGGGGCCACTCAGTGGCTGGCCATGCGCAAGGCCTGCTGGAACATTATTCAAGTGGTGTACCAGCTGGTGCTTCCAGATTTGCCAAGTCGCAGCAGGCTGGCACCCCACTGCCAGTGTGAGATACATTCAGGATTCGCTACATAAAAAGTGGCACGTGTCATGCTGTGAGTTGGCCATCCCTGTTTTAAAATAAGAGACTAGTGGCAGCTTAAAAAAAGGCTGTGTGTGTGTGTGTGTGTGTGTGTGTGTGTGTGTGTGTGTGTGTGTGTGTGTGTGTTTTCTAGCCTGCAGAACTAAAATCCAGTTAGGCATCTTTTTAAGGAGCTTTTAATTTTATTATTTTTGCTATTCCACAGTCAAAGCTAGCTGAAACAAATTCCTGAAGGGATGCATTAAAAAATTGCCCGTAGCTTTTCACCATGTATTTAATTTGCAAATGAGCCATAAAATGTATAGTCGCGTGTGGAATGCCATTTGGCTAAGCATAGCTGCTGCTGTGTTTGCTGTGGGATAGCGTCCCTCTTCTTAGCCTCTCGCTTTGCCTTGTGAAGGCATAGGCAGTTTGTTAAGCTTTCCCCGCATCCTCCAGAAGGCCCATCTGGAGTGGGAGTAGGGCCGGACACTGCTGGGTTGGAATTCTTCCCTCCGGCTCTTGGAATTTTTCTTCAGAGCATTGATTCCAGTTTTAAAATGCAAATCTGATGTGTTTCATACAGTGCTGAGGCAGGAGGTGAAAGCGGGCACATTCCTCTCAGAGTAGGTCCAGACTTCCTGGCGTGTGTGAGCGTCTGAATTGCCTCCTGTTGGAAGTCAGATGGTCACAGATGCCTCTTTTGCTCTAAGATGAAAGAAGTGCTTAGAAGTTTCCATCTTGATATCCCGCCTCTGCAAAGAGAGAGACTCTTTGGGAGATGCTGTCTCCATTGCATCCATTCTGCTGCCTGCTAAAAGACAGAGAACCTATTTGGGCACAAACATTGAAAATTTGGGCCAAAGCCAATTTTGCTCTGGGGCACCTTGCTTCCTGTTTTAGAAACCCTTTACACATTGCAGCAGCAATATAGGTACAGGCGTGTCAATTGAATATGTCCTGATGCAGTCATTGCCTAGCCAGGATTTGGAGGAATGATTGTGTTTGGGAAGACAAACACCATTGGTGGCAGACCTTTAAACCAGCAGTGCAGTGAGAACAAAACATGCAAAAAATGACTTCCATGAAGTAACTGTAATGTCTAAGGAGTGCCATAATCTGAGGGGTATTGGTAAGAGGTAGTTAATGCATGAAGGATACTTTCATTCATTGGCATCCTTCAGTCTCGGGAGACTATGGTATCACGCTCTGAAAAGTGGTTCTGGAACAGCGTCTAGTGTGGCTGAAGAGGCAAATTTGGGAGTGACAATCCCTTCCACACTGGGAGCAAGTGTAGTCTGTCCCTGGTCTGTCTCCCTGGCTATGGGCCTTCCTTCTTTGCCTCTTTGCCTCACTTTGCCAACAAGAGGCACTTGTTGGGCAAGTGCCTCTTCAAACTGGGAGAGGCCATGCTGCACAGCCTGCCTCCAAGCGGGATGCTCAGAGGCCAAGGTTTCCCATCTGTTGAGGTCCATTCCTAAGGCCTTCAGATCCCTCTTGCAGATGTCCTTGTATTGTAGCTGTAGTCTACCTGTAGGGCACTTTCCCTGCACGAGTTCTCCAGAGAGGAGATCCTTTGGGATCCGGCCATTGCCCATTCTCCTGACGTGACCAAGCCAATGCAGGCGTCTCTGTTTCAGCAGTGCATACATGCTAGGGATTCCAGCTTGTTCTCTTAAGTACAGGATATTGGCCTGTGTATGTGATGACTAACAGATAGCCCATGGACAGCATCACAGTGTGATTTTATTCACTATAGTAATGTGTTATTGCCACTCAGCCCACTGCTTGGAATACGGTGTGGATGATGACATGGGGGCAGAAATGCCTTCTTCTGACCAACTTCAGTGAGGACAGAATTTCATTTGCTACTTATCCCAGCCCTGCTGAAGGTTGCCTAGGAAGAGGCCAAGGTGCTTCTGCTCTCATGTTCTTTTCTAGGACTCTAAACTTTGCAGTGATGTCATTGGTGGAAACTGAGCAGGTGCTAGAGAAGGCCTTCAAGGATCTTCAAGCTTTGGGAGTGACTGTGCCTGGTCTTTGTGTCTTTGGGGTGCATACCAATGCTGTGAGTTAGTAAATTGCAAGTGATATAAATTGTTTGCACTTGTCAAGAGTATGCCCCCTTCTCATCCAACTATGCGGCAAAAATTTGATTTGTGTTTTCTTTGTTAAGGATTGTTGAAGAATGAGTTGGATGCCTGGTAAATGTGGGCAACTGGGGCAGAAGTCTGAAAAGGGTGGACAGCTGTGTTCCCTGTGAAAATGACTAGCACTTTGCAAAATCCTAATGGAACTGTGTGGGGGGCAGCTCTGGAGTGCTCCGTGATTATGTCATCGCCAAGCTCTGGAGCGCCATGAACAAAACTGTGTAGGACTTCCGTTCTAGCTGTGCAGCTTTAAGGGAACCCTAATGGACAGAGCGTCACAGACTGATATTACAGATACTATGTTTGACTTTTCCTTTTCTTCTGTAAGGCTGTTGGTTTTAATAAATAAGAGTTAACAAAAAAGGAGAGGAAGAAATAATATATAATGGTGTCAACAAGGGGGAAGTCCCATTTCCTATAATGGTTGTGTCTAGTTTTTGACAGATCTTCTCAGATGTTCCGTAAGCGTGGAGAGACTGCACTTCCAGGATGCTGTGAGCACTCCCAATGAATCTTGCCACCTCCACCATCTCCTTAATTCTACCTTCCACTTCCTCATGGAAAGTATTTGTTGCTGCAGGGCAGAGTCAGGGGTGGGGCTAGGAGCACAGTGGGGTCAGGGCTTGGTAGCTGCACCTGCAGTGTACTGGAACCATGGGAGTCTTGCCATTCCCAGAAAAGGGAAAGCTTCCTTCCTTGTTTCCTTCCCCTATGACCTAGCACCTTGCTTCAATAAATAATGGAAAGTAGAGTTTCTTGTGGTCCTGCAGACACTTCTTTGTTCAAGACACCATGTTCTTTTGTACTGTTTATATTGATTCTGCTTGATTGCAGCAGTACAGATTTTCACAGCTTCTAGTAAAGAGGTGATCGTGTGATGGGAAGGAACCGGAGGAGAGGAAGGGATGAGTTGTGTCAAACTTATTTCCCTGGTGCCTTGAGCCCTGCTCTGTTGCAGCTATATTTGCTCCAAACTGCAATAGAAATGTTAGAGCAGCTTAACAAGGCAGTGTCAGTTTGGTGGTCCTGTCTTAGAGAAAAATGGCCCAGTTTAGCCAGCAACTGGTTTTCCCCACTAATTGACAGTTACGCTCCAGCGAGAGAACAGTTCTAACAACTCACAGCATATTACATTATAGGAAGTTGAGAGGTTTGGACTGCTGCTGTATGAAGTGGACCCACAGGGTTCTTCTGCTGAGTTAATTGATTATACTGGCTTGAATTTAAAGGGCCTTGACATGTTATCTTGGTCCCTGTCTGCCCTATGGGCAAGACTCTCTAAACAAGTGCTCCAGGTTGTCTGTCTGGTGTTGAAGGGTTGTGGTGGTGCTTAAAAAAGAACGGTGTTGGAATGTGGGACCAAACTCATGGAAATTTTACTGAATAGCAATAGTTCTGGGAAGCCTCTTTCCCCCTCTGATTCGAAAGGTGATAGTGGTGCAATTACAGTTTGCTAGCTGGGCTATAAAGGAACCTGAATATTTACTCAGCATCTGTATATTGCAGTGGTTTCCAAACTGTGAGCTGTGGCTCCCTGAAACCAGCCAGGGGAGCCGTGGAATTCTTGCAAAAAACTATAAAATGCTACCCTATAAAATGTATAATAATAATAATAAATAATAATAACTAGGTATTTATATACCGCCTTTCTGGTCATCGGATTACTCCTCTGACTTTATTCAAGGCAGTTTACGTAGGTAGGCATTTCTAAATCCCTCAAGGGGATTTTTACAATCATAGAGGTTCTCTCTTTCAAGAACCAACAACATTTCAGAATGGATCTTCCTGGTTTGGTCTCACTTCTAGCCTTCAGTTCTCCCACGCAAGCTGTCAAGCAGCTCCATCTCTCACATGGAGGGCAGCCAAGACGCTTCTTGCTCACACCAAGAGCAGGTGAAATCACTCAGCTGGGCTTGTCAGCTGCTTCAAGGTCTCGCCATTCTCAGCCGTTCAGGGAGCTGCCGGTGTCCTCGAACTGGCGACCTTCTGATGTTATCTTCGGGCTAACGGAGGCTCTATCCTCTAGACCAGACCTCCTGCCCAATAAGAACATAAGAGCAGCCCCACTGGATCAGGTCATAGGCCCATCTAGTCCAGCTTCCTGTATCTCACAGCGGCCCACCAAATGCCCCAGGGAGCACACCAGATAGATAGATACACCAATCCTGTATAGGATTGTAGACCTTATGAAGAGCCACAACCAATGGTCCAATAGGTTAAGGGAGCCACCAGTCGAAAAGGTTTAGGAATCACTGATATAGTGTAATAGAATATGGACAGCTTCTCTTATCCATTATTGCAATAGGTCTTACAATAGTCCTGTACAGTAGGTTAGTATGATGATCTCCCTCTTATAGGTGGAGGGCTGAGTCTGAGAAAGCCTTGCACCTGGCACATTTGAACTGGGGCTTCCTGGATCACTGCTTAGTAGTTTAATAGCATCTATACACTTTGCTGGGGACTTGCATCACTAAAGCACATGAAAGCTCCAGATACAACCATGGCCTCCAAGATTATATGTTTTGCTAAACCAAAGAGAGGAGGACAAGATGGAAAATCTGTCTAGGGTGGCCGTAGAGTCTAGACCAGGGGTGTCAAACTCATTTCAGACAGAGGGCTGAATACCATTCATGTTGCCTGCTGAAGTCCAAAAGTGATGTCATTAGGCAGGAAGTGGTGTCATTAAACAGTTCATGACCAAAAATAAGCACTTTTTCTCACTTGGGAACTCATTAGCTGCAAATGACAGAAGAGAAAATTTACATATCTTGATCATATTCAAGATATGGGAAAGCTCAATTTGCAATTGGGCTGCCCTTCCAGCAGTAACACCTCAGCATGGCTCAGCAGCTGAGAGCCTGAGGGCCGGATAAAAAGCTTCTGCGGGCCGCATCTGGCCCCTGGGCCTTACATTTGACACCCCTGGTCTAGACAATCCACTTCTTCAGCAAAGTGAGTCTTCCTGAGCTTTGAAGGGAACAGACTTCCCCCCCCTTCACCCCTTCTTTAAATAGAAGAGAGGAGGAGCAGCCTGTAAGGTGCATGTACTGGAGGCATGACACAGAACAGCGGTCTCCAACCTGGAAACTGCTGCACAGTGGGAAAGGTATCCCCTGTGTGACTGGCACTTATCGCTCTTCCAGGAAGCCATCCTTCCCTGCTGCCAATCTCCCCCAAATTGAGCACCAGCCTGCCATGCCTGCCCAGAAATCTGAGCACAGTGACTGCTGGGCCAACAGAATCAGGAAGCAGCAAGCCAGAGCTCAGTTTGGGGGAGATCAGTGGTGGGGAAGGATGGCTCCCCTATGGAATGGTAAGCGCTGTTCATGTGTGGGAGAGAAAAGACAGAGTGCTGCGGAACAGGGTCTGGAGAACCCTGATACTGAGGGTCACGCTCAACCTGAATTCAGGAAATATGCCGTTTTTTTCATGTGTGGATTACCGCTTCAGTATCTATCTAAATGTACTGTAAATAGTTTATTCCTTTTCCACCTGCCCCCAACCCAAAAAAATTTAGGGTGTAAGTGAATAGTCCTATATTTTCCCAGTCTCTTTCAGCATGCTTTCCTTGTCTGAATCTTTTTGCACAATGTGCATGTGTGTTTACAGTACCACTCTCCATTTATTTCCAGTGAATTGTTTCTCCATGCATTACATTAAAAAAAAAATCCAGTGAATTGCCTGTCCTCCATTCTGGGGATCTTCTAGCCTTTTTCAGGCTAGAAGATCCCCAGGATCTTTGGATCTCTCCTTTTCCCCAGCCTTATTTCTGACACACATCTGAGTAGCAGTTGGGTTCCTTTTTTTCTGATACGTTACTGCAGTGCATCTAGCTCATTAAAAGCAAAAAAGAGGCAATGCAGCCTTGGATCCAGTTCAGTTGAGGACAAGCTCTCTTTGCGTACTTGAACCGCTATATAGTACAGAATGAGTGTAGTAAAAGTCTTACCTTGTTTCAGTACTTTGGATGAATGGAGGGCAATGAAGTCCTTGCATTAGGCTGCTAGAGATGGAGAAAGGAAGAGCAGAAGGGAGGGAGAAGTAGTTTCCAGTAGGTCTATAACTTATTTCATAACCTGTAATTAAAAATTAGAGAGGAGGATCACTAACGTTAAGTTGTATCAAGCAACCGAGTCCCCTGTAAAGTCCAAATGGCATTTATTTTTGTAAACAGAACATGTATGGTAAGTACTGCATTACTCAGTTATACCATAGTCTTTCGAGACTGAAGGTTGCCAACAACTCAGTAACTTTTTTCAGGCCTAAGTTAGATCCTCTCCTTCTTAGAGCCCAATCCTATGCATGTCTACTCAGAAGTAAATTCTGTTGTACTCAATAAATCTCACTCCCAGATAAGGGTAGTTAAGATTGTAGTCTTAGGACCCAATCCTATCCAACTTTCCAGCACTAATGCAGCTGCAATGCAGCCCCAAGGTAAGGGACATTGAAACACATCTGCCATTTTGCTGCCCATTCTGCCAGTTTGGAGAGATCGTTCTGGAGCTCCTCACAATCACTTCTGGTCTTTACCACTCGGAAAAGTTTGGTGTCATCTGCAAACTTAGCCACCTCACTGCTCACCCCTGTCTCCAGGTCATTTATGAAGAGGTTACAAAGCACGGGTCCCAGGACAGATCCTTGGGGCACATCGCTTTTCACCTCTCTCCATTGTGAAAATTGCCCATTGACACCCACTCTCTGTTTCCTGACCTTCAACCAGTTCTCAGTCCACGAGAGGACCTGTCCTCTAATTCCCTGACTGTGGAGTTTTTTTGGTAGCCTTTGGTGAGGGACCATGTCAGATGCCTTCTGAAAGTCCAGATATAATGTCTACAGGTTCTCCCACATCCACATGCCTGTTGACCTTTTCAAAGAATTCTAAAAGGTTTGTGAGGCAAAACTTACCCTTACAGAAGCCATGCTGATTCTCCCTCAGCAAGGTCTGTTCGTCTATGTGTTTTGAGATTCTATCCTTGATGAGACATTCCACCATCTTACCCGGTATATATGTTAGGCTGACCGGCCTATAGTTTCCCGGGTCCCCCCTCTTTCCCTTTTTAAAGATAGGTGTGACATTTGCTATCCAAATGACACCTGTACTTTCAGACAGTTACGCACAGGAATTTGCTTTTTCAAACAGCACTCCACATGTAATTTGAGCATACTAAATGTCACATTTCTGAAGCAGTGCAAGTATTGGTAGGTTGATTTGGGTTTGAGGCAGAGCAATCAGTTTTTGTTGCCATTATGTTGTTTGAAAGCTGAGTTGCAAGTAAAATCCAAACTGTTCATTTTTGTAAGCAGAATGTAGGCAGCACAGCTGATGGGCCACATTGGGAGACAGGATGCTGGACTAGATGGATGCTGAGCTTTGGCCAGATCCAGCAGACTTTTCTGATGTTGCTGTGCTATCCCACTATGGGCACAATCCTTACTAACTTTCCAGCACTGACATAGCTGGGCCAGTGGGGCATATGCTGCATCCTGCAGTTGGGGGGCAGTCATGAAGGCCTCTACAAGGTAAGGCAATGCTTGTTCCCTTACCTCTGAGTTGCATTGCCCTTATGTCAGTGCTGAAAAATTGGTTAGGATTGTGGCCTTTATCTCCCAGCAAATAGTGGTTCAACTTTGTATCTTACACAGGAACTACTGTGCCAAAGAATGCAACACATTGCTGCTGTACTCTGACGTTTTCAACTTGGCTTTCTCTTGACTTGTCCTCCTGCGCAGCCTTGACTTACCCATCATTTTCCTCCATAGTACAGTTCAGCTAAATGTTATGTTTACGTTTGAGTCTGTGTCGGTTGAGACTGTTGTTTCCAGGGTGTAATTTTTTTAGAGAGTAATTTTTCCTGTATTTTTAGACAAATAGGAAAAAGTGTTTTCCAGTACTACAACTTGGAAGGACTTTTTTCTTCTTCTTATGCACTATACTTGTAACCCTTTCTTTCATGCCCAATGAACAAGTTGGCATTTTAAAACTCATTTTAAAAAAAAATGTTTTATTGACTGCAGAATACTTTCTAATGCATATGTTCAAATTCAAACAAAACTTTTTTTTAAAAGTGTTGGTTTTTTATAGATGGGAAAAATAAAATTTTACATCCCTCAAAGGAAAAAGATAAATAATTCTAAAATGTAATGGATTGCATATTACTTCTAATCGAGACAGGTTAATATGTTGAAGACCAGTAAGTATAGAAAGTTCAAGTTAACATTGATACTTCTTTGGGGGTTTAGGAACATACTTGATGGATGCCGGAGCAGCATGCCTTCTTTGGTATGTTCCGTCAGCTTCTTGTTGGACCAGACTCTCTTTGTGAGTCTGGAAAACGTGGTAGCTGCTTTACCGATGCGCTTGTTTAGCTCAGTATCGAGAGAATGAGCTCGAGTCATGGACTGCCGCGAGTCATGGACTGCAGCGAGTCATGACTGCAGCGAGTCATGGACTCTTCGCTCACAACAGGAGAGGAAACTGAGCGCTTTCCACATGCGCTGCCTCCGACGCATCCTCGGCATCACCTGGCAGGACAAAGTTCCAAACAACACAGTCCTGGAACGTGCTGGAATCCCTAGCATGTATTCACTGCTGAAACAGAGACGCCTGCGTTGGCTTGGTCATGTCGTGAGAATGGATGATGGCCGGATCCCAAAGGATCTCCTCTATGGAGATCTCGTGCAAGGAAAGCGCCCTACAGGTAGACCACAGCTGCGATACAAGGACATCTGCAAGAGGGATCTGAAGGCCTTAGGAGTGGACCTCAACAAGTGGGAAACCCTGGCCTCTGAGCGGCCCGCTTGGAGGCAGGCTGTGCAGCATGGCCTTTCCCAGTTTGAAGAGACACTTTGCCAACAGTCTGAGGCTAAGAGGCAAAGAAGGAAGGCCCATAGCCAGGGAGACAGACCAGGGACAGACTGCACTTGCTCCCGGTGTGGAAGGGATTGTCACTCCCGGATTGGCCTTTTCAGCCACACTAGATGCTGTGCCAGAACCACCTTTCAGAGCGCGATACCATAGTCTTTCGAGACTGAAGGTTGCCAATACAATGCCTTCTTTAATTCTTTTTGTGTGTGGAGGGTAAAAATTCTAATGTAAGGTATCAGAGTATTTTAAATTTCAGGGGCCAGCCTCTCCCATATGATTTTGTGTGTAGAGGCTTCCATTGGAAGCCCTAACTCTGGTTATCCCCACGATCAGAGGTCAGTTGGTTACTGACAAAGGATGGGCTTACTCTGTCTTCAAGTTTCGGGACTACCTTCCCAGAGATGTTCAGCTGGAAATCCACCCGTTTCGTCTTTCTGCATCAAATTAAAGCAGTCTTATGCAGTCAATTCAAGCAGTCTTATTTGTGGAGGGAGAAGCATAAAGTATTTTCATTTGCTGCTGTTTTATTTAAACTTTTTTTTACTGGATATTTCCATTTGTTTGCTCTCTTTGTATTGTTTAAAAGTACTTGCACTAGCTGTCTTGGAAACTTTTAATTGGAAGTTGGGGTATAAATAAAATAAAATAGCTGGTTACCTAACTTGGAAAGTGGTCACTCTGAATTTGTATGATACAAAATAAGAACTATAGAGTTGGTATTTGCTACGTAGTGAGTGTGTGTAAGTCACAAACACAAACTAAAACTATGCCTGTTGTAGTGTTTCTTGCTCACATCTCTCAACATTTTTATCAAGGGTCTTTAAATATATCTTTCTACAAGGTGCATTTGAGACAATGACTTCATTTTAATTTATTGTTTTTCCCCCCCTTTTTATTTCTGCAGCATTAACTGAGGACGTTGATGTCTACGTCGCACCACTTCCAAAGTTTGGGGAACAAGCCCTGGAGAGCTCGACCTCACAGATATTGTGTAAGATTCTTGCTATTACTTTTCTGATCCTCAAATGTATTACTTAAGGCTGTGACCCCTGTTCGGTTCCATTATGCCTGATCCTGTGGTCTTACTTGCCACTGCTATGCCATGTTTACCTTACACTTAGGCTGCAATCTTTACCACACTTTCCTGAGAGTAAGCCGCATTGAACAAAATAGGACTTACTTCTGCGTAGACCTGGTTAGGATTGTGCCCTTCGTCATATAATGGGCCAAAATGGATATTGCACACTACAATGCTGTGGTAAAAGGAATGATAAATGCTCCCATTCTTTATTCTGTGCATACGATTGCTCCAGTGAACCATACTTTAAAATACCCTCAAGATAAATTTTAGTCAGAAGATCTTTCTTCAAGGGAAGTCTTAATGCAATTTGAAATTCTCCTGCTCTTATTCCTGGCTTACGTTAGACTGTTTTGGAACAGAAGTATTTTAAATCGGCTGTGCTTCTTCAGGGAAGAATAAGAAGGAGTGTTTGGTTCACCAAGAAATGGTGTGCATGGCACCCTGATCCTTTGGCGTTCCTGGAGGGGGGCAAAACGCTTTGCTCTTGCTGCTTCGAATGGCTCTGTCGGTGAGGGGGCGGAGCCATTTCACACTAGCATTCAGGTGTCTGAACAACTTATCATTTTGCCTCCCCCTCCAGGAATACTAGTGCCCTGCCCTGTACTTGCCTGTATTCCCCATTTTCACTGTGAGAACCTGGAAACTGGAGAACTCAAGAGTTAACATTGCTGACTTTCTTGTCTGTGAGATTCTGCTTACCTGGGACATTAGTTGTTTGTGCTGTTAGTGTTCTGTGCTTTTTCATCATTGTTTAGCATCCTCATTTCAGGCCCTTTCTGGTTTTGCGCACTATTTATTTTCTGCTCCTGTGGATGCAGCTAGGTTTCTTTCATTGGTATGGGTGCATCCATAGATTTCTTGCGTGGGTACAATGTTGGGATTATAGAGGATGGGAGCAACTGTGTCGTTTTCCTTGCAGAACATCACTTGGTAGTTGGGTCTGTATCATGATAATAAGTAGGATCAGACAAATACACATTCAAGTGAAGCCACAGAAATGGCTTGATGGATTATTTATTTTTTGTACATCTTTGCCCTTTGTTAAGGCTTTAACAGTCAGACCTATCTCCCCCCCCCCCTCGACTGGAGCAGCCATGCCGGAAAGGTGTGCACTGTATTCAGTGGGTGATGGGCATATCTGGAGGCATATCTTATTTGGAAGGGGATTTAAATGCCCTTGCCCCTCCATAAACATCCTGTTCCACAATGGGTCTCCTTGGAGCTTTGCCTGTTCCATTGCAGCTGAATCCACTCTGTTCTGCAGCCTCCCCACCTCCTGTTGCTCCCCCCAACCCACCCAGTTTCGCACCCCTGCCCCCAATCTGCCTCCCCTGCCATCTTACTTGCCTTATAGGGTCCTTTTGAATCAGCTGTTGAGAGGTAGAAGGCACCAACCTTCCTGCTTGTGTTCCTGCAGCATGCTACTCAAGAGCTGGAAGGGTTAGAAAATATCTTTTTAGCTTCCATTTCTGTGCTTGCCACTGACTGACTAACAATGCAGTTTTGCGCAAGGATTTTGCCTACTTTGCAAAAAGAAGATAGTTTACCCAGTTGCTCATCATGTGGACTTCTTGGACTCTTGATTTACCAGTGTCACATGAAAGTTGGGAGTGCAGGAAGACTTTATTAAGTGTAATTTGAGTTATAACGTACGTTCCAACTTCTGGCCAGACAACTGGAATGGAACCAGTGGGGAATTAGTTGGTCCTCAATGGGTATGTTGGGACTTAGCTTACAATAATTTGGTAGCTAGCGAGTACTTCTGAAAAGGGCCAGAAATCTACCTGTGTTGCCTAAGGTTATTGAATGGTAAGGTTGACCTTGGAGTTCAGGCAGAACACATTGAAGTAGTCTGTCATTCATTTCAGCAAATGTGGTATGTCATTCATTTCAGCAAAGCACAGGAATATCAGGTGGTCAGATCAATATACCGTATTTATCGGCGTATAACACGCACTTTTTCCCCCTGAAAATAGGGGGCAAATGATGTATGCGTGTTATACGGCGATGTCTCTTTAAGGGATCCCGTTCCCAATAGTGCCTAGCGGCGGCACAGCATCGTGACGTGATGTCAGCGCTGCGCCCGCCGCATATTATCACAGCCGCTGGCAGCTGATGAATATGGTAAGTGGAGACCCTTTCTTTGGGGAGGGGAGGGGGAGGGATTGAGGTGAGGTGGCATAAGTAATGCTTTGGATGGTGAAGAAGATGAGCTGATTTATGAAGATAGTAGCAGTGAAAGCAGCAGTGTTCATTGCGATTTTGAAGATAGCAGTGAAGATGAAGAGTTTCTTGGTTTCCCAGATAGTGATTTCTGAGTAAACTTTTGTAAAAACAAAATATCCAAGTTTCTTTTGTTAAAACAGTTGCTTTTACTGTCCTTTTACATTATTTACCTTATATGTGGTAATAATATTAATAAAAAAAAGTTCTGAGCTACCCTTATTTTTTTCCTGAAATTTCCCTCTTAAAATGAAGATGCGTGTTATACGCCTGTGCGTGTTATACGCCGATAAATACGGTAGGTGCTCATGCCAGTGGCACCAGCCTTCAAACTGACTACTTGAATTGCTTCTAGAAGAGAGGACCTTACCCAGTGTCATATTCTAACTGGATGGCCATTGCAGTCCCTTTTAAAGGGGTGGTTTTTGAACTGCAGGCTAGTAAGCCCGTCTCTGCCTGGTTTGAGACTGAGAGACTTGAATCGTGTGTTGTGGAGGCCTCTGCTTTGTCAGGGAGTACAAGTCCCTACTGTACATAAGGAAGAAGTTAGATTCTCACTCTTGACTTAGAGAGAATCCCTAGCATAGCCTTGTGAACAGAATACCCTAGAATGGAATAGAATATCAACTGATGACCAGTGGCAAAAAAGGAATTGGCAACCAGGAAAATGAGAGAGCTGTACCTTGCTTTTTTGTCCTTTCAGAGTACAGTTATGCAGTAAATCCCCAACATAGATATGTGAAGACAGCTGATCTTGCAAGATTATTCTTCTCTTAGTTTCCCCTACCTTGATTTCTCTCTTCTTTCTCTCTGCTTCCCTTTGTGACTACCCATATTGTAAACCCCTCAGAGTAGGGACGTATCCTCTCATTTTGTGTAAAACACCACGTACAGTGTGTAATTAGCTGTGGAACTCTTTGCCACAGGAAGTAGTGATGGCATCTTGCCTAGATGCCTTTAAGAGGGGATTGGACACATTTCTGGAGGAAAAGTTCATCATGGGTTACAAGTCATGGTAGGTATGTGCAAGGTAGAGGTAGGCTGCCTCTGATTGCCAGATGCAGGGGAGGGCGCCAGGACGCAGGTTGAGTCTGTTGCCTAGTGTGTTCCCTGAAGCATTTGGTGGGCCACTGTGAGATACAGGAAGCTGGACTAGATGGGCCTATGGCCTGATCCAGTGGGGCTGTTCTTATGTTCTTAAGTGGTTGAGTGCTAAGGAAAATAATGATAGTGTACTGTATCTTTATGCAATGTAGGCGTTCAGAGGAAATGAATGGCTTTTTGGTATCTGTTAGTAACTGTTGGCCTGTGGGGGTTGCCTTGGGAGAAAGCCATGTTGTCCTTGTGGAGGCTGTGGGTAGGGTTAAAGAGCCTAGCCTTTTAAAGTGACTAAACGAGGAAAAATGAGAGAGTTTTATTTAAACAACTAGTACTCCCCAGAGAGAGAGACACTGTTAGTACCACAGGCACTCTTGTCTAAGCAGACTGAAGACAGTATATTGGGTGCTGGATAATACTATTTTAATGGATGAGTGCAGCAGAACATATAAGGCTAGTGACATGATCCTGCTAGAGAACTGGCACTTCGTAAAGTTCATCTCTCTTATTGAGAATATAGAAAAAGGAAGCCTAGTTGGTGGGGAAGAAAGGGAAGAGCTAGTGTTTGTTATTATTTTGTTGTGTTTTATATTTATGTTGTTTTTAAGCCACTTTAGGTTATTTTTAGGGAAAGAAAGGCAGGGAATAAATATTTTGAACCAAAATGAAGCAATTAGAATGCAGTCTGGGAAGAGATGGGAAAGACAAGTGGATAGGTGATTGAATAATTAAATATTGTTATGAATATTGTTCATGAATGATGTTCATCATCATGCCCCAGAAATTGTTTAACATGTGAACTGCCCTGAAAATGTTTTGTATTGAAGGGTAAGATGGAAATGCATAAAATAAATGCAGCTTAACTTATGAGGAAACTGCCTAAGATTCAGCTGTGGGAGTTATTAAGACAAGAAGCGGTGTTGCAGGGGTCATCTGGTCATGCAGGCTATTTGGTGGGGCTGTGTGAACTTGCCTTCTGCCTTAGTTTTGTAGCCTTTGTAGATTCAAAACACCCTTTATTTGATATGTAGACCGATTAAATTTTACAAATATTTAGTTGTGAATTCACACCAAATGCTGACATTCCCGGGGGAGTTTTGTGTTTGGATCGTCTTAGCCAGTGGTTCTCAAACTCTGCAGGAGTTTGAGCCCCATTGTAAGTTCTGGCGGGGGAGGGGGGAATGGAGCTAAAGGATTGCCTGGATTGCACCACTTTTGAGGGGCACAGGGTCTTTCCTGCACTCACCAGAGGCTGCAGCAGGCTCCCAGGGTGTGGGGAGCCCTGCGCAAGCCTTCGCAGGGCTCTCCAAAGTGCGCAAAATGTCAAAATAATGATCACGACGCACTTCCTTGTGACTGAAAATGGTAAGTGGGTTGCGATCTTTATTTTGAGTGTCTTCGTGCTTCGGAGGGTCCTGCAGAGACTTGCACTGGACTCCCTGCACCCCTGGGAGCCTGCTGTTATCTCTGGTGAGTGCAGGAAAGCCCCTGCGCCCCTCAAAAGTACACGATCTAGGCGATTGCTTCACTCCATTCCCCTCTCCCTGCCCCTTAAGGGGGCAGAGGCCAGGGCTGTAAGGCTGGGGTGTTGCAACACCCTAGTTTGAGAACCACTGGTCTTAACAATATTGCAGTGCAAGATGTGATGACATGGTTCTCTTTGATTGAATTTTTCTTTTAACTGTTTTATTCATAATCTACCCTTAAATACGGATCCCAATGGTTTTATTCTAAGGACCAATTAGATCCACATTTGCTTAGCTTCAGAAATGGTTCAGTATCATGCACTACCAAACTATTCACTGGGCTGTGGATAATTGTATTTTAACAAATTCACATAATTTGAACAGCCAAAAATCAAACTATTCAAACTCATAATTGTACTATACTATTAAGTAGATGAGTTGGATATAAACTAGTCAAACTTTATATAAACAATCGTAATATCCCCACAAATAACACAGACATTGCAGAACATTTGTAATGTGTGTTGGCAGACTAACGAACACTTGCAGCTTTTAAACTGTTTTCATATTACTCCCCCATGTTCACGATGATCTAAGTCCTCCTCTTGGGAAACAAATAACCTTCCGAAGGATCACTGTAACATCCAGGATCTGGAGTTTATCAACAGTCTATGGACCACTTGCTCCTGTATTTAGGCCTGCCACTTTCCCTGCTGAGACATTTCAGTATTTTACCATTTTCACTGCTAGGCGGGGAAGGCTGGAAAAAAATATTTTATATTTCTGTGTGCCACCAGGATCAATAGTTGGGTGCTAATAGGAAAAATGTTGCTAAAATTGTGAATGTTGACGGCTTTGTCTATGGGTGGCTGTTCCCTCTTCACAATGTGTGTGTTTCATTAAACGAAGAAGTCATGCTGCATAGCTGGAACAGAGTGTTCTATTGCCTGATCAGAACCCTGTTTTAACTTTAAATGATTGTCAGCCTAATCCTATTCCCCCATCATGCTATAGCTATAATATGTAACTACGCCAACATAGTGCGTGCTGCATGCTGTGGAGATGGGGTGGGCGGGGCATGAATTGTACAGCCTGCAGGAGGTAAGTTTAAAATGTATTTACTGGTAGCTTCCTGATTACCTGTGGGTCTCCTTGGATCCACACCAACCATTTTGCTGGTGCAAGTCTGAGGAGAGCCAGGGGTGTTTCAGACTGGAAAATGGGGGATAGGATCAAGCGATATCACTACTGCTAGATCCATCCCTTTTGCCCTCAACATGACCCTTGGTTTCTCCCCCTCTCCATCCTGTAACTTCCCCTTTCTGTCCATGAACTGCCCTCCCATGCTAGTGAACTTGTTCTGATGCTGTCTGGAGTCCATGCCACTGGGGATTCTCAGATGCAGCTGCCCTGGAGCAGTGGCTTCAAGTGGTCCAGTAGTTGTGTGATCCTCAAGCTGTCTCAGGGCTGTTTACGTCCTCCTGCTGCTCTAAAAGGCCATAGGATTGGGCAGGGCATTTTTTTCTTGTAAACACCCCCCCCCCCAACAAAACAGGTATCTTACTTTCCCTCAAATAGTTTTCAATTCCCCTTTGGTTGAGCACGTGACATTGTTCATTTGCAGCTGTGTGTGTTTTGTGCAATGGCTCTGTTTTTAATAATTCCATATCTATAGAGTAGGTCAATTTCTTGTTCCCAATATTTTGGCATTTTGTGCAGCCATGTTTGTGCAGATTGAGAAGCATGACTTCAAAGCTCTTTGGTGGGTGTGTGTGCATACTGGGGTGGAGAGGGAATGGAAAAGGTATGTGTTTTTAAAGTCAATATTTACACTGAAAGTGACCCACTGCTACCCCCTCCCCAAACTGAAATAAATTACAAACAGCAAATACCTGTGGCTTTTGCAACTGAATCTAAAACCAAGTAGCTAACAGAAATTTCATTGATGAAACCAGAAACCCAGATTGGAGCAAGCCTGCTTTCAAGATTCCCTTTCAGAAAACGTAAGATATTAAAAGAGCTGCAAAAACATGTTTGAATGGTTAAAAACCTTATTGCCATATTGAAAACAGAAGTTCCTTCCTATTTCCGACCTTTTTGTATGGAGTGTGAATGGTTTTCATTTTTGAAAAAAGATCTTTTTGCTCCTTACCTTTACAAACATCTAAAAGTGAAACGTTCAGAATGTATGCATAGATAGATAAAAAGCTGCAAACTTTTGACATGGCAAAGAAATGATTTGGTTCTGTGCCCATGTCCCTGGCAAACTCTCTCTACCATAATAAAGCTATCATATTGTTTTTCTTCAGAAATAAATGTTTTTAAAGTGAAATCCTGGGCTAAACTCTGAGTTAGGATTGGATACATTTTGTGGTTTAAAAAAAAGAAAGGAATGGAATTTGGTTCAGTTCCTTCTTTCTGTAATTTTTTTATGAGGGCTGCATCCTTACTAAGTAGTTCTTAATTTTGTCATTCTGTTTCTTCTCCAGGGATATTGGAGAACCTCTTGCTAAAACTCTAGTCTCTATACAGTACTCCCAAGTTCACCCGGTCACCAACCCTTATGCAGCATTGATGAGACAAATATCCGAGGTGTGTGCCTTTAGGACCCCACATAAGCCTCTCTGAGGCTCCTGATGGGGTCAGACACTGTACTTCTGTTTTTCCAGAAGCAGAAAGCATTAGGGAAGCCTGAGCAAGCTTCCCTGACACAGCCTTGGGTCACACAAAGCTCTGTAAGCTTCAGGTAAGGGGGGAGTGTGGTGACAGCCCATGGGGGGGGGGTGCCATCATGGTCTTTTGCCCCAGACTGTGGGGCTGGGGAGGTCCACCACTGACACTCAATAATCTTTTTTATTCTTTAATGTTTGACTTAGGATGCTCTGCCTCATGACGTTCACAGCAAACCATTGAAAATTACAGTTTTCACATTATTTGTTAGCCCCTCCACTGTTACCAAATAGAATCACTCCTGCTGGCATGTGTATAATGCGAGGCTCTCATTTCCCCATTTCAGAATGTGGAAACTGAAACCAGTTTCAGAACTGCATTTCAGAAAGTGGAAACTGAAATCTGCTGGAGATATATTATGTACACTTACGCATACATTATGTTTCTTGTTGCGGATGATGTGACCAGAAATGAACCAAATAATTGCCTTGATTTATAATCCAGCAGTTAGCCCAAATACAAGCTGTGAGTCACATATGTTCAGACTGTTATATGGTATTATTTTGTGTAGTTCTTTTAAAAAAACTGTCTCTGTCTTATATATTCTTAATAATAATAATAGACATTGAAAGGCTGTGGCAGAAGCAAATAGAAATTGAAAGGCTGTGACAGAGGAAGACCAAAGTGATCCCAATGGTGATTGGTGCCCTCAGTGCTATTCCAGAACACCTTGATGAGCACCTGAAGAGCATAGGGGCCACGGAAATTATTATCAAGTGCAAAAAGCAGTGTTGCTGGGAACAACTTTTATTTTGCGATGATATTTATAACATCAAAGCAGGATAAAAACCAGGCATCGCAGGTCGTTGGGAAGGAGACACTGTCTGATTAAAAAAAAACCAGTCAATAACACTTACTTGACTGTGCGAAAGTCTCATAATAATAATAATTGTTCTCCCTCCAACGTCAAAAGCTCTTTATGTGCAAAGCTGAGGTGTTAGTGAGGGGTTTCTAGCTTAACCTTCTTGACATGCTAGTTTTCTATGGAATGCACAGTTTGCTGCCATGACTTCTTTTATGGCCATTGCAAACTTAACTGGGCCAGTTTGTGCAGGCTGGTGGCCACAGTGAGCAGCCAGCTCCACATGCCAGTGGATGCCGGATGCTTGCTGGAGGAGGTGATTTGGCACAAGGGGTCCAAGGAAGGTGGGGAGGGGGGTTGGTGGAACGGAGAGGAGTGGTTTGAACATGGAGCTGATGGAGTAGGGAGGAGGGCAGAGCAGGCCCTGGAGTGTAGGATTGACAGCAGTGGCATACAAGAAATCCCAGCCCCCTTCCCGGGCCCGATCCACCTTCATAGATCAACACAGACTTGCACCAGCAATTGACCTTCAGCAACTGAAACCACTCCCCCCGCAGAATGCAGCGGAAACCACACTGGTGCCACAGCATCACTGCGCTGGGAGTTAGGTAGGACTGGGCTGCCCTTGAAGGAGGTTTCTGATGAGGGGAGCATTCCGAATATGTGATTTCTCACTTGAAGTCTGAGGTGATACAGTCCCAGGAGGTTTGGTTCTTAATTGAAGGACAGGTATGAATTTTTTTGTACATTTTTTGGGGTGTTTTTTTTGGTCTAAACCATGTTTTAGTTTTATAAATTTGAACTTGGATCTGTATGTAAACACATGGAACGGAAGACCAGGATGTACCAAGTGTTAAGGAGGAATAAATTATGGGATGTCCAATGACTCTAGGTGTAGACCAGGGGTGTCAAACATAAGGCCCGGGGGCCGGATGCGGCCCACAGAAGCTTTTTGTCTGGCCCTTAGGCTCTCAGCTGTTGAGCCATGCTGAGGTGTTACTGCTGAAAGGGAAGCCCACTTGAAAATTGAGCTCTCCCATATCTTGAACGTGATCAAGATATATATATTTTCTCTTCTATCATTTGCAGCTAATGAGTTCTCAAGTGAGAAAAAATGCTTATTTTTGTGCTCATGACCTGTTTAATGACATCACTTTCTGCCTAATGACATCACTTTAGGCCCTCAGCAGGCATCATGAATGCTATTCGACCCTCTGTATGAAATGAGTTTGACACCCCTGGTGTAGACTGTTATGTGAGCAATCTAGAATTTTATTATTTTCTGTCTTTCAGGTTCTAGACATGCCTCTCAATGAATCTGGGTTTTTGGTAGTGGAATGGTAATTTTAGACCTCTGTTCTGTGTTGTGAGGACCAGTCTCTTATATACAAGGAACCGATGCTATGATGAGCAATAAGACAAAAAGTACTTTTCCTTCCTCAAACTTGAAAGGGGAAAAAAAATGTACATAGTCATGTTGGTCCATTAGGGAAAAAGTATTCAAAAAGTCACAATCTGGTAATAAGAACAACCAAATAAATAATGAACGTCTTAAGCAAACTTTTGAATTCTCCAGAACTCTTTATCAGGCTGGATGTTAAGCAAAGTAAAAAGGGCTGTGTGTAGCACGGCATGATAAAAGGCTCCCAAAGTCTACAGTTTCTAACAGTCTTAAAAATGGAGTTCAGGAGGAATTAAGCAGACTCCATATCAATTTGCTTCACTAGGTGCTAGGCAGGAACTCTGTTTGTACCCAGAGTGTCTAGGAAGAGGATGAGACTATAATGACTGTTTTCTCACTTTCATTCTGTAAAATCCAGCAGTTCTGTTCCATCCCTAGTCCTTGTTGAAGCACACATATCCTGACAGGTCAGAGCACAGGTAAAAGAGAAATGGTAGTTTTTGTGTTAACAAAGCTGGAGATTAGTTTAAGGCGATGCACTTGTTAGGGGGGGAAAAGGAAGCATAAATTTTTTTCAGATGGGTTCCAGTCTGTGATTGAATTTGAAAGGAGGAACTAACTTAGGGGTACTGAAAAAATGCTGTAACTCTATCCTAACACTAAAGAAACAGTGTTATTCAACAGAATAGTGGTTTAGACTCTACAGTTGAAGACCAAGAGTCTTAAAAACAGAGGTATTTAAAATATTTAAATACCTTAAATACAGAGTATTGAAAAGCTATTAAAACATGGCTCTGAAAAATAGAGCAATAATATCTCTGGCTTTTCAATCCTTAGGGCATGTTACACTGCCTCCGCATTTTTCTGGCATTTGTGCCTATGAGATGTGATTGAAATAATGTTGTTTCCCTTAGCAGTTCAATTACATTTCTATTTGATGTGCATTTAGGCGGCAACAAATACAATTATTATAAAGACCAACTAATGCAAAAGTGTGCAGTTTTTTTTGCTTTCAATTGTGTTCTCAGTTACATTTGAGTATTCCTCTAAGATTTCTCTTTCTGCAAAGCTCAGATCATATGATTATATATATAGGTAATGTATCGCAGTTTGGACCACAATTCAGACCCTGTTCAGAAAGGAATCAGTGAGATTGGTTGCTTGACAAGTTGTCATTTTATAGCTTAGCCTACTTCACAAGGTTGTTGTGGAATTAATAATACATTGCACTGAGTTCCCTGGATGGAGAACTGGACAAAAACGAATGATAAAAATTGGGAGAAGGGGCAGTGGATTTGGGACTGCAACTGGGCGAATTACAGTGAAAATAATGTGTTTTATTCTGGATGGTCTTGTGCTGCTGTTCTTCTGGGAAAGCGTTGCGTCTGTGGAGTCCTGGAAGGGACCAGATTCCTCTGAATATTCATCGGGGTGGAAATTGGAACTTCTCAGCATTGTTTTTCATGATTTCTTTTTTCCTCCTCCCCTGCCCGCTTAGCTGGATTCAGTCACTGTGCTCTGCTTGTAACTCTTATTGCAAAGTTGTTGAAGAACAGCCAGATTTCAGCAACCAGAAAGATCCAGCTCCCTGATACTTTCCTGATAGAACTGAAGCTGCTTCTCCTTGCTCTGAGAAGGAGCAGAAGCTGCTTCTCCTGCTCTTCTAGGCTGCATGCTACAGATTTAGGCTGTCCACTGTTTGATATTTGGTTCTCTTTGGCTTTCCTGAAGGGGTCCTGAGACTCTCGTGTTAGCTACAACTAAGTGGTTTGGGAGCCTAATGTTTTCTTATTGGACCTTGTGCAGGAGTGTCATTGTGCCTTGTGTCATTGCAGAATAGCAAGGAGTTTGGGGTTAACAATTATCCATTTTGCAGTGAGTGAGATTAAAATTGAATGCTGCTAAGGATGAGCCTCTTTCCTACCTGCTTCCCTGTTATGTACAGCCCAGTCCTACACTCACTGGCATGCATGATGGATGGCTGCCGGTGCAGCGGCTGCCATATCCCGGTCACCAGCAGGGAACCAGGCTGGCCAAGAGAAGTAAGTAAAGAAAAATTTTATTTACCTCTCCAGTGTCTGTCTGGTCCCCTATGGGCCTACTTGAATCTATGCCAAGCTAGAATTTGGGTGCTGCCAGTGCCGCCGAGTTCCACCCCTCTCCTACCTCCTACGCCCCTGTCACAGCTTGATCCCTGCCCCAATCCACCCTCACTACCTGCAAAATAGCACCAACCACTGGACTGTGGAGCGCCACTGGTGGCACACAGCCTTCTGCCTTTGCACCGGTGGTAGTGCTTTGCAGACTGGTAGGGAGACTGTTGCACTACAGACCCTGGAATCTGTCAGCATACTGCATGACAATGATTGGGCAGTCGCTCTCTTATAGGACTAGAAAAGTTAATACTAATACATGTTTAAGTTTTAAAAGGAATGGCACCTTATTATGTAAGGATTCCAGGGTTCTTTGCAAACCCTAAAAGAGTTGAATAAATGATTTGTTTTCATAGAATATAGGAGTGGACACAGTAGACTGGCTTGTTTGTTTTTTGCCCCGCCTGTTGTTCTGGCTTGGGGTGGATTCACATGCTCAAAAATATTTTTCTTTGTGGTGCTGCCCACCATGTTGACAACCACAATAGCAAAGGGATTCATTTTGGTCTGGGGCTGTGTTAACAGAAAGCATTTTACCCCTGCACATGCCCACCGTATGTGAGCGGTACACCACATGAACAGAAATAGAGCAGTGACAGGCCGATCCTAACCCATGCTGGAAAGGGCAGCCCAGCTGGCCTGCCCGGTGTCCAGCATGGGGTTGGGACCATCTGCAGCTCAGCCCAGGACAAGAGGAATTCATTCCCCTTACCCCAGGTATTGTAGCAGCAGCAGCCCAAATGGCTCTTCTTGGATCTCCACCACCTGAAGAGGTGGTGCAGATCCGAGCTGCCTGGCACTGTGCCAAGTTGCCTGTGAGTGGGGTTAGGATCTGGCACAAGGGCTGGATTTAAAAAGATCAGCAACTGCTTGGGCAGTTAGGAAGGTTCTTCTTTATTTTAAAGAAATTTTTAAGCTTATTGTAAACTTTTAATTTACTTAGAGCGCAATCCTAACCATCTTTCCAGCACCACTGTAAGGGCAATGCAGCTCTGAAGTTAGGGAACAAACATTTCCTTGCCTTGAGGAGGCCTCTGTGACTGCTACCCAACTGCAGGATGCAGCACATGCCCCATTGGCATAGCTGTGTCAGTGTGGGAAAGTTGGGCCTTATTTACTTAATTTGATTTGATTTGATTTTGTCATATGGGGGGGCATTACAAAATTTTCCTCCTTCATAATGTCACTTCTAGCCATGACATCACTTCCAGTGGGTCCTGACAGTGTCACTCTAAAAAGTTGGTCCTGGTGCTAAAAATTTTGACAACAACTACTCTAGAGCATTTGAGGAATAGCTACCTCCCCTGCCCCCCAATTCACTTTAAGCTATCAGAGCTGTTGGATTGGGCTAAAAATGTCCTAATAGTTCATAAAGGTTTGATGCTGGCAGCTGAAGAATTCAAAACATTTCAGCTCTGGGCAGAGCTGGTAGGCAAACGTTAGTTGTTGGCTACTGATAATGTGATTCTCAGCCTAGGGCCCTGAAAAATTTATTCCACACTGATCTTAGTGGCCCCCCACCAGTCTTTTCAAAGCCCTATTGATGGCTCCATCCCTGCTAACTAAAGCATTTGTCATTTCCTGCGTTTAACTTAGATGATAGCATCACTACTACGGTTGTGTGGCTTCAGTCTAGTTTTCTGTAAACTTCAGTTGAAATTGGTACAAGGTCTAACCCCAAGGTATTTGAGAGAGGTATTTCTGGAGATTTTTTTGCAGGGTCATGCGAACTCTCATAACAAGAAAGGGGGGAGGAGTGGGTGAATGCCATAATTAATGCCGTATGGATTTATTTCTTTCTTCTCCTCCAGGAACATCTGTTTTGCGAATCAACCTCATTCCTA
This sequence comes from Tiliqua scincoides, assembly GCF_035046505.1. Classification (NCBI taxonomy): domain Eukaryota; kingdom Metazoa; phylum Chordata; class Lepidosauria; order Squamata; family Scincidae; genus Tiliqua; species Tiliqua scincoides. The sequence continues at coordinate 124,261,749 of NC_089822.1, forward strand.
CCCATATTTATTGCCAGTACTGTTTCCCCTGCAAAAGCACAGTTCTTTCCTTTTGGGGCGGGGGGGGGGCATTGCTATATACCTGGCAATGCTAGGGTGGTGGTGCAGAGGCAAATGGAGATAATGGCAGGTAGCATTACTCACTGTTGCTTGACTGTGGCTCTTTGCTTGGCTGTGTCCCCTTAACTGTTCCTCCCTTCCTGCGAGCCAACCCAGAGTGAGTTGGCTGGTGTGTGAATGGGGTTAGCTGGGGTAGACTAGTGTGGAGACTTCTCAGCTGTGGTCTCCCCCTGAAGGGCTTGTAGGAGGGCATGATCCGGGAAAAGTTGCAGTATTTGTCTTGCCTCTGGGAACATCTGTTTTGCAAATCAGCCTCATTCCTATCCATATTTATTGCCAGCGTTGTTTCCTGTGCAAACGCCTGCGCCAGACATCCTCTGACTTTCTGTCAGAGAAGTGGATAGAGTTGAGAGAGCGGTTGAGACAGGGAAAAAGAAGACAGCACGAAACCCAGTTGCCAAGACTGGCCTTGGGACCAGTGGAACCCAATGTGGGGTGCTGGTGCGACCCCCCGCCCCGCTCACCAGGCAGCCGCAGCAACTGCAGCCATGGCAAGCCAGTTGCTAGTGGTCCTGCATGCAAAGCATGGCACCTGGAAATAGTTGGCGGTGACATAACGTCACCGCCAACTACTTCCAGAAGGCCCATTGCAGGCCAAAGAGTCCCAGGGGGGAGTACGCAAGTCCACGCTACTCTGCTCTCCCAGGCTGCCAGATGCTGCAGCAGTCGGACAACTGCCTGCCACCCCAGTACAGGGCCCCTCAGAAAGTGGGGCCCAGTGTCACAAAATAGGCCATATTGCCCTGAGCTGGCCCTGCTTATCGGGATGTGTAAGGCCCAGTCCTATTGGAAGTGCTGGCGGAGTGGGGGTTGTTTCTGGGTGAGGAGGGGGGAGGAAATGTGGGGGTGGGGAGGAGGCAGGAGGGATGGATCTGGTGGTAATGGCACATGCTGAAAACCTCCATGCCTTTTTTCCCCTCATAGAACATGAGCCACCAAAATAGATGGTGTATGTCTGAGGAGACCTGTAGGTAGAGGTGTTTGAAAACAGTTTATTTATTTTACTCAAAAGCAAGCCCATTGTGTTCAGTAAGGCTGTAATCTTACCTTACTCACCAGAAACAAACACCTCTACACAGAAAAGTACTGTTGGATATAGTGTAGAACCATTCAGTAAATACACATAATCAGATGGCACAGAAGTTGAATGCTTGGAAGCCATTGGATCTGTTATAGCTGTAAGGCCTGACAATCTTATGGTCATGCTAGACTTGAACCATCTGTAAACCTAGCAGATAAATGACTCAGGATCAAGTATATTAATCTCCATAGGTCAGTCATGCAGTTATCCAGGAGGTTCCTCTGAGTCTGATGAAGCTCCTCTTTGGCAGGCCACGTGCCAAGATGTTAAATAAAAGGGGAGGGGAAGGGACAAGTTTCTCTGTTGGTCAAGAATGAGAAAGTAGCTAGGCATATGGAAAGGGAACCTGTTTAGATGATACATTCTGCCAGTTTATTCATGCAAATAAGTGAATGGTCTACTTATATGAGTAGAATAACATTGGCGGAAAAGCCATGGTTGAAATTGCTACTCTAGCTATAAGGCTGATTGAACCCCTTGCCTCAGGTTGGTGGAGGGGGCAAGCTGACACGGGAGGTCCTGCATCCATACCCCCACTGCACTGATCCACCCTCTTCCCTGCCTACCCTGTCTTCTTCTTGTGTACTCTTGAGTGTGCAAGAGGAGGTTAGGGAAGGCTGACCTCCTCCTTCTCCAGCTCCTCTTTTGCTTCTTGTAAAATTATCAGTGGAGAGATTCTGCTCCCTGGAATCTCCCAGCTGAGCCACTTTACATAAAGTGGTGCAGACCAGTTGCAAGAGGACAAAGACTGTCAGATGTTCATTGGTGGTGGTGGTGGGGTTCATATGCATTGATGGGAGTAGGATGGCAGAATTTGAGAGTGTTTTGGGGCAATGGATTGGCTTGGTCCTCCTTCCCCTGCACCTCCTGTTCCTTGTATGTGAAAATCCTGGGCTCTACTCCTTAGGCTGAGTTTCTTGTCTTTTTCCTCAGTGGCTTTTTCCCTGTTTGTAAAAGTGAGATTGACATGCTGTGAAGATATAAGGACAGAGACTAACTGCCTAATCTGTCTCCCTCTGGTAGTTTTTTTTTTCTCAGCTCAACATGAGTCTCCTCAAGTTACATTTTTCACCTGTAGGGGGCAAAGCTATGGATATGGAGATATGAAGAAAGATAGATATGGAGAAAGCCATGGATGACCTGAACCTGTTCTCTTTTGTGTGAAAAATCAGCTCTGAGCAAGGGATGTTTGAGCTGAAAAATCTCTAGAAAGAAAAAAGTTTAGGTGCGTCTTTCTCTCCCTCCTTCAGACTGTACTTTCTTTTTTTTAAAAAGCCACAGAGGAAAAAAAACCACTGACCTTTGGGTAGTACCTTATCTTGAGTCTCATGCTTGAGTCTCATGCTGAAGAAATAAGGGACCCACCCTCTTGCATTTGCTTGAGCAATTGTTTACATGAGTAAGCTGGGTTGTCTGAACTGGCCCTAAAACTGCTGAATCGAAGGCTCAAAGTGTGGCTTTTCCAAGATGCACACCCCATTTGCCAACGTGTGGTAACAAACAACACTGCTTTGTCCTAGTTGAATTCCCTTTAAAAAAAAATCATAACTAGCAGACCTCTAAGAGTCAGCTGGTATGGCCAGATTCCAGAGCAGAGTGGGATACAGAATCCAAAAGTCCACAGGAGCTGCTTTGAGAAGAATGGAACGTATTTGAGAAAGCACGGTTGAATCTTTTTTTTAAGGTTTGCTAGCTCAGACAGCTGTGGCCACATCAGCCCATATTTGAATTGCTTTCTGGGGTGATCTGAACAGCCAACACTGGTCAGGAATGTGCATTTGTTAAAAGGAGTCAGATTTGTGATCTTAGGTCAGACCAGTGCCTGAAATTTTGCTGTTAACTGCTGGCAGCAGTAACATTTTACTGGTGAATGAGAAAGAGGGGTTGTGCCTCCCTGGGTTTATCTAATACTACTGTTCAGTTTTCTCAGTGGAATTGGTCTTCTTCCCTGTAGGCCTGAAAGCAAAAAGGCAAAAAAAGAGCCATGTTCAGCAAATTGGCTCCCACAGAGAGAGAAAGAGAGAAGATCTTTTCTCTTCTGCAGGAATAGCTGCCCACTCTTTATTTTTAGCAAGTTGGCTCTTGAACTTCTCGGCTTTTAAACAGGGGAGCATTTTAAAATGGAAGGCCTTGCAGCTGCACCATTCCCTCGCAATCTGAACTGTACTTTATATCCAGAATGAAGGGCTCTTTCTTCCCTTTCCAGAGTTGGGAAGTCTTCTAATTCTGTGTAGAGTAATGCCTTGGCTGGCATATCTGCTGTTGCTTAATTTTTTTTAATGAAGCAGCAACAGCAATAACCTTGATTTACCATGGTCTTTTAAAACCAAAACGTTTTTTGGGCACTTTCATTCTAAGGAAACTTTATGTTTTTTTACTTTGTATTTTTAGAGAGCCTTGTATAATTTTTGTCCCAGAGCAAATACTCGTGGTTATATCTTTCCCTGGAAACTGCTGGGGATAAAGCTTATGCCAAATAGCTGTGTGACCAAAGTTAGACAATCTAAAATTCTTCCAGATCAGCTTAACATTGTTATGATTTCAGGTTATTGTTAGCCAGTAGCTCTGCACAGAATGGAACAAATATTTCAGATCCCTTGGCAGCAAATTTCTAGACACTAGAGAGGGTGGGTATATATGACTTTTCCAGTCATGACATGAGAAGGACCCTTGGTTTTCATTCAGTGCAGTGAAATTTGAATATCCACCTATGAAGGATGCCTATTGGCTAGCTCCCATTATGTCATGAGCCTACTCCTCCCTTGCAATCCCCAAAGATGTTTTGCAGCTGTTTAAAAAATGTTTCTGTTGTTTAAAATATAACAATAAATGCAAGGGTGAACATATTAACAAATATTTATTTAGCTCTTTAAAAAATAAAGGAGAGGGCAGTATGCAGGGAGGAGCAAAATAGGCACTGAACCAGTGTTCATTTTCATGGTGTAAATCTCTTGTGCAAATTGCAGAGCTGGGAGAAAGTCACAGCCCAATCCTAACCAACTTTCTAGTGCTGCTACAGCCTCAATGCAACCCCAAGGTAAGGGAACAGAAGTTCCCTTACCTTGAGGAGGTCTCCATGACTGCCGTCTCACCTTAGGTTGCCCCGTTAGCATGGCTGCAATCAGTGCTGGAAAGTTAGTTAGGATGGGGCTGTCTGTCTACTGCACATATGAAGAACCCACTGTGACTTTATTATTGGTACGTCTGTTTTCACCCTAACCTGGTGAGTCTCCAAGGACTCTGAGTCTTGGAAGGGACCAGGCGGTCTGAATTGCTTGGGTTGGTCAGGCTTGGTTTCAATATTAGGAGCTGTGCTTTCTGACTTGCCTGGTTAACAGTATCTTCTGTGTGTTTCATTCCAAGTTCAGCAGTTGACTGCAGGGACTCTGGGTTGGAGACGTGGGTTGGGGTAGTGGTTGTTCTTAGATGACTTAGGAACTAACCTAGTCCTGGGAATTGGGGTTATTTTCTTGACACTTCTGGTTTTGGTGGTGACAGCCACATTGCAGGGTACTCTAAAAGCCTCCTGGTGTGTCCGTTGTGTCCTCCGTGCTGAGGAAACTTCATGTTGCACCAGCCTCCCTCTGAGTTGCATTGCCATTCTCAGCATCACCACTGCATGGTGAAAGTTGATACGATTTTCTCTGTCCTTCTGAAGAGGGCCCACAGGGCCTGGTGGAAAGCATTTTGACCAGAGTTTGCCAGAGCCTGCCACCTTGCTTCTGTTATCCTTCTATGTCATGCTTGGCTTGGTGTTAGAGCTCCATTCAGAGGCCAGTTGCCTCCTGCAGGGCTATTATTTATGTACGCATTCGGCAAACGCCACTTCTGGGGAGCCGCAGGCTTGACTGTGGCAAAAGGAAGGAAGTGACTGCTGCTTTTCAAAAAGGATGAAGGGAGGGAGATTGTGCTGCTGGAGGCTAGTCCCCGTGGCGCTGTTCAGCGGGAGGTCATGCTTTGTCAAGTTTGAGGCCTTGAAGGATATCGTGGCCATGACAGGCTCTGTAAATCCAGGACGAGGCTTGGGTTTCTCCACAAGCACTTTGACAGGCTCGTAGGGGTGAGATTAATGGGGGTGGGAGAAGCCTCCCTGAATGAGAAAGCAGGCTGAGGGGAGCAAAATGCCTTTTGTATCTGAGTGGCAGGTCCCAGGGGTCAGCTATAGGGATGGTTTAACAAGGATATCCAATTATAATAACAGATAAGCTAGAGCTTTGGCAGCGCTCTAAGTCCCTTGAGCGGATCTGCAACTGCTGGGTACTCTGTAGGCACTGGTTCACTGGTTGGCTACAGGCTTCTTGGGTTATCCACTTAGGAGTTGTTTGCATAGAGATTTCATTCTCAGTTATTTTGAACTTACAGCCCAGTCTGTAATTGGCTTAAACTGAATCTCTTAAAAGGCATGTAACTCAGTTGCACCTCCAAGCGCAAGTTCTTGTAATTTTGGAAATAAGTTCTCTGATTTGAAATCAGTGGGGCTTGCTTTTGTGCCGAGTTAGTGTGGGATAACGCTATAAATGTGCTCCAATCCAGATGGCCTAGTTTTGGTTCCTTGGTTAGGGAAAGCTCTCTGAAACAGTGCATTGATGACGGCAACATAGGTGAATCATAACCGTGACAGCACATCAGAGTGGTACCTAATTTGTTCAATGGAGAATTATGTTATGTAATGTGCAGTAATAGAAAGAACTGCAAAGAAACGAAAACAAAACCTGCCAACTGCTTTTCTGTGCTTCAGTCATTCAGGTCAGACATTACAGGAACATGATCCGTGCAGAGCAAAAGCTCTCCCCCATCCCATTCAGAATCCGTTTGTGACTTGGATACTGTAATACTTTCTGGATTTATGTTTTATTGCTCTTTTGCAGAGCAGTTTCTCTGTCGGTACTAAATGGCATTGACTTTCTGGCTTTTGCTGGCTATTTATTTTACATGTGTGTGATTGGCCAAAGCTCCAAGGCATAGAAGATGGGGAGCAATTAGCAGAAAGCAGCTGCGTCATGGAGAATGTCTTCCTTGAAGAAGGGACCCTGGCAGCAGGAGATATGGCACAAATTAATGCCTTGTGTACGAAGCCGCGTTCCAAACATGCTAGACAACTTGTATGTTTTCTTCAGCAGCATCCCTGCTGCATGTCCTCAATCTCTGTATCCCTTTTGCAATGTAATAGTCACAGACAAGAGGGAATATTCTTTTTGCCCTGGCTAGTATAGTTTTGCCCTGTATGTATAGTTGTTGTATAAGTTACCCTGTGAATGTAAAAACATTAGAGTTGTCTTACTGGATCAAGTTAAGGTCACCTAGCCCAGCATTCTTTCTCTGACAAGTGACTAACTATAGACTTCTGGGAACTCATAGGCAGCCCAATCCTATCTGCCCCAGCACCCAGAGGATCAGTGGCACTAAAACGGCTGCTGCTGTATCCTGTAGGCACCGCAGCAACTGCTGGAGTCTCCTTGGGATAAGAGAGCATTTGCAGCCGGCAGCAATGGGTTTCCTTGGATCTGTGCCCGCTATTGAGTGGGTGCAGAACCGAGGAAGCCTGTTTAGGGCTTCCCGGCCAAGGAGGGAGCACAGGATATGGTAGCAGACTCTGCTGCCATCTCTGCCCCCCTCCCTGGCCTGATTCCGCCTTCCACCCGCCCAGTTCTGCCTTCCCCCTACCCTCCTTCCTGCCCCGAAAAGCCATTCTGTAGGCTGGCAGTAACACTTACTGCTGGCCCTTCCATTCTGTCATTCACCTGGTACTGAGGCCCAGCACTGCCCCACCTTGCTTCCTGGGTGCCGCGAACGTGATTTACGGCATGTTCACGACACCAACAGCCAGCGGTGTGGACCATGCAATTGGCCCTAAAGTCTCCTTTTGTTTCCAGTATCAGGTACATCAGAATGTATACTGCTTTTGAACTTGGAGGTTCTGTATAGCTGGTATGGCTAATAGCTATTGATTGGTCTATTCTCCATTACTTTATCCAATGCCTTGTGGTTATACACTGACCTAGTGGACTTCAGCATAGTGGTGGAGAATTCCAAGAGGGAAGAATGTACAGTTGGCCCACACCTTAAGAGAGGGTTATCGTCCAAAGTCAGCATGTAAAGCCAAAATTGCATATACTGTATCTTAAAAAAAAAAAAAAATATGCATGGTCTTTTAAAGAACTAAAATCACAGTATGAGAGAGATGTGGGAACTGAGATAACTGAGGGAACAGCAGTGTCATTATCCCATTATAGGTTTTCTTCAGGACATGCACTGAGTAAGTGGAATGGAACGTCCCTAAAGGGCGCACACATGTATTTGAACTTGTGCAAGTAAAGTATGCGTAAGATGTGGGCTAACTCTATTCTGCAAAGACGTTAGACCCACTTTACATGTACCTGACTGATTTGGTTGTTGCCTCCTTCATGGTCCCCCTCCCCCCATATTGAAGTCTGCAAAATATTTGGCATGTCATGCAAGTGACATCTTGGCACTTTGTGGGCAGAAGGCTTCATACTAATGTCAGTTGATACGGGAGCAATCATGGAGCTATAGCAATCTTGTCACTAGGGGTACATGCGGGGGGGGGGATTAGCCTGACCTATAAATTAGTTTGAAATATAATATAGAGAATCCATTCCCCACTGAATCTGGTGCAATTGAGCTTTGGATAGTCTTCCCATCCACATATATAACTGATGTGTCTCTTGAATCCTGCAAGTTTTGCAGTCAGCCATAGATTGCATTGAAAAGTAATTCCTTTTGAAAAATTTTCCATCTTTGAAAATACCAAACTACCCAACTTTTTGAGTTCAGATTCCTGTGTGCATAAAGCAGAGACATCAAGGACGGAGGGTCCAATCCTATCCAATTTTCCAGTGCCGGTGCAGCCATGCCAATGGTGCATGTACTGCATCCTGCGGTGGGGAGGCAATCACAGAGGCCTCCTCAAGATAAGGGAACATTTGTTCCCTTTATCTTGGGGCTGCACTGCTGGAAAGTTGGATAGCATTGGGCCCGGAATCAGTAACTGCCTGATGTGTCAGTCTTTGTCTTTGGCAAACGTGTTTGACTTGTCTTGCTATTAATATAATGTTGAATCATGTGGACACAGAGCAAGCAGGCAGTAGTTTTTAGGCATCAAACTGAACAGAAAAAGCTGCATTTCCAATCTAGACAGATTATAACCTGAAAGGCTTTGAGGGTTAGCCTGCCTGTGTTTTATCCTTTCTTCCTAAATTAAACAGTGCCAGACTGATTGACTGTCCTTTTTGTAGAAGCATTGATCCAGGTCCTTAGCTTAACATCAGACAAAACAAGGGTTAACATACAATTTAGATTGGAATGAGAAGATTGGCATAGCCTTGGCTTATTGGCATCTTCGCAAGTGACCCTAAGAACAGTATTTGGATGTTCTTCAACTGCTACCCTGATCAAAAAGATGCAGTACTGTGGTGAAATTGCTCTCATTTGCTTGCCGAAGAGCAGAGCTGTGACCAAGAGAAGGAATGCAGAAATCCTCACCAGAACCTATTAGACCTGGTGACGTAGCACAGTGAGCAAGAATTATAACTCTGTGGGTAGCATTCTAGTTGGAAGAAACTGAATGATATACAAACATTTCCGTATCATTTACCTCTTCCTTTGAAAGCCGCTTGTGTCTTTCAATTCCATAGACCACCATATCCAAACATGACAGAAGCGTACCTATTTTTCAAATACCAACTGGTTGGAAAGGATGGGCAGCCTTCTGAAAGGCAGCCTTTTGCTGTATTTGCAAAGAGCAACTGTTCCATGCAGAAATAATTACATCAGATGTTCCCTCTCAGTAACGGCTTCAGTGTAGGGCAGGGGTGTCCAAACTTTTTGGCAGGAGGGCCACATCATCTCTCTGACACTGTGCTGGGGACGGGGGGGGGGGGGGGGCGGGAATAAAAAAATAATTAATTTACATTTCAGATTTGAATAAATGTACATAAACTTAAGTAAATGAATATATTAGAGATGGAACTTAGATGAATGAATGAAGGTCTTGCAATAGCTCAAGGCCTTCACAAAGCAAGACCAGCCTTTCCTTTTCTGCTGCGCCTGCATCACGGATGTGAAACAGCAAGCAGTGGAGGGAGCTCTCATCCCACAGCTCATGCAAGAGGTCAGACAGTTGCCCTCACACTGAGAGCAGTTGCATCGGGCCAGCATGGGCTCCAGCAAGTCTCTGGAGGGCCAGAGGCTCATTGGACACTGGGGGCTACCCATGGGCCAGACTGGGAGTCCTCAAGGGCCGCAAGTGGCCCCCAGGCCAGGGTTTGGGCACCCCGGTGTAGGGTATTCCTTTCTGCTTGCTGTACCCTGCAGTGGAAAAGTTACCCCTGGGAGAACATCTGTAATTGAACAGAACCGGATGCCAAATCCTGACCATCTCTTGCATTTAAATCTCTCCCAATTTCTGGATCACAACAGAGACTGCAACCTTGATCGGGAGCAAGGGGTGGTTTGCCTGTATAGTGTTCACACTCGCACACCAGCTATGTATGGGAATCCTAACACTGGAGTCATTAATAAGCAACTGTTCAGAGCATTTGTTTGTATACTTAAAGTATTTGTGCCCTGACTTAAGGCCCCAATCCTATCCAACTTTCCAGCACTGGTGCAGCCACAATGCAGCCCTGAGGTAAGGGAACAAACATTCCCTTATCTTGAGGAGGCCTCTGTGACTGCCTTCCCACCACAGGATGCAGCACATGCCCCATTGGCGCAGCTGCGCCGGCACTGGACGATTAGATGGGATTCGGACCTCAGCTTCCAGACTGACTTCCAGAAAATTGAATAATGGGAAAATCTAGCATTACAGTAGAAAAAGGGTGGGTGTGTTTTGTTCCTTGTTGGCTTCTGGTTCTCCCTCCTCCTTTTAGCAGACCAGTTCTGTGACTGCTGTGAGCAGGGAGGGGCCCACTCAGCTTGAAAGGTACAGGCATGTGAAACTTGCAGAGGTGCTGGCTTTTTCTTCTGTTTGCTTCTTTCCTCCTCCTTCTCATAGAGCAGTCTGTGGTTTTGTTGCTGCTGAGGCAGGGGTGGGAACGGAGAGGAGCATGGCCAGGTTTTCTTAGTTATTTCTTGCACAATTACTTGATGTTATCCTTGCAAAAACCCTGTGAGAGACTGGCTTATCTGTGATTTCACATTATTTATGTGGAGAACTCCTATGCATGTCTACTCAGAAGTAAGTCCCATTGTGTCCAGTGGGGCTTACTTGCAGGAAGCTATGTATAGAATTGGAGTCTACGGGCGCAATCCTGGGATTGAGTTGCGCTGGCCCAGGTGGGTTGCAAAAGTGCCATAAAGCACGTTTACGCCTCCTCAGGAGTAAACCGCGTCTGCTCACAGAGGTGCGCCAACACACGGAGGCTGAATCCAGCCTCCATGGTGGCTTACTCTGTGAGCCTTGCGCCAGCCTGACTGGGCTGATGCAAGACTCTGGGGTGGGTGGGAGGGAGGCATTCCAGGGTGGGGGGGAAGGGCGGGCAGTGGGTGGCCCCAGGGGTGGGCTGATGGGGAGCGGGAGGCGGGGCTGGGATCCAGCAGTTATGCTGGGTCCCAACCCCTGTTGCCGGGGAGATTGGAGTGGCTTGAAGCTGCTCCACTCTTCTTGGACTTGTGCCACCTCAGGAGGTGGCGCAAGTCCAAGAAGACCCATTGGGGCCAGGGTGTCTTACCCAGGGGTAAGGGGAAAAGTTTCTCCTTGACTCTGGCTGAGCCACCTTGGGCCCCTATCCTGTGCTGGATACAGTGCTAACCTCTTGGCTTGCTATTCCAGTGCAGGATAGGATTGCACCCTTAGTTTCAAATCCTAACCAACTTTCCAGCTCAGACATAGCTGTGCCAGTGGAGCATGTGCTACATCCTGCAGTTGGGGTGGGGGCAGTCATAGAGGCCTCCTCTAGATAAGGGAATGTTTGCTCCCTTACCTCAGAGCTGCATTGCCCTTATGTCAGTGCTGGAAAGTTGCTTAGGATTGGGTCCTAAAGCACTTTGGCTTCTAAACTGGACTTGGCAGGGACTACTCAGCCACAGTATGGGTTCTGGGTGAAGACTCTTTCAGGAATGCTCTGTCATCACCCTGGCAGCTAATGGGCATTCTAGGGCCCGTGGACCCTCCTTAAGACTTGGGGGGGGGGTCCTGGTTTGGAGGCCTGGCCCTTCTTTGCTTCTGAACTGCCACCTTTCCTTTGTTTTCTCTGTCTCATCATTTCTTCTCCTTTACAATGTTCCACCTTTTGTCCCATCCCCTCTTCCATGACTATTAGTATCTCTCTTACTTTTTTTCCCACTCTCACCTTCCTGTTCTCCTTTTCTGGCATCTCCTCTCCTTTCTCTTATAGTCTTGGGGTCTCCCTTTAGCTCCCTCCTTTTCCATTCCTCATTACTATTTCCTTCTCTAATTCTCTCTTCCTCTCCTCTTCCTCCTCTGACCCTCTCCACCCTCCAGTTCTCAATCCCAGTCTTTTTCAAGGGCAAATATGTCCACCCAGCCCCAGGCTATTTTAAATCACTTTCAGTGGCATAGTTAATGGTGTCTCTTTGCCCAGTGACATCTGGTGATCATGTCATTGCCCAGTGTCATGGAATTGGTTCCTCATTCTGGCTGTTCCTTGGCCTGTTATGGGGCACTGGCGTACCTGGGGGGGGGGCAGACGGGGCAAATGCCCCGAGCACAGACCCTCCAAGGGCGCCTCTCGGAGCCTCAGCCCTGCCCCCCGAGCGCCCAGGAGCGCTGCGGAGAGGAAGCTTGCTGCCTCTCCGTCAGCGCCTCGGCACTGACTGAGCCACCCCGCTCCCCTCCTCCTTTATAGGAGGATAGGAGAAAGGAGCCCTAGAGAGGCACTGACATTCTAGGGCGCCCATCTCGTCGCCTCCTATTAAGGAGGAGGGGAGGGGGCGGCCTAGTCGGCACCGAGATGCTGCCTGGGAGGCAGCTTCCCACTACCTCCCAGGAGCGCTCCTGGGTGCCCTGCTTCACCTCTGAGGGCATCCCTCAGAGGCGGAGCGGAAGCAGCATGTGCCTCCTCCGACTTCGGAGGAGAAGCTTGCTGGTTCCTGGCCCGGGTTGCCCCTGCTCCGCCGCGGAGAGCGTCCCTCTGAGTCAGAGGGGAAGCTTCCCGGCCCAGGTCACCCCTGCTCTGCCTTGGAGGGTGCCCCTCCGAGGTGGATGGGAAACAGCACCCACCCCCTCCGACTTTGGAGGAGATGCGTGCTGCTTTCCGGCCCCCACGGAGCCTTCCGCGCAGCTCACAAGCTGCGCAGAAGTCTCTACTGCAGTGGTCTGGGGCTGCTGGAAGCAGCCCCAGACCGCTGCCATGGAGACACCCCCCCCCGGCGTGGAAGGCTCTGTAAGGTCCTTGGCTGCCTCCTCCGTTCCCCCTTGTTTCAAAGGGGGAATGGAGGAGGCAACTGCGCGAAAGTAATTGCGGTGACGATGACGTTACTGCAATTACTCTGGGTCATTGCGTGGGGGGCGGAGAAGGGGGGTGAAGCGGGGTGTGGGGGGCGGAATACTGGGGGTTGCCCCGGGTGCAGGGACCCCCAGGAACGCCACTGTTATGGGGCGCTGTGTCTCACAACTGTTAACAGTAATTAATTAGATTAGAAAAAACTAGCCTAATGGTTTCAATTACATTAATTTATTAATAGAGCATTCATGTGCCTTTGGGAATAAATATAAGGACCATTTGCTGCCATGTGACCCTTTCCAACAGTGTGTCACTGCCTAGCGGGGTTTGATTGGCAAGTATGTGGGACACTCCCTTCTTTGTGGTTATGCCTAAACTCTGGAACTCCTTCCTCTGGGTTGTTCATGCTGCTTTTCCTTAATGCCTTTGGCATCACTTAAAAACACACCTGTTTGTCTGTGCCTTTGGGTTAAATTGAAGGGGATCTCCCTGATTTAACTGTTTCTAGACTATCGTAAGATTTTTTCTGTATGTTTTTGGAATTCTTATTGTATGTTTTTGGTAGTCACTTTGAGGCCATGATTAACAAAGGAAGCATACAGACTGAAAGATAAATAAGTATATACCTTATATGCATATGTAGAGGGGTAGATTAATACTGGGAGATAGTATTGCGTAGACACTGGGTGGTAGAGAAAATCGTGTTCCCCTGCTAAGATAGCAGAGGTAGAATTGATTCTCGCACTGTCATGATGTTGGATTATTTGTCATCATTGTACACTGTGGGGTTGGGAGGTCCTTAGTGGTGTCTGATGACTTGTGCAGATTTTCTGAAGTTGCATTGTCCTGGAGCTGCTGTTTTTAGTGGTGAATTAAAGATGGATTAATGGTGCCCTGGGAAGTCTCCCGTGTGAAGTTAGCATCCAGCTAAAGCTTAAACTGAAATTTGAAAGTTCCCATTAATAGACTTGCTTATACTGTAATTCAGTGTTTCTCAAACTGTGGGTCGGGACCCACCAGGTGGATCACATGAGTCCATTCCAGCTGGGTCTCCATTCATTTCAATATTTTATTTTTGATATATCATACTTGATGCTCCCATGGTATGTGACTGCATTTGGGGAAATGTGACAAATCTGTACTTTTAAGAGGCTACTATGTATATGCTTTTAACAATGACAGTAAATGAGACTTACTCCTGGGTAAGTGTGGGTGGAATTGCAGCCTAGGATTGCTAAAAATTTTCCAGCTTGATTATGCCATTTTTGGTCATGACATCATTTCTGGTGGGTCCTGACAGATTCTCATTCTAAAAAGTGGGTCCCAGTGCTCAAAGTTTGAGAACCATTGCTGTAATTCATATGTTGGTCACCACTGTACAGAAGGAAAGAGTTGACGTTCTCCGAGTTCTATTTCCAGCCCACTTGTGAATCACTCAGAATTCATATTTACTACTCAAGTCAGATATTTAGTGGCTCAAGTGCCTTCCACTCCTCTGACTCTTGTTTGTTTTTATAACTTTTATGTCTGTGTATAAAAAAAAATGCCTCGGGCTCTGAAGACATAAATTGTTCAAGTTAAATGGTCTTTTAAAATCTCTTTTGCACCCTGGGTCTTGGCTCCTGCATTCTACAATTAATGTCACATTTTAATCCTGGTCTTTCCTTAAATGTAGTGAATATGGATAAGCCCAGTTCTATGGTGAAGAGTCTGTTTGCTTTTTAAGTAGCCAGCTTTGAAATTATTATTCTAATAAAATGTCTGGTTTAAGAAACTAATATTGTTTTTTTTTCTCTTTTTTTGTTACTTTTCCTTTTCAACCTAGCACCGAAGACATGTAGCCCCAAACAGTTTGCTTGTAAGGATCAAATCACTTGTATATCCAAGGGCTGGAGATGTGATGGAGAGAAGGATTGTCCAGATGGCTCTGATGAATCGCCAGATATATGTATGTATCAGTCAACATATTGTATTTGTATTATGGGCTTCTGTCCGTTTACTGTCTTTTTGCGTGCCATGGCTCATGCCACTCTTCTTGCAGCCTTAGGATTATTAAAACATCATCTACCACAAATGCACTGATATCACCCCATTCAGGAAAACAGCTTCTCCTATAGCCTCATGCTCTCCTATAGCTTCTATCAGCCCAATCCTAACCTGCTGTGGAGCAGACAGACTGGTGGACCTGCACTGTGTCCAACGAAGGATTGGGACTGAAAACGGCTCAGCTTGGAGCAAGGGGAATCACTTCCCCTTAACCTGGGTAAAGCGGCAGCAGCACCAATGCGGCTTCTCGGATCTGCTCCTCCTCAAGAGGTAGCACAAATCCGAGCAGCCTGGGACTGCCCTGGACTGCCCAGGAACAGGGTTAGGATCTGGCATAACTGCCAGATCCTGGCTCTACCTCCTGCTTCCCAACTGACAGCCCCTGGGAACGTCTGTTGCCCACCTCCCCCCCCCCCCCCGGAACGTCTCCCTCCTGCCTCCTCCCCATGCCCCTCCGACCTCTGCCTCAGCTGAGCTTGGTCGACACAATCTTACCATGCCGGGCCTGGATCCAGTGCAGGGAGGCCAGTGCAACTACTTGCACTGGCCTCCCCAACTCTTAAGTCAATGTAAAGGTGCCTTATGGCACATTTGCAACACCCCCAGGTTGGCACAAGTGACTTGCACTGGCTTAACCTCGGGGTTAGGATTGCACCCTGTGCGTCTGAAATAACATCTTTTGGGCAGGAGGCATTTCTGATAGATGGATAAAGACTGAGTCACCTCCATGATTTGCTGCTCCTCCACAACCCTTTGGTGGCTTGGCCCCAAAAGGACATGTCTAGAAGTCATGTTTTTAAGAGTCTGTATGTGGAAAGCTAACATGCCAAGGACATTTTTCTAACTCAGCCTTCTCCTCCCTGGCATGCTAGGCTTTTGACGTATAGGAGAGTTTGACATGGGGGAACAGTCCAAGCAACCCCCCACCTACATGCTGAAATGCTATACTCCCAGGAGATATGTACGATGTGCTTTTTCTGAATGTTTGAGTTGGCTGTTCCTGCTTTTGTGTGTGTGAGTGTATGCACGCACGCAAGAAAGGGTTGCTGCGCATCTCACTCTATCCCTTTCTGATGATCTAGCATATCACTTCCAGATGATCAACTTACAGCACATTAAATACATAGTTGTTGTTCACATGTTGTGGGTGCTCCAGATGACTGTTCTCCAGTAGTACTTCCGTGTGCGGGTGGCTCATTTTCCAAGTATTCAAACCACAAAAATTTTGGGTTAGAGAATGCTATTTCCTTCCCCTTTCCCCCCTGTGGCTATACTTCTTAGTATCATGTGAAATGTGGCTGTGGGTATAGATAGTGCCTGTGATGTCACAAATGATGTGTAACACAGCTCCTCCAGCGTGTTCCTGATGCTTGTATCATTGTATGTTCTTATTTTATTTTTAATTGTACATACATTCTTAAGAGTCTGAGAATTTCTTGTAGCAATTCTCTACTATTCCACAAACCCTTTCTTCTCCCCTCGTATTTCATTTTTTGTTCTTTGTGCCCTTCACTGCTTTAGTTTTTTAGCACTTTCCTTCTCTAGTCCTGGTGCATGCATCTCTCTCTCTCTCTCTCTCTCTCTCTCTCTCTCTCTCTCTCTCTCTCTCTCTCTCTCTCTCAGACGGTGGGTAAGGACCCACCAGATGGGTCTTGAGGGAAGATGGGATGCTGGAAAGGGGGAGGGCTATGTGGTTATTTTGCTTGCATCTGTAAATAGGCCTTTTTTCTGATTCACTTTTCTATTGGAAAATGGTTGAGAGATAACCCAACGTATTGCTGCATTCTCAGGAAAGCAGCAGGCTCTTCCGTCACAATGATGGCACTTCCTGCTTGATGATGTCACTTCCGGCCATGAAATCACTTCCAGTGGGTCCCGGACAGATTGTCATTCTAAAAAGTGGGTCTCGGTACTAAAAGGTTTGACAACCACTGAAATAGACTAAAGACAGTTTATGGTCAGAACATGTAAAACAATAGTATATTTTATTATAGGACAAATCCACAGTGAAAGCCTCCAGTATCAATTAGACAAGAAGAACACTGGGAAGACAAAGCAGTTGGCAAAATAAAGCAATGCCAGAAGGTCTTCTGAAACAATAAAATCTTCGGTCTTTGCTGAAATGTTGTCCGGGAGAGTGCCAGCTGTAGCTCACATGGGAGGGAGCTCTACAGTGTGGGGGCAGTGGGTAAAGACTACCTTGTGAGCTGGATTGGGGCTTCTTTGAAAAGCTGTGCCTTTTGCTTTTCCCTTGGAGCTACCCTTGCTTCTCCATGCCCTCTGGCTTTCTCCTCTAGGAAGGAGCCACTTACAGTCAAGGCTCTGTTATTGAGAGGGATGTGCAGCCTCTCCTCCCAAAGCTGAAATGTTATTCGTGTTCACAAAACACTGTGGGCACCCGCTGAAATTTGTTAGAAGTTTTATCTGAGGAGGAATCCCAAATTTGGCTTCAAGTTTTGCTTCAAGTGAAATTTCAGTGGCAGCTCTATAACTGGTAAATTTAAAAACCATTCATGCTTCTACCACATAATGGGAGACTCCTGTATGGTTATAAGAGAATGGCTCTTTGTAGCTTCCTAGCTCCTTCAAGACTTTCAAGGAGACACATCCAGTGGCAGATAGCTATTTTGGTGATCCCCATCTTTAACCCATTTTTGCCCAGCTCACAGGTGTACACATTTCATCCCTGTTGCGTATATGCAACGTTGGGCAGAAATGGCTTAAGACAAGAATGTTGCAAAGGCAGTTAATTTCATCTGTCTACCCTCATTGTGAGAGCCAAGTGTGGAAAGAGCCAGCTATGGAAAAATTCAGGAGTGGGCAGATTGGGATGAACCAATAGGAGAGGCAACTTCTAAGTTGTGGTTTATTAGACACGATTTATTGAGAAAAGACTCTGTCTCATGGCACTAGTGAAAAAAGCAGC
Source organism: Tiliqua scincoides (assembly GCF_035046505.1). Lineage (NCBI taxonomy): Eukaryota > Metazoa > Chordata > Lepidosauria > Squamata > Scincidae > Tiliqua > Tiliqua scincoides. The sequence continues at coordinate 124,279,348 of NC_089822.1, forward strand.
TTTCTATATTACCCCTTTTCTGTGAGGAATACAGTAAATAAGGAGGCCTATGGGGATAAACGTCAGGGTCAGGCACCCCTCCTACAGCCTCTCAGCCTTTCCTGGGAGCTATCTGAGAATGACAATTTGGTGTGGAGCTTGACCTCCTCCTATTTGGTCCATGTGGGTCAGGGAGGCTGAGAGAAGCATTGAGAGCTGGTAGAGCCCTCCACTGCCCCTCCCAGGATGGGGAAGGCTAAAGGAGTCATCACTGCAGCACGCATGATTCCAACCTAGGCTACAATGGCACAAGGAGGCGCCAAGGCAAAGTTATGTGGATTTTATACCAAACACTCAGGTGCACTTCCCTGTTAGGTGGAAGAGGAGAAAACCTCAGTATGGGGCCTTTAATGAGGCACTGCTTTTCTGCATCCCAGCAGTTAACACTGACCCAGAACGGAACCATAGGAGAATAGGGGACCTTGAACTTGCATGTGAATTCCTCTTCTCTGTGGTTCTTATTGTACCCACTCTGACTAAATTGGAGTAACACACTGGGGATTAGGAAAGCCCACTGATTTGATTGTGGGCTTAGGCAGTTTGTTTCCTGGGGTATTTTCCTATCTGTTTTGGCATGTAGTTCCAGTTAAGCAGTTACAGTATATATTTAGATTGTGGGTAGGAAAGTGCTTCTCCAGGTTCTCAGTCCACTCTGGGGATTGAGAGGAAGCTCCTCTTTGTGCAGCAAGATCTGCTTGTGACTCTGCTTGACAAACACGGGGGAGAGGGAGGCTTCCCAGCAGCTGACCCACACCAGAACCACTGACAATTCGATGGTAAGCTCACATTTCCCCATCTTTGTCATGTGGAGTACAGTAGACACACAGTGCAGAAGGTGGCTTTGTTTCATAGGTGCCCCTGAGGAAGACCCTTTTTTTTTCAAAATGTGCTGGACCTAATAAATAGCATATTTTATAAACCAAACTATTTATTCGGATCAGCTAAAATATCACACAAAGTAGTCACCTGTCATGTTCTTCAGAAGTTTACTTCAGGTTGGGTATTAAAGTAGAATCGGTGGAAGGAGAGAATAGAGAGAGTGGGGCATGATGGAAAAGCCCATATCTAATACCAGATTTAAGATGGAGTGAAAGAGGTTTTATGTAAACGGACAGCCCAATCCTATGGTTACTGGTGTCCATGAGTCCGGCAGCGCCAAAACGGCGACTGCTAGATCTTGTGGGTGCCAGGATACTACTGGAGGTCTCCTCAGGGGAAGGGAGTGTTTGCTTCCTTACCCCAGGTAAACATCAGTTGGTGGCAATGGGACTTCTCAGCTCTGTGTCCGCGTTTGTGTGGGCACAGAGCTGAGGAGACTTGTGTCAGGCTGCCCAGGCTGGGAAGGAGGCTAGGATATGGCAGCAGAGTCTGCCTCGGCTCCACACCCCTCCTAGGCCTCATTCCCCCCTCCTTCTGCCTGCCTCATTCCTGCCTCCCCTGCTCCAAAAGTACCGCTATCCGGTGCTGGAAGAGTGCCGACCATCCGTCCATGTAGTGCTGAGGCACAGCGCCTTATTGATACTGGCCCAGCGCCAGTACTCCTTCCTCCCCTGGTGCCGTAACTGTGCCTTATGGCATGTGTACAAGATCTAGCGCTGTCACTGGACTCCAACGCCGTCATTGAAGTTGCATAGGATTGGGCCCTAAATTAGATCAGCACCTGCAAAGTACAAGACAAATGTCATCACTTTGAACTGAGGGCCACTGAGAGAAGGAGAGAGAAATACCTATTCCTCTTTAAAAAAAAAAAAAAATCAAATCTACCAGTTGCTTTGTTTTGTCTCTAGCACTAAATGGAAGATACAGGTTTTATATAGCACACCTTCGAGACTGTCTCTCCTGTGGTTTCTGCACTGGTAGCTTTTCTCCTCCTGTTGATAGGATAGAATGAACAGTAACAGTTAGAGTTGATGCTCTGCTGATTTGAGAATTCAGAGAAGACCAGTCTCTTAAGCAAACAAATTTCAGCACATACTTCAAGCTCCATGGCCTTGGGTACAGCTTGTAGCATGGATACGTTTTCCTAAAAAACTGAACCAATGTGAATGCATTATGAATGTGCCAGGGGCAATCCTTCAACACATTTAGACAAGACATGAATGTATATTTTGCTTAAACTATTTTGTTTTATGTCCTATACCAATGAATTGTCCACGATAATTGTATTATGAAACAACTTTATATGTGTAGAAATCCCCAGACCATTTCAAGAATAGCTCATTTGTAATTTTCACCTCTGTATATCTTTGGAAGTAGAGCAGGAAATTTTGAGAGTCATTTAGGCAGCATAATGCTCTTTGCCACAAAGATGTGGAAATTGGACTGCTTTTTCTCTGTAAGGAAGAGTTTTCTTAAGAAGGAATGAAAACTTAAGTTTGCCTAGTCCACAGGTATATACGTTTCTTCCCTGTTATGTATATGTAACATTGGACAGAAATGGCTTAAAATCAAAACAAAATGGGAATTCACATGATCAGAAAACTCACACTTGATGAATGCTACTAGACAAGTAAGCAACAAATGGTTTGTGCAAAATTTGAATAAATTACATCAGGTACATGAACTTCTGTTGTTAACGAATTAATGTAAATACAAAACTGGCTGTTAAAATGAGCATTATCACAATTAGTCATCACTTCCACATAAACATATATCTGTTTTGTTGAAGCATCTATGGCTCTATGCCAGCAGTTTTCAGCCACTGTGCCATGGCACACTGGTGTGCCACGGATAGATTGCAGGTGTGCCGCAGGAGTTTGGGGAGGGTAACTTTTTAGTAGGGAAATTAGGGGATTTGAGCCCCATACCAACAGCATAGTATGCCATGTCAATGATAAAATAACTGATGGTATGCCTTGACAATTTTAATGCCTTGTCAGTGTTCTGTGAGATGCAGTCATTTTACTTGTAGTACCCTTAACCACTTTTTGGTTTACTTTTTCCCCCTTCCCTCTGTCATCATGACTTCTACAATGATCTCAATATTACCCAGAAAATAACAGAAAAAACTTTGTGCTGTTGTTCCGCTGCTTGTAAAAATATTAGTACCGGCCCCCAACTTACTCCTGAACTATTACTATTACAGTCAATGGGGTAGCCTCAAGATTAGGGGGCTATGGATTGGGGATGTAGTTACTTGACCCTGAGAAATGTGAAGAGCAAAGAGAAGCATTAAGGTGAACTTGGCAAAGTGCTGAAACTGAGTCTGTTTGATTTCTATGTATTTGTAGCCCAGAAAGAGTTTTCTTCCCAGGTCAGACTAGTCAGTGACTTTGCAGTGATTTTGCCTGTGAGTGGGTTTACTCTTTGTGCCAGGTTGTGTAGGGATAATAGTTTTTCAGAGACCTGGAGGTGATATTATAGAGCTGCCATTTCTTTCAGTACACGAACATCTTCTTTTAAAAAGAAGATTTGCTCAATGTATGTCAGGACTTGTATGTATGTCTGTTGTGATTGCACAGCCAGTGCTCTTCTTTAGCCTTTGTGTCCCATCTATCTTGACAAAGACTGGAAATAGGGTCTTTGCTTTCATTTTCCTTGTGCAAATTTGTCTTTGCTTGAGAGAACTGAATGCACAAGGTCTGACTGATCAATTTTTGTGGCTGTTCCTTCACACATTAAACCTCCTCTCTCCTCTTCCTCTCTCCCTGGAACTAGCAAAGGGCAGATGTTCTGTAGGCAATTTACAAGAACACTGTGCTGCAGAAAAGGTGTAGTCAAGCAGAAATAGCCTAGAACATGCTCAACTCCTATTTCAGAGGATATTAGCATCAAGCACTTGGTGCAGTTTTGGAATCCAACATGGACTCACTTCCTTAATTGTTCCTTCCAGACAATATAAATATTTTAACTACCTAATTCCAATGGGTGAAAACAGGTTTGTTAGTGATGGGCACGGACACTGGATGGCTCATCTTGTGGACAAGGTCTGATGCTTGTAGAACCCAGAGAAGTTGAGGCAGAGCTTCAAGGAGCATCAGGGGAGACAGATCTTCAGTATTCAGAACCAAAGTACGCATTTTCCAGTCCCTGGCCAAGGTATTCTGCTTCGTTTGCTCAATTGTTCCCAGTCTCAAGTTTCCCTACCCTTTCAGTCCCTGTCAACAATACATAACTCTTTGAAGAAAAACTGAAACGTGGTCTATCTCAGAATAAGGCAACTCCTTTTATTCTGAATGTAAAATACTGTAAGCACTCTGAAGTGCTATATGTGTTGGCATCCTTCAGTCTCGGAAGACTATGGTATCGTGCTCTGAATAGTGTTCTGGAACAGTGTCCTCTCCAGTGCGCGAAGCCTGGGTAAAGTAGAAGCCTGGGTAAAGTGCTATATAAATGCGAATTATTACTACTAGTGCTGTTATTTTCTATATACAGATAATGCCCTCCATGCCTGCAAGCCTAGGGAATGTGGCCATAGGCTATCAGTATTAGCACAAAGCCACTGATGGGTTTCTTATTGAATTGAACCTGGTGTGCAGTGAACCTGAACAAGTCAAACACTTGCCCCATGTCTGTCTACACTCGTGTGGGATCACATTACAGCCGCAGCAGTAATAATGTGGAGCTTCTACCTGCTGCATATCTATTCTTGCAGCTAGAAATCTTGTTGCTGAGCTATACTGGTAGAACAATTAAAATCTCATGGAACATTAAAAACCTACACAAAGTATAAGTGGATACATTTTTAATGTATTAATTAGAATAGAATATTTTTGCAAACATTTAAAATAATCCAAGTGCTTTGAGCATGTATACTTCTTATGAAGTAACAGAATACTGTCTTTACACTTTCTGTAGTATCTCCATTAATAAAAGGGCTAAAGGCTTACTTTTTAAAAATGAAAATTGAATGTTTAGGGAAGGAATCTAGACTATCTTTGTGTGTGGTGCTGGGGTGTTGGTGCAGCCTTGCCCTCTGGGATGTCCATGCTCATATAAATCTTGTTTTAGAGGCATGTGCTTTTTCTTCTCCACAGCCCCTCTTCTTATGCTTGATTTGTGAGAACTGACTGGGCAGAGATGTCCGTAGACCTCCAGGACTTTAGGTTTCTCTCTTTCTTTATCCTTGTCACCTTTGTTGCAGCAGGGCCTTGTAACAGGAGCAGTTGTGCCAAGAGTAGACGTGAAGTTGATCAGTTCATATCTTGGGTGCCTTCAGTTATCCCTTTCAGCTGTTACTGGATCCCCCAAGTTTACACACATGCACACCCCAATTTTTTAAAAGGTGACATATTATAAGATAGTATATAAAATCAAACTTTAATGCAGTGTTGAGGAGTGAGACAGGCATGTCCTGGTATTGGCGGGGGTTCCATTCCAGAACCCCCTGAGGTTAAACTGTACCGTGGATACCAGGGAAGGATACCAGGGAACACACCCCTCACCTCTGGAGGGACTTTTGAGCCCAGCAGAGGCCATACACATCTGCCTGTGGCCTCTACCAGGCTAAGAATGAAACTTACAAGTGAAAAAAAAAAACATGACTTGCCTTTTTAATGCCTTATCAGGCCTCTGCTGGACTCAGGGGCTCCTGTGGATCCAATCTGTGGATAAGTGAATCTGTGGATACGAGATCTGCGGAAATGGGACCCCCTGTACACAGACAATTGCAACTGAATTTCATAGTAACATTACAGCAACTGAGACCAAGATAAAAAACATACCTGCCAAAGCACAGATCAAGACAAAAGTTAAAAGTAAACAAGTATAACTTATAGTGGCCACATCTTCGCACTAATAGTACTCTTTGTGTTGTTGAAACATAGTGGAAGCCTGTGTTAATTTTATGTAGTTCCCTGAGGGAGAAAATAAAGTTAAAAGGGATGTTTCCTCCTCTCCTCCTCCCTAGAAAGAGAAGAATATGGTTTACCTTTCATTGCTCTTGCTGTCCAGTTGTGCAACACTCTCCTCTGCAAGGTGTGGGTCTGGTGGCTTATTGTGTAGCATGACTTGCCTTGGAGAAAATACTGTGTAATTGCGGTTAGGGACAAATATCCCTGAAGAAATGAGAGCAAACCCTTTTCACATAAGTAGTTGTATTGCCCGCTAGCAATTAATTCCTGATTAAGATAAGAGGAGATTCTTCTTCCGGGATGTGTGCCAGATTTCTTGAGGGCAGCATTTCATTTCAAAGTGGGTGATCATTGTGAGATGCCTGACAGAGGCCAGAAGTTAAGTGCTTTTTGTGTGGATGTGCCTCTTGTTATCTGTGGTTTTGAGGAACAAGAGATTTATATTGTGCAAGACAAGGGTAACACACAATCCACACCCCCCTTTTCTTCTGAATCGGGGAACAGAAGATGCAGTGAACATGCAAGTGTGTCAGCGTTAATAGTTGTGATGCAGGGGCTCATAGGAGGTCACAACAGCAATGCCTATGGTCAGAAAAAAAAATCACATCTTGTTATTTTTCTAATCTTCTGCAAGTTCCCATTATAGAGTGTGCACTGTTCTTGAGAATGAGCTACTCACAAGTGTTGCTACATAGATTGTGCAAAACTAGAATTCCACAGAAAATGTGTGCTTGTGGACATAGGGGCTGGCAGGTTTGGAGTGTGCTTCACCCCAAGTCTGCTGCCACCTCTCTTCAGCCAGTGGCTGGTGCAAGCCATAATGATCTACTTCCCTGTTGCTTGAGTGAGATGTGGTTTATCCACCTCCTTACCTTGCGGTTTTATTGAAGCTGGAAGCACACAACGTCTGGCTTTGTTTACAGGGATAGCATATGCCATCCCTTTGAATGGGAAGTCTTGCACTTCTGGGTTTGATTAAATCATGCATGAAACATGGTAAGGAGCTCTTCCTCCCCTACTTTTCTGCAGTGCTGTGGCAGAAGTGGCAGCCGCAGAGTTTGCATGGGGTGGTGCCCCAGGTTGTGCCACCTCTATGGACAGGGCCGGTCAGTCAGTTCCCTACACTGTTGGCTCTAGATGCTGGAAATGGCCTCTTTATGGTCTGCATGTATGGACTGCATGGGGCTCTGCTGTAGCTTAGTGGAGTTAGGGTAACATGTAAAGATTCAGATCTGATACCCAACATAGCATTTTTTTTCCTAGCTTATTTCTTCCTGGTGGACTGAGAAGCACATCTCTTTAAAACTCTGGAACTTAAAATTTGAGAGAGCAGGGTTCAAGTGCTGTTGCCTGTTAAAATTGATAGCATTGGGATCGATGGATCATTGCCACTGCATCATGAAAAATTGCTAACTCCGCAATCCCAAAAATTAGAGTCGTTCCCAGCCCCTTGCTTGCGCCAACTGGAGTTTTCACAAATGAGATTAAACATCTCTTTAACCTGAAAATAGTACAAAGGTGTTGAAAAGAATCAAAGGCATGTTGTAGTTTATGCAGTAGAATTACACATATGTGAAACAATAATGTACAGCAAATTAACTTGAAAAAATGTACCAATATGCCATATGATCAGCGATTTCAACCACTGTGGCATGGCGTACTGGTATGCTGCGAATGGTCCAGAGGTGTGCCACAGGAGTTTTGGGGAGGCTCATCTTTTTATTTGTAGGGCTATTGGGGGATATGATTCCCACTGCTGACAGTGCAGTGTGCTGTGTCAATTGTCAAAAAACTGATGGTGTGACTTGACAATTTTTAGTGCTTTGACAGTGTGCTGTGAGTTGAAAAAGGTTGAGAAATCACTATGATAGATGTTTAATAGTGTTTACCTAACATGAAAATGTGGTTGGCACTTCCAAGATGCCCCTTATGAGTTTAAAGCTTACAGAGGAGATTTTTGTAAGATCTCAGTCTTGCAGAATGAAAAGGTGCACCTCTGAGATCATCAGTGGAACCGTGGCTTCTTTGGTTTCACTGAAGACATCTGCAATTCTATACACACTCAGCTGGGAGTAAGTCCCATTGAATTCAGTGGATTTTACTGCTTAGTAGTCATGCATAGAATGGTGCCATAAGTCTTCTAACCCTGGTCTTCTTAATACTGTCTTCTCCCTTTGACAGAAAGATAAGAATGCGTAAGGTCTGGTGCCATAATGGCGTGAGAAAGAACTAGCTAACAATCCCAGAAGATAGAGGACTTCTCAGCCCCTTGCTTGTGCTGACAGGCAAGATTTGTCTCAGACAGGATTTGGAGATAAAGGAAGTCAGGGTATGGGGGGGTGTCACTGCTAATTTCCATGCATGTTAGGATAGAGCTCTGCTGACCAGCATTTGCACATACAGAACAGGAAATTCCAACTGTATTCCATGTCAGAGAGCATAGTACAAATTTACCATAGCTGAAAACACAATTTTTGTGAGCTGTACCCTTGGACTTTGGAGGTACAAACTAGGTATTCATACATCCTTGGGTTGTGGCTTTCTCCACCAAAGGGAATTGAGAGATTCTGGGATAATCTGTATAGTCATAAAGTTGCAGGGTGGGTTCAGATAATCACCTTCTTATCTAAACCATGGTTTAGATGAGGGGTGCCCAAACCCTGGCCTGGGAGCCACTTGTAGCCTTCGGAGGCTCCCAATCAGGCCCTCGGGGAGCCCCCAGTCTCCAATGAGCCTCTGGCCCTCCAGAGACTTGCTGGAGCCCATGCTGGCCCAATGCAACTCTTCTCAGCAAGAGGACGACTGTTTGACCTCTCACCTGAGCTGTGGGACAAGGGCTCCCTCCACTACTTGCTGTTTCACGTCTGTGATGCAGCAGTGGCAGCGAAGGAAAGGCTGGCCTTGCTTTGTACAAGGCTTTTTATAGGCCTTGAGCTACTGCAAGACATTCATTCGTATAAGTTCCATCTCTAATATATTATGCAAATTTATTCAAATTTTAAATGGTAAATTAATTCTTTTTTTTCCTGGCCCCTGACACAGTGTCAAGAGAGATGTGGCCCTCCTGCCAAAATGTTTGGACACCCCTAGTTTAGATAGATGATCACAAAGGAACCTTGTAGAACAGTAGACTTGCATGTTCTCCGTACTCTGTCATCCCCATTCATGAGGAGGAGGAGATCAAAAACTTTGATGTTCAAGCCATATTAGATTGTTGTCTGAAGTCACCTTTAGTGTTTCCTATGATTTTTCTAGCCAAATGGGATTGGTGTAAAATCCCAAATGGGCACAAACACTGCCGTAACAGATAACTATAGGCATACATGTTTGAACAGGAAAGAACAGTATAAACATTGTATAAATAAATGAATACCTGTCAGATAGACTTCATTACCCATTTGTCTGAGGTTCTCTTTTAACTTCAGGGGGATTGTTTGAACTTCCAGCACCTCTTCTGAAGGCTTAGAGCCCGATCCTGAGGTATGTGGCGTGGCTCCGCGCTGCGGACCTCAGTTGCAAACGTGCCATAAGGCACATTTGTGGGGCTTACTGCCGGGCTTCCACCAGAGCTAGCCCAGCTCTGGCTGGCGCTGGGCGAGCGCGCGGCGGTTGCCTGGGTTCCGCAGGTCCGCGGTCTCCTGGACCGCAGGGCTGTGGAACGGGAGGCGGGGGCTTGGCCAGGAGCATGGCGGAGGTATTCTGGGGAGGGGGGAGGCCGGCGGGAGGCGTGTCGGGGGAGGGGGAGAGGCGGATCTGTGGAGCCGAGCTCCGCAGGATCCAGGGCGCTCAGGCAGGGCTCCTCGCCCTACATGAGTGCCTTTACTTTAGTGCTGACCTTTTGGTTGCTGCTAAAGTGAGTAGCCCCATTGCGGGGCTGCTTCCTTTACTCAGGGGAAGGGGACGAACGTCCCCTTCTTCCGAGGAGCCTCCCGCGGAAGCCCGCCATGGAACCAATGGACCTGGGAGCTCTGGGCTGCTCAGGATTGGGCTGTGAATTAGTTAGAACAGGGGGTAGGACTGACCTCTGAGCAGGCATGGAATCCAGACCAGTGGTATCAAACATGTTTCAAACAGTGGACTAAATAGCATTAACGGCAGCTGCTGATGGCTGGAAGTGACATAATTAAGCAGGAAGTAATGACTTTAAGAAGATGATGCTCAGAAATTTGTTCCCATATACAGTGGTGCCTCGCATAACGAAATTAATCCGCTCCGCAAGTCCTTTCGTTATGCGAGTTTTTCGTTTTGCGAAGCGCGTTTTCCCATAGGAATGCATTGAAATTTAATTAATGCGTTCCTATGGGCAAGAAAAGTCAGAACAAAGTCAAATTTGGTTTACAAAGTGTTTATTAAGTGCTCTTTAAAGGCATACATACTGTACAGAGGATTTCAAAAACGGGGGGATGCTGAATGCGGAGCTTGAAGGCTGTAATCCTGTGCACACTTTCCTGGGAGCAAGCACAATGGGACTTACTTCTGAGGAGACACGCACAGGATTGTGCTCTAAGTTGGGGAGGAGGACAGAGCAGCTGCACTCAATTGCTTGCTTTTGCTGTGATCATGGGGAGGGAAACAATGAAGCACAATGGGACTTACTTCTGAGGAGACATGCACAGGATTGTGTTCTAAGCTGGGGAGGAGGACAGAGCAGCTGCACTCAATTGGTTGCTTTTGCCGTGATCATGGGGGGAAACGTGAAGGAAATGGGGCAGTGAGAGGGTGAATGAGCGATGGGGGGGATGCTGAGTGGGGAGTTTGAAGGCTGTAATCCTGTGCACACTTTCCTGGGAGCAAGCACAATGGGACTTACTTACATAAACTGACATGAAGATCCTCCCCTTACTAGGGTGGACGGGATCATAAACTGGCATGAAGATCCCCCCCTTAAAACAAACCAAAACAAAACAAAAAATTTGTCTTGCGAAGCACGGGTCATAAAAATTTGTTGTGCGAGTCACCAAAAATCGCAAAACGCTTTCGTTCTGCGAGTTTTTTGGTGTGCGAGGCATTCGTTATGTGAGGCACCACTGTAGCTGCAAATGACAGACGAGATAAAATGCAAATCTTGGTCATATTTCCAGTATGTGGAAGAGCCCAATTATCATGCCAGAACAGCCCAATTATCACACACGCTGCCCTTTCAGCTGCTCAGCTTCTGCCAAGGCATCAGCAACTGAGAAGTGCCATGTAAAGTGATGCCAAACCAGAAGCACTGCTGAAAGGGTGGCCCACATGATGATGAGGCTCTCCCATTGCCTTGGCAGCACTCCTTTTGGTCTGCCCCTTCCTCTTCAGCATTCCTTGCCTTCTGAGGCATCTCTTCCTCCTAGAGCCTCAGCAGACGTAGCACTGCTGAAAGGGTAGCTCTGGGAGTGCCCAATTATAAAGTGGGCTGGATAAAGGGCTTCTGTGGGCCTTATGTTTAGCACTCCTGACCTAAACTAAGCCTACTTCTCCATCAAATGTACACAGATTTTCTCTTTCTGGTAATGTTTTGGCAGTTTGAGGGCTCCCCTGGCAGTAAGGCTGGTGCAGGGATGTGTTACTTTTCTGCTGATACAAGGGATTTAGGTGTGATTCTGTCTACGGCCAAAAAATGTAAGTTGGGGGTTGGATTGGTTTGATATGTATGACTTTTCAGTGTCAAACTCATTAAACCAGTGTTTCTCAAACTGTGGGACTCACTAAGTGGGTTGTGAGTAAATTTCAGGTGGGTCCCCATTCATTTCAATATTTTATTTTGAATATATTAGACTCAATACTACCCTGGTATGTGACTGCATTTGGGGAAATGTTACAGACCTGTGTGCATTTGAAGAGGGGCCCCCCTAAATTCAGCTTAGCCTTGGTAGCCAACAATTTCTTCTACTGACTAGCTGTCTATTTCATCACCACCATTGTATTACAACGATATTATATGCACTGGCAAGCAAATATTATTAGAAGAGCCCTGCTGAATCAGCTTAAGCCCAGTACCATGCTTTATATAGTGGCCAACTAGATGAACCCGGAAGTGGGCCATGAAGACAAGTGGTCTCTCCTGCCATTTGCTCCCTAGCAATTAATATTCAGAGGCAATCTACCTCTGTTCTTTAAAATGTATAACTATCATGACTAGTAAAGACTGATAGACTTTTACTCCATGAATGTGTCCAGTTCCTCTTTAAAGCTATCTAAGCTCATGGCTGTCACTGCATATTGTCTATAATCCTTTTTAACTGTCAATCTAATCAAAGTGAATGAAGCATTGATATAATAGGCTTTATTTAGCAAGGTTGATGTAGACATGACATCATTACTGTATGTTTTTTGAAAATGTTTAATCTATGATTTCATGGCTTTGGACAACCCCTTTATTAATCACTTTTATTAAAAACCCTGTACACCACTAATTTGCTGATGCAAAACCCAAAGTGTGTGGGAGGTATATGGTTTGGCCAGTAAGAAACCTATATTAATTCCTAGCTGAAGACATTTTATTACAAAAAAATGTTATGTCAAAAGTAAACAAAAGCTAGAAGAGTGTAAGAGAGAAAGAGTGTGAACACTTTTGATAGAAATTCGGTCTTCTCTGTCTCACCCCTGATTCCGATGGAATTTAGCTCTTTGCCCTCCTTAGACTTTTGGGCTTCCCCTAGGTGACTTGAATTCCCAGAGAGGCCCACCCCACAATTGGAAAACTGCTGGCTACATCACTTAAAAATAATCTATTTATAATTGCACCCCACAATGTACAGTTACAGCTGATAAAAATGAACAATAATAGGACTGTTGCAATACAGCATCGCATGATGTTGTGTGCATGACTGGGCCCTGACCTAAGAATGATTTAATGAAAGGTTTTGTAATGGCAACATATAATCTGCAGTAGACTTGTCTGCTACTTCCTACTCCAGAATTGCATAGCTGGTTAGTTCTCGGAGCCCTCAGTCCAGACCTTCTTATCTCGTCCTTATCTCAGTTGTGGCCTTCCCAGTTTTATTTGTTTTTGGGCTCCAGCCAAATCAATTGCAGAATGGATTTATGGACAAAAGAACAAGTACTTTTAAAGTGGTTTTCTAAGGTTGAAAATTCCTGTCTAATGCAACCTTTTGGGGTATACCACAAGCTTGTCATATAAAATAAATCAGCTCATTTATGAGCAACTTAAAGAAATAAGTGGCTTGTTAATGACACTCACTCCAGTTCCGATTAAGTGGTGAATAGAAGGGGTTGTTTCTCTATGGCAAACCGTCTTGATTGATAGTCTGGATCACTCTGTGATCACTTTGGCTGCAAAGAGACCTACTTTATTTAACCCCTAATGTGAAGCTGCATTAGGAGATTGGTTTGTTTTGTGTGGGCTCTTGAGGTTAGCCCTAAGGGGAGAAAAACTTCTGAAAGTCCACCAAAATTTGTAGAACTCAAATCCTTTTTATAAGGTCAAATGGATTGTTTCAACTGGTAAAATCACTTCCACAGTGGTTAGGTGTTGTGTTGGCTGGACTGATTGCTCATGGAACGCAGGGTAGCGAGTTTTTGCTCTATTGTGGGAGGAGAGCTAGGGCATGTACCTTTGGGGAGGGGCCATTATTACTTGCATACAGTAGTGGAGCAAATGTATTATATGCATTTCATGTTCATCCAGTTATAAAAGGATCCAAGGCAGCATGTGATGGGAAGATCTCTTTCTGAAATTCTGGAGAACTGCTGCTAGAGTGAGCAATAACAAATGGATGACTAATGGTAGGAACCCAAGGGATTGGGCTTTGCCCAATACCTGCACAGTAAAGTCCTAGATGAATATACAGGGCTCCTGGGCTCAAGTCTAGTCAAGTCGAGCTGTGTCCCTTGGGCCATGATGGTTCTCTTGCTATTTGAATGCAACACATTTGTGTGTATGATTTCACCAAGAATGAAATAAGGAATCTTAAGTTACATGTCCTTAAGTGTTACCCTGCCATTCCACGCTCCAAGTTTTCCAATGAGCTTGTGTGACAGTTGTCAATCTTGCTATTTTTAGGTCCGCAGAGCAAAGTGTCAAGATGCCAACCTAATGAGCACAACTGCCTGGGCGCTGAACTCTGCATCCCCATGACCAAGTTGTGCAATGGAGAACGAGACTGCATGGATGGCTCAGATGAAGGGGCCCACTGCCGAGGTAAGCTGCCCTTCAGGGTTGTCTGATGCTGTGCAGAAACTCTTGATGTTGGGAGAGCTCCGGATGCAGGTAAATGCCAGGCCACATACGGGAGCAGAGCGTGTTCACAGCCTACTGATTGAGGAGCTGTGTTCTGGAACTCTTCAACCCTAGAATCTTACCTTGCACTCACCTTACAATGTTGTAACCAAAAGGGCTGATACAATCTGTCTGTGTTAAACGAGTGATTGATATGAGATAGCAAGCAAGTTACAGAAACGCAATGTACTAGATTTATTGACAGATACACAGTGAGATGGAGGAGGGAAAGTTTTTAATCAGTACACCATACTTTAAAAATATTTTTTGTTAGAGGGTGAGGTCATACTTTTATAGGCTGCAAAACAATCTAGTGTGAATGACTCATATTGGTGTATTATATTTAATTACATTTCCTTTTAGTCATTATAACAAAAATCTATGACAGCTTTCAGAAGTTAGCTTTCAAGTGCTGGCCACAACTGCACATTATCTGGCCATCTTTTCTATCCCAGTTGCTGCTTCTTCTCTGTAAGCATTGTTGAGAAGGGGCGTTTTTTCAATGGCGAGGGGGCGCTGTGTATGCCTAATTCATTTGCTTGCCTGACATTTTTCTTCTGAAGTTTTCCCCTCTACCCCTTCTGCTTTCCCTCCAGCTAGGATTTCTGACCTAGGTGTTGTGATGGAAATATGAATAAGGAACATCGGCTGGGGAGGAAGTGACGGGGAAGGGGAGTGAAGAACTGCAGTGGAAGGGTTAAATATCCCTTCCCCTGCCTGTCTCTTGAAGAATTGCACCTTCCTAACCCTTATGTGCAGAAGTGAAATAGCAGCTGGAGTTTAGAAAACTGAGTTGACTGGATAACAGTTGCCTTTGTGAGTGGTTAGAACATAAGAACATAAGAACATAAGAACAGCCCCACTGGATCAGGCCATAGGCCCATCTAGTCCAGCTTCCTGTATCTCACAGCGGCCCACCAAATGCCCCAAGGAGCACACCAGATATCAAGAGACCTCATTGTGGTGCCCTCCCTTGCATCTGGCATTCTGACATAACCCATTTCTAAAATCAGGAGGTTGTGCATACACATCATGGCTTGTACCCCGTAATGGATTTTTCCTCCAGAAACTTGTCCAATCGCCTTTTAAAGGCGTCTACGCTAGACGCCAGCACCACATCCTGTGGCAAGGAGTTCCACAGACCAACCACACGCTGAGTAAAGAAATATTTTCTTTTGTCTGTCCTAACCCGCCCAACACTCAATTTTAGTGGATGTCCCCTGGTTCTGGTATTATGTGAGAGTGTAAAGAGCATCTCTCTATCCACTCTGTCCATCCCCTGCATAATTTTGTATGTCTCAATCATGTCCCCCCTGAGGCGTCTCTTTTCTAGGCTGAAGAGGCCCAAACGCCGTAGCCTTTCCTCATAAGGAAGGTGCCCCAGCCCCGTTATCATCTTAGTCGCTCTCTTTTGCACCTTTTCCATTTCCACTATGTCTTTTTTGAGATGCGGCGACCAGAACTGGACACAATACTCCAGGTGTGGCCTTACCATAGATTTGTACAGCGGCATTATGATATTAGCCGTTTTGTTCTCAATACCCTTCCTAATGATCCCAAGCATAGAATTGACCTTCTTCACTGCCGCCGCATATTGGGTCGACACTTTCATCAACTTGTCCACCACCACCCCAAGATCTCTCTCCTGTTCTGTCACAGACAGCTCAGAACCCATCAGCCTATATCTAAAGTTTTGATTTTTTGCCCCAATGTGCATGACTTTACACTTACTGACATTGAAGCGCATCTGCCATTTTGCTGCCCATTCTGCCAGTCTGGAGAGATCCTTCTGGAGCTCCTCACAATCACTTCTGGTCTTCACCACTCAGAAAAGTTTGGTGTCATCTGCAAACTTAGCCACCTCACTGATCAACCCTGTCTCCAGGTCATTTATGAAGAGGTTGAAAAGCACTGGTCCCAGGACAGATCCTTGGGGCACACCGCTTTTCACCTCTCTCCATTGTGAAAATTGCCCATTGACACCCACTCTCTGCTTCCTGGCCTCCAGCCAGTTCTCAATCCATGAGAGGACCTGTCCTCTAATTCCCTGACCATGGAGTTTTTTTCAGTAGCCTTTGGTGAGGGACCGTGTCAAACGCCTTCTGAAAGTCCAGATATATAATGTCCATGGGTTCTCCCACATCCACATGCCTGTTGACCTTTCCAAAGAATTCTATAAGGTTCGTGAGGCAAGACTTACCCTTACAGAAGCCATGCTGATTCTCCCTCAGCAAGGCCTGTTCGTCTGTGTGTTTTGAGATCCTATCTTTGATGAGGCATTCCATCATCTTACCCGGTATGGATGTTAGGCTGACTGGCCTATAGTTTCCCGGGTCCCCCCTCTTTCCCTTTTTAAAGATTGGCATGACATTTGCTATCCTCCAATCTTCCGGCACCATGGCCGTTTTGAGGGACAAGTTGCATACCTTAGTCAAGAGATCTGCAACTTCATTCTTCAATTCCTTAATAACTCTTGGGTGGATGCCATCAGGGCCCAGTGACTTATTGATCTTTAATTTAACTGGTTCCAAGTTAGTGTAGTAGTTTTGTGGTGACTGGAATCAATGTGTCCATGACTAGAGTCATAACCTTTTTCTAGATATGTTTATTGAAAACTTCTTGCTGTTGAATAAAATCCAAATACGTACATTTGAAAAGAGAAGTAAAAGAAAAGAAAGTCTTAAACTAAGGAACAAGCTGTGAATCAGTAAAAAAGCAATAATAGTAGGGGACACAAGGTAGAGGAACAAATCAAGTGAAATGAAGGTTGATGGTACTTCGATTTTCTGCATCAGGTTTTGGTGTTCTCTATAGCAAGCATCAGTTATCTGTCTACTTCCTAGTATCTGCCCAGGGAGTGTCGGTGATTGGGGTTGTGACTTTTGAAAGGATATTAAGAGGATGGATAGAAGACATATGAGATGGTGAGAACCCTAAGATGTTGGAAGCAGATGTGCCCAAATATTTTACAAGGAGGAAGGATTGTCTATTAGTTTTTTTAATTAAACTGTTTAAACTTAAGATGAGTTAGTCAAATGGACCATTGACATAAATCAGTTGGCATTTAGCAGGTAGCTTGACTACAAACTAATGCAGCCTGATCTTATGTCTTTTTATTTACTCAGAAGTAAGTTTTACTGAGTTCAGTGGTGCTTACTCTCAAGAAAGTATGTCTAAAATTGAGGCTTTGGTGCAATCCTGTCTGTGTTTACTCAAAAGGGAGTCCCAACATGTTCATTTAGGCTTCCTCTCTATTTGTGTCTAGGATTGCAGCCTCTGACTGCCAGAAAGTGGCCTGCATTCGCTTGGTACTGGCACAGTTTAGGAAAAACAAGTGCTTAAAATAGGGAGGGGGGGGGGAAGCCACTTGTTTCAGTTTCTCTGCAGGCTGCTAAATGGCCACATTGTTCCCTGGAGGGCTTTAAGGCTCTTGGGAGGTTTCATTCTGGTACAGATCAAAGAGGTTTGTTTCTTTTTAACCCTGCTCTGTAATCCTATTGGAAAACTCTCCCTTAGTGGCATTGAATATCAGGAGTGTTTTAAGTGGATGTCACATGAGCAGATTACTCACCTGCAGACATCTGTCCTGAAGTGAACTTGGGAGCAGAGCCCTCAGCTTGTGCGTGGGGAAGTGGCGTGATGCCGGCTCAGCAGTTTTTGGCACCTTCATTGGAGTGTCACAGACCTCCGACTAATGCAGAATGTTGGACAAGTACAGCTGTACCATTCAGTTTGGTAGGCATCCAACTGTGGAATGTTCTATTGTGAAGTTCCCTTTTCACCCACAGAGCATGTACATTCCTCAATAGTATTTTTCTCTGACTCTCTTCCCCGCTCCCTGATGCCACAGTATGCATCCTCATCTCTGTTGCCTAACCAGTGACCCTTTGCTTTGAGATTTGGAGCAGGTTAATTTAATTCTTTTGTATTTGCTATTCTGTGGCCTTACTTAAATCAGACTTGGTAGAGCTCCCTGATCACCCTCATATGCATATCTGAAGGTTTGGACAAGTTAATGGAGTAGTTCCCAAACTGGCTCCTCTGAGAGTTGTGGAAATCACCCAGGGGAAGTGTGGAATTCTTGTGAAAAACCTGCTGCCCTAAACAATGTATAGGATTGTAGCCCTAATAGGGAGCTGCGACCAGTGGCCCAGTAAGTCAAAAGTTTGGGAACCACTGAGTTAACGGAATTATGTGGTATAATCTGCAGCCCTGTGTGTTGTAGGGGAGACCAGGATAAGAATACTGGGAGGCTGACGTTCATGAGGGAGAATTATTGGTTGAGTTATACAGTGGCAGCCACTGGCTCTCTGCAGAACTAAATCCAGAATTCTTGGTGGCAGTGGTGGTAACAGTAACTTTGGCTGGTTGAAAGTCCTCACAATTGAGAGCCACAATGGTGTAGTTGTATTGGAACTGATCCAGAACTGATCTGGTCCAATCCACTGGAGTCATAGTGGCGGTGCTGAGCGCCAGTGCCAGTGCTGGATGTCGTAAACGTGCTGTAAAGCATGTTTACAGCGCCCTGGGAATAGAGAATGCCGGCACTGAACCAATGCCAGTTGGCGCGGGGATGGCTGGCTGGCACTCCTGCAGTACCGGCTGGAGGTAAGGCTTTTTGGAGCAAGGGGGGGAGTAGGCGGAATGGGGTGGAGGGAGGGGAGGATTGAGCCCGGGAGGGGGCTGGGACAGGTGGAGAGGCCTCTGCTGGATCCTATGTTCCATGTCAAGCTGAAAAACCCAATGTACAGTTCCTCTAGTCAGCGCAGACTGGAGGAGAACCATTGTAGGGCCTGCACCCTTGCTTGGAGGGACCAATGTCCCCTTCCCCTGAGGAGACCTCTGGTGGCTGCCGCGGTGCCCATAGAATACAGTGGTAGCTAGTTTGTCACTGCTGCTCCTCTGGGTGCTGGACTGCTTAGAATTGGGCTGTTAATCCTAGGAGATCCAGGTTCAAATCCCCACTTAGCCATGAAGCTTCCTCGGTGACCTCAGACAAGTCGCTAACTCTGAGCCTCGCCTATAAGAACATAAGAACATAAGAACAGCCCCACTGGATCAGGCCATAGGCCCATCTAGTCCAGCTTCCTGTATCTCACAGCGGCCCACCAAATGCCCCAAGGAGCACACCAGATAACAAGAGACATCATCCTGGTGCCCTCCCTTGCATCTGGCATTCTGACATAACCCATTTCTAAAATCAGGAGGTTGCGCATACACATCGTGGCTTGTACCCGTAATGGATTTTTCCTCCAGAAACGTGTCCAATCGCTTTTTAAAGGCGTCTAGGCTAGACGCCAGCACCACGTCCTGTGGCAAGGAGTTCCATAGACCGACCACACGCTGAGTAAAGAAATATTTTCTTTTGTCTGTCCTAACCCGCCCAACACTCAATTGTAGTGGATGTCCCCTGGTTCTGGTATTATGTGAAAGTGTAAAGAGCATCTCCCTATCCACTCTGTCCATCCCCTGCATAATTTTGTATGTCTCAATCATGTCCCTCCCTCAGGCGTCTCTTTTCTAGGCTGAAGAGGCCCAAACGCCGTAGCCTTTCCTCATAAGGAAGGTGCCCCAGCCCCGTAATCATCTTAGTCTCTCTCTTTTGCACCTTTTCCATTTCCACTATGTCTTTTTTGAGATGCGGCGACCAGAACTGGACACAATACTCCAGGTGTGGCCTTACCATAGATTTGTACAATGACATTATAATATTAGCCGTTTTGTTCTCAATACCCTTCCTAATGATCCCAAGCATAGAATTGGCCTTCTTCACTGCCGCCGCACATTGGGTCGACACTTTCATCGACCTGTCCACCACCACCCCAAGATCTCTCTCCTGATCTGTCACAGACAGCTCAGAACCCATCAGCCTATATCTAAAGTTTTGATTTTTTGCCCCAATGTGCATGACTTTACACTTACTGACATTGAAGCGCATCTGCCATTTTGCTGCCCATTCTGCCAGTCTGGAGAGATCCTTCTGGAGCTCCTCACAATCACTTCTGGTCTTCACCACTCGGAAAAGTTTGGTGTCGTCTGCAAACTTAGCCACCTCACTGATCAACCCTGTCTCCAGGTCATTGATGAAGAGGTTGAAAAGCATGGGTCCCAGGACAGATCCTTGGGACACACCGCTTTTCACCTCTCTCCATTGTGAAAATTGCCCATTGACACCCACTCTCTGCTTCCTGGCCTCCAGCCAGTTCTCAATCCATGAGAGGACCTGTCCTCTAATTCCCTGACCATGGAGTTTTTTCAGTAGCCTTTGGTGAGGGACCTGCCTACCTCACAGGGTTGTTGTGAGGACAAAAAGGAGAGAAGAAACTACAGTACGTATACCACCCTGAGCTCCTTGGAGGAAGGGTGGTATGAAAATTTGGAAAATAATTAAAATGAATGTTGAACGTGTCTTGTTTTTCTCTTTCATTGTCTTCTCCTTCATTATCAAAGACTTCCCTGGCCCTGATTGAGTGCCAGCACAACCTCCTGATAAAGAAGAAGCCACATACAACTCCTTTTGGTCACTGGAGGCTCTAGTCCCAACCATTCTGTTGATTAGCAAACCTGGACTACTACTCTATTTTAGCTGTCTTATCAGGACTTATCCTACCCTCGTTTTCTGGCTTCTTGCCTTATGTGTTGCTAGACTCTGACATTATCTGTTGATTGTATGCCATGCCTAATCCCCTGTTGTGCCAGGCAGTGGAGCCTGTTTAAGCTGTCCTGCAGCCAGGTCTCAAAATATTCCAGCTTTGACCTAGATTTTGAGAGAGATTGGAAAAAGTCAGACCATGGAGAAGAGCGGAGTTTTGAGATGGTGCCTGTTTTGGAATGGAAATGCACTGGAACTAAAGGAACCAAAGGCTGAGGATGGCAAAAATCTAGGTGATCATTAAGGGAGCTGTGTGTTTGCGTGTACGTACATGCATTTGTGTCAGTTCAAAACTCATTGTGCTTCTATGAGTTGCAAAGAAAAATAGACCAGTTGAAGAGAGCATTGCAGCCCTCAGAAAGTCCCTTAGCTGGTGGGTGACACCGATGATCTCACCTGCTTTCAGCAAAGCATTTTTATCTGATTTCCAGTGACCCTTACAGATCTCAATCAAGGTCTGGTATAAAAACTGCCCATCATTCTGTTGGTAACAAAAATGGTTTTATAGAGGGAGAGATTCCATGACCTAAAGGTTCCATCTCTTTTTGGGTTTCGTATGGAATTCCCTAGCCAACAGTTACTCATAGAAGTAAAGAGATGCTCTCTGTATTTCATGTGAATTGTACTGAATTCCTGTCATCTGTACCCTACAAAAGCAAAAAAAAGCCATTGCTAATAATTTGACTCCTAGGGGGATCTTTTGGGAGGCAAGCTTGTTTGTCTTTAGTTCCCCTGCTGAGATCCACTGTGTGCAGCGGTCCCTCTCCCTTACCCTTCTTAGTTTTGTGACAGCAAAATAGATGGCACAGAACTGAGGAAACCCATAGGAAAGCTGAGTCTTTCCCCAGGTTAAGAGAAATAAACTGCCCTCCCCACCATAGGATGCAGCATGCGCCTCCTTGGCATGCATCCATCTGCAAAGGGCTGGAAGGGCCCAATCCTCTCAAGCTTTTCCAGTGCTGATGCAGCTGCAATGCAGCCCCAAGGTAAGAGAATAAATGTTACTTTACCTTGAGGAAGCCTCTATGATTGCCTCCCCACTGAGGAATGGAGCTCACACCTTGTTGGCATGGCTGCGGCAGTGCATGAAAGTTGGATAGGATTGGGCCCTAAGTCTGTAATTCTGTACACTTTCCTGGGAGAAAGCCCCATTGATTGTACTGGAACTTACTGCCACGTAAGTATGCATAGGATTGTTCAGTAAGTGGCAGATCTGGGTCTTTCTTGCAGTTCTTCTCTAGAGTTCTGCTCGGGTGAAAGAGGTGATCTGGTTCTAGTGCCCAGATTCAATTTCACCTACAGATTCTCACTACCAAAGAGAATTCAACATTCTGTTCAGAGCTGTTCTGTATGCTGCTGTTGGAGCTCAGAATGTGTTAATGAGGACAAGAGTTCAACTTCTTGCAGTTGTTCACCCCAAGTCTGCTTGGTTTTATCCCACTTATTAATTGCAACAGTGCTCCCACAGGCTGTGGCCTTTCCTTAAAGGACTTTCAAAAAGGATGGGCCAACCCTGTGTGCTGGAATGAGTGCATGGATGTGTCAGCAAGCCCAGGGCGTGGATTAACAGGTTGGTCCTATTGAGCTTTAGTACTGATGGAATGAACATTCTGCCAGTGCTAACTGCTGTAAAGCACTGGAAAGAGCTTTCCAGTAGCTCATACAGTAGTGCATTACTGGGATGCTGTGAAAGTTTGGGAGAGGGTCATATTTTAGTAGGACCGTTAGGGGATGTGAACCCCTGGCTGGCACTGCAGTGTGCCATGTCAATCATCAAAAACCCGATGTTGTGGCCTGACAATGGGTGTGCTGCAGCAGTGGCCCGTGGGAGGGGCCGTCACTGGCCTCGCCCCTGTGTCTCTCCCGCTGGCCGCAGGGGCTGCCTTCCACCCTCATCTCACCCCCCCCCCAGTGCCAGGTAAGCAGGGGGTTTCCAGACAATCTGAACATTAAAAAACGACATAAGCAGAATAATAACTACTTTGTGAACTATTATTTGAAAGGCAATGTATAAAAAACTGTTAATAAATAATAATAATAATTTATTCTTGGTACACATTCATGTACTTTAAACCATTTAAATACTTATTGGGAAACAGAAGGAGAAATTGAATTCGGGGACAAATGGGGGATCACCTTTATGAAGAGGCAGATAGCAGCAGTGGTGTTGCTAGGGGTGCAGGGGTGTGGACCGCAGCGGGTGTACAGGGAGATCACTACTGGCCCAAATTTTTAAAATCTTCGTATTTTCAAATAATACCATCATGTTATATATCATTCGATGTGTAATTCCAAGCAGAATGCAACAAATGAAACTGTGTCTAAGTGTATCTATGCTATCAAATATTATAACCAAAAAACCAGTAGGGGCAGGGCGATGGTGCATCACTGCGACCACCGCCTGGGGTGTTGCCTTGTCCACTGCATGGGAGTTGGTCCATCATGGGGGTGATGCCAGACTGTGAAGACATTAAACACAGAAACGGGGGGAGGGAAATGACCTGCAAAAAGTGAAAGGAAATGGCAGCCCCCCTTCAAAAAGTGGGAAAGGGGCAGGAGTCTAACCAAGTAGGAAAACAGAACTATGAAATGCTAAAATGGGACACACAGAGGCTGGAGGAACGTGAAAATTAAAGGAAATGAAACAAGCGCAAGGGCGGGTGAGCTGCAAAAAGTGAAAGAAAACTGCAAACTCCCTTCAAAAAGGGAAGAAAGAAAACAGTACTGTTGTAACTGGTGAGTCCGAAGCCTTTGCTGAAAACAAATTGCCCAATATCACACTAGGAGTCTCCAGAAGGGTCAGGAACTCTGCTATATTTGCCTGGCTTCTCTGAATTCTGTGCTTCTCATTCTAATGATAGTTCTCCTTTTTCTGTGCTCTCAGCAGATCAGTGTTAAGGAGAAAGAAATATTTCAGTTGAGTATTCCCCCCCCCCTTTTTAAAATAAGGGAATTAGGGCCCAGTCCTATCCAATTTTCCAGCCTGAGGCAGCAGGAGTGCAGCCCCATTCCCTTACCTTGAGGAGCCCTCCCTCTCCAAAGTGCAGGATGTAGTATGTGCCCAATTGGCACGGCTGCATCCGAGTTGGAAAGTTGGATAGAATTTGGTCCTCAGTCACATATTTATTGATTTTTTAAAAAAATCTTGCAACTTATCATCTGTAACAGCTTGTTCATGTAACTTTGAAACAACTCTTTGTTATTGTTTGGTTTGGGTAAGTTTTTGTGCTATAGCCACTCCCTATTGGGCAACTCAAGGAGAAAACATGCATTCTTATAGTGATGGCAGGTGCCCTGCAACTCTGCAAAGAGTGGCTTGCAGCAGTGGAAACTGTGGAAAAGTAGCTGTGTATGTGGCACCCATGGGTGGCAAGGCAAGAACAAAAGGTCAGTGGCTCTGAGGAGTTGAAGCCTTACCGGGGCCATGCAAGTCTGCTCCCCTAACCTTGCCACCAGCTGTTCACTTTACTCATCCCTGCCTAGTGGCGAGGCTCTTATGCCTTATGGTCTTTCCCACTGGTCCCACCCTTTTCTTCCCCATGGTGCCTGGTTGTAGTGGCCAAGAAGTTGGGTGTACTCTGGATGTGGTGTCAGATAAGCTGTGATGTAACTCTCTCCCTGGCTGTAAGGGGTGTGGCTGGACACCCTGCTTAACCGTGCAGCTTATTGATCAGCCAGGATAACTTCTCATTCAGGCCGTCTAGTCCCCCACATTATGAGAGCTCTGAAAGGATGGTCTTTTTCTGTCTGATAATGCAGAGCAGATTTGAGTTCACTGTATACTGGCCTCTTTTATTTAGCTGAATGTGTGCACAGGCTTGCTTTTGACTTCAGTGGTCCTGACAGGGTTAAGAACATAAGAACAACCCCACTGGATCAGGCCATAGGCCCATCTAGTCCAGCTTCCTGTATCTCACAGCGGCCCACCAAATGCCCCAAGGAGCACACCAGATAACAAGAGACCTGCATCCTGGTGTCCTCCCTTGCATCTGGCATTCTGACATAACTCATTTCTAAAATCAGGAGGTTGCACGTACACATCATGGCTTGTACCCTGTAATGGATTTTTCCTCCAGAAACGTGTCCAGTCGCCTTTTAAAGGCATCCAGGCCAGATGCCGTCACCACATCCTGCGGCAAGGAGTTCCACAGACCAACCACATGCTGAGTAAAGAAATATTTTCTTTTGTCTGTCCTAACTCTCCCAACACTCAATTTTAGTGGATGTCCCCTAGTTCTGGTGTTATGTGAGTGTAAAGAGCATCTATCTATCCACTTTATCTTTCCCATGCATAATTTTGTATGTCTCAATCATGTCCCCCCTCAGGTGCCTCTTTTCTAGGCTGAAGAGGCCCAAACACCGTAGCCTTTCCTCATAAGGAAGGTGCCCCAGCCCAGCAATCATCTTAGTTGCCCTCTTTTGCACCTTTTCCATTTCCACTATGTCCTTTTTGAGATGTGGTGACCAGAACTGGACACAATACTCCAGGTGTGGCCTTACCATCGATTTGTACAACGGCATTATAATAGTAGCTGTTTTGTTCTCAATACCTTTTCTAATGACCCCAAGCATAGAATTGGCCTTCTTTACTGCCACCGCACATTGGTTCGACACTGTCATCGACTTGTCCACCACCACCCCAAGATCTCTCTCCTGATCTGTCACAGACAGCTCAGAACCCATTAGCCTATATTTGAAGTTTTGATTTTTTGCCCCAATGTGCATGACTTTACACTTACTTACATTGAAACACATCTGTCATTTTGCTGCCCATTTTGTCAGTTTGGAGAGATTCTTCTGGAGCTCCTCACAACCACTTCTGGTCTTCACCACTCGGAAAAGTTTGGTGTCATCTGCAAACTTAGCCACCTCACTGATCAACCCTGTCTCCAGGTCATTTATGAAGAGGTTGAAAAGCACCGGTCCCAGGACAGATCCTTGGGGCACATCGCTTTTCACCTCTCTCCATTGTGAAAATTGCCCATTGACACCCACTCTCTGTTTCCTGGTCTTCAACCAGGTCTCAATCCATGAGAGGACCTGTCCTCTAATTCCCTGACTGTGGAGTTTTTTCAGTAGCCTTTGGTGAGGGACCGTGTCAAACGCCTTCTGAAAGTGCAGATATGTAATGTCCACGGGTTGTCCCGCATCCACATGCCTGTTGACCTTTTCAAAGAATTCTATAAGGTTCGTGAGGCAAGA
Organism: Tiliqua scincoides; assembly: GCF_035046505.1. Lineage (NCBI taxonomy): Eukaryota > Metazoa > Chordata > Lepidosauria > Squamata > Scincidae > Tiliqua > Tiliqua scincoides. The sequence goes on from NC_089822.1 coordinate 124,305,251, forward strand.
CTTACCCTTACAGAAGCCATGCTGATTCTCCCTCAGCAAGGCTTATTCGTCTATGTGTTTTGAGATTCTGTCTTTGATGAGGCATTCCACCATCTTACCCGGTATAGATGTTAGGCTGACTGGCCTGTAGTTTCCCGGGTCCCCCCTCTTTCCCTTTTTAAAGATTGGCATGACATTTGCTATCCTCCAATCTTCTGGCACCATGGCCGTTTTGAGGGACAAGTTGCATATTTTAGTCAAGAGATCAGCAACTTCATTCTTCAATTCCTTAATAACTCTTGGGTGGATGCCATCAGGGCCCGGTGACTTATTGATCTTTAGTTTATCAATGAGGTCTGAAACATCTTCTCTTTTAACCTCTATCTGACTTAACTCATCGGTTAGGAGGGGTCGTTTGGGCAGCAGTATCTGCCTGAGGTCTTCTACCGTGGAGACAGATGCAAAGAACTCATTCAATTTCTCTGCTATCTCTAAGCCTCCTTTTATTTCCCCTTTCCCTCCCTCACCATCCAGAGGGTCAACCGCTTCTCTGGCGGGTTTCCTGCTTCTAACATATTTGAAGAAGCTTTTATTATTCCCCTTAATGCTGCTGGCCATGTGTTCCTGATAGTCTCTCTTGGCCTCCCATATCACTGTCTTACATTTTTTTTGCCACAGTTTATGTTCCTTTTTATTCTCCTCATTTGGGCAAGACTTCCATTTACGAAAGGAAGCTTCCTTGCCCTTTACGGCCTCTCTGACTTGGCTGGTTAGCCATGCAGGCACCCTCCTGGACTTAGTCGAGCCCTTCTTCCTTTGCGGTATACACTTCCTCTGGGCCTCTATTACTGTTGATTTGAGCAACCTCAGTGCTCTCTGTAGAGACTGGACTCTTTTTACCTTCCCTTTCAACCTCCTTCTAACCAGCCTCCTCATTTGAGGGAAGTCCACTCATCGGAAGTCAAGGGTTTTTGTGAGTGATTTGCCCGGTATTCTTCCCCCAACGTGCACGTCGGGTTGGGTTGGCAGCCTAATCCCGATCTACCTAGCATGCTGAGCTGCCGTGGTGCCAAAATGGCTGCTGAGGGATCCAGAGCACGCTGGGCAGCCGCTGCTGACTCCTCAGGGGATGTGGATATTTATCCCTGTCCCCTGTGTAAGGAAAATAGCCCCGCAATGGAGCTATTCAACTCTGCACCAGCTATTTAGCTGGCACAGAGTAATGGAGTCCTGCGTTGGACTGGGAGACCCAATGCATGGCTCTGGATCTGGTGGACCTTAGCTCCACCGGCCCTGCCCCCTCCAGCTATACTCCCCCTCCATGCATTTGCCTGCCTTCCCCCCACCCTGAAATGCCTCCTTCCGCCTCCCCTCATGCCCCCACTTATCTCTCTGTCGCCCTGCGCACCCACAGAAGTCTGGGCAGCGGTTGCCTGTTCTCTGCCCAGTGCTGGCTTAGCGCAGGCTTGTGCTGAGCCAGCGCCAGCATTGGCTGGGCAGTATGTGTCGCAGACATGTCGTACGGCCTGTTTGTGACACTGCATGCCTGTGCTGAGCTGGCACACATAGGTCAGGATCGGGCCCTAAGTCCCCTCAGTTGGTAAGTGGAGCTATCGAATACTGTATCCTCTCTTTACAAAGCAGTTCATGCTGTTTGTGTGTGTGTGTGTGTGTGTGTGTGTGTGTGTGTGTGTGTGTGTGTGTGATAGTTGGCAGACAATTCTACTTCCTAAGAATCTTTCTTCCTTTCCCCTCTTTTTAAACAGCAAGTTTGTATTCCTTGCTTTTGCAAATATATACTTGGAAGTGCCTAAGCCAGGGGTGCTCACACTTTTTTGGCTCGAGAGCTACTTTGAAACCCAGCAAGGCCTGGAGATCTACCAGAGTTTTTTTACAATGTTCGCGCCATCATAACATTTACGTGTACAATGTATGTTGGTGTACCTTGCATAACCACATGAGCCAATATTGCACAACACAACATAATTAACTATAAACATTTTTTGTGATTACTTGAGTTTACTTTGATGACTTGCACTGAAGTGAATCAGCCAAGGATGCATAGTCCGGACAGTAGCTGCTGACAGCCAGCCTCAAGCACACTTCCAAATGTTCATCAGTCATGGTGGAACGGTACTTGGACTTAATGATCTTCATGTAGGAAAAGGCTGACTCACATATATAAGTGGAGCCCTTCCTGCCTCAGGTGCTCTTATATCCCTGAGGGCCCTATTGCCTTCAAGTGGCTGCAGCTGTGCAGCACACTCTGCTGGATGCCCAGGCCTTACCCTTAAAGGGGCCACTGCTGACACCACATCTACCTCCTCACCAGATCTTCCTCGATTCCAATACAAGTGGGGGGGAGGGGAGCAGAGCTCTATACAGACCAGTGCAAAAACAGGGGAAAGGTGTGGGGGAGGGAAGATCTCTATAGACATCACAGCAAGACCAGTGCAAAACCCCTTGCACACATAACCAACAGATGGAAGGGGGGGGAGATCTCCATACAGACCAGTGCAAAAACAGGGGAAAGGTAAGTCAGCCCCAGTAGAGTTAACGGGGCTCACTCCCAGGGATGTGTGGTTCGTGCCAGCAGCTCCTCTCCAGGTCTACTCATGAGTCAGCCCCAGTAGAGTCAACGGGGCACACTCCCAGGGATGCATCACTCCCAGGGCGGGGCTTACTCCCAGGGATGCGTGGACGGGAGAGAAGCCTGCGATCGACTCATTTTGCCTCGTGATCGACCAGTGGATCGAGATCGACGTATTGAGCGCCCCTGGCCTAAGCAATGCCTACTGCAATCTTAGACACCAGATAAATAGGATTTTCAGTGATTTGGGAGATGCTTAAGTCAGACTATGTTTCAGATGTAATGTGAAACCATGGTTTGTCTAATCATAGTTAAGGACAAAAATCATGGTTGGAACTTTCATATGGACAACAGACAAACCATGGTTTATTGCTGTTGGTCTGCTTTTGCTTCTGTTTGGTTCAGGAGTCTGCATCACAACTTAGTTCAATATGTTGCCATCTTGCAGTGGAGCAAAGGCTCTTTATCATGGTTTGTAAACTCAGGTATAATACAGAACCACTGTTAACGCTAACTGTGGTTTGTAGACCAACTTAAATCATGGATTCAAATCCTCGTCCCAAACAAACTAGGTTAGCCCCAAACAGATTATCATTTATGGGCAACCTCTCATTCCGTCATAACAAGGTTTTGTGTTTTGTCTGAACTTCCTTATCCATGCTGCCATGCAGGATAGAATAAACTGACAGAACACCGACTGTATGGTGAAAATTACAAGTTTAAGGAATGCAACAGAACCTGTGCCGAGTGTAATCTGTAGGGCTCTGTGGAGCAATGGATTATAGATTCTGTAAGATTCTGGGGGTTGCTCTGTGAGATTCCATAAACTTGTGGGGTGTCTGTTGTCTGAAACAGGTTTGGGTGGAGTTTTCCTGAGTTATGGTGTTCTGAAATGAGGGACATTACCTGAAAACCAGGAATGTCTGACAAGCACTTTTCTGTGCTTTCCTTGAGCTGTCCCACAGCCTCTATTTTTGGAACCAGTTTTCTACTTTGCATAATATCAGGCAGTGGAAGAGCAAAGCAATGATAACTAACATCTTGGTGACAGTCAACATAAACCTGCCAGATCGTCTTGCTTGAGGCAAGAGCTGTGAAAAGAGAGATGTTTGTACCTGGTCTGTTGCAATGTCCTAGACTTGCCTGATGCTAGGTGCCTTCTATGTTTTTTTAGAAGAATGTGAGGTTTGTGTGTGTGTACATCAGACTAGGAAGGGAGGAAGACCTTGTTAGCGTAGTGGGGTCATTTGCTGCAGGAGGTCTAAACTTCCTCCAGGTCTCCTTCAGGTGAATGCCTTGATTGTGCCTGAAATCACACTCCTCAGAAGAATGTAAGAATATACTCCTCAGTTGACCTGGGAATCAACAGGGTCCAGCTGTCTTTTCTTTCCACAAGTTTATTATTTGTTCTCTTAAAGTATGTTGGACAAACATACAAGTAACCCAGCTCACGCTTTTTTCAGAAGTCCTGAAAATTACTTTCTGACTTGAAGAGGCTCTTTATGTTAGAGCCCTAACCTTGGTTTGGAATGCAATCCTATGCTCACTTATTTGGGAGTGTGCCATTGAACTCAGTGGAGATTACTTCTGAGTTGAACTGCATAGGATTGGGTTGTTGCTTTTCCTAGTCATGGTTAAATTGGACTAACTAAACCTCAGTCCAGAATTGCCCACAAACCTGGATGTGAAATCATGGTTTGAAATGAGCTTGCAGATTAGAGTTTGAATTCTTCATAGTAAGCACTAGATTTCTTTCACATGTACCATGGTTATACATGACAGCTTTCCTTCATATAGGTTTTAGATCCCTCTCCTCTAGGGTTATGGATCTCAAAATATTAGAGGCGTCCTCCTAATGAATGCCCTTACATGGTACAGTCTGGGCACAATTTTATTGCATATGTTGTTGGTTGCATTTTTTAATTTAACTATTTATAGAAAGCTTAAATTTTTTTTATCCCATGTTTTCAGAGAAAATATTTGAAATAAAATAAATTTTTTGCTGAGAGATGGCACCCAAAGCAGCAACTCATCCAGAGGGTTTATGTAGAAGGCCTAAGCAGAAAGAACTTCTGCTTTTGGAGAGTTGTTTATGGGACTTTAATGTCCCTTTAAGATGGAAATTTGTTTGGCTTGAAAATTTACACAATAAGAGCCCAATCCTGTCCAGTTTTCCAGCACTGATACAGCTGTACCAGCAGGGTTTGCACTGCATCCTGTGGGGGGGGGGGCAGTCACAGAAGCCTACTCAAGCTAAGGAAACGTTTGTTCCCTTGCTTTGGGTCTGCATTGTGGCTGCATCAATGCAGAAAAGTTGGATTGGATTGGACCCTAAGGGAAAGGACTGTTTTTCTTTTGGCGTAGTGGTACAAATTGCTCCAGAGCCTATTACAAAACCTCTATTTTATACGCAAGTACAGGTTTAATAAGCTACATAGCCATAACAACTTGTTTACAATGCTTTATTGGATTTATTGAGGGGGAGGAAGACGAGCATGTTTGGGAGGATATTAATTTCTGATTCTTGTCTCTTCTTTGATACCTATCAGAAATTGTGTTAATGACACTGTGACAGTGGTTGATGCTAAAGTCTGGCCTGATGTTTCAATTTTAGAACTCATTCTTAGAGTTTTAAAAGAAATTGATATCCACAATTGAACCTTGTCAAACTTTGAAATTGGAATCCAGTGTTTGAAACACATCCATATTTTCTTTTCTTAAACCCTCCCATTTATGAATCTGTTCTGCTGTTGTAACAGCACAATCCTCTACACCAGTGGTTCTCACACATTTAGCACTGGGACCCACTTTTTAGAATGAAAATCTGTCAGGACCAGCAGAAATGATGTCATGACTGGAAGTGACATCATCAAGCAGGAAAATTTTTTAACAATCCTAGACTGCAATCCTACCCACACTTACCCAGGAGTAAGTCCCATTGACTATTATTGTTAAAAGAATATACGTAGTAGCTTGATAAAAGTACAGATCTGTAACATTTCCCCACATGCAGTCACATACCATTGTAGCACCAAGTCTAGTATATTAAAATAAAATAATGAATGGGGACCCACCTGAAATTGGCTTGTGACCCACCTAATGGGTTCTGACCCACAGTTTGAGAAACACTGCTTGAAGTTTCTCTAACCATATGAAAGAGAAACTTCCTGAAACTGATTGGTCCAAGGTGCTTCTCCTTCAGTGATCATCAAGGTGCTTCTTTCTTCTGGCCAAAGATAGCCACTTGATTATTCACAACACTAGCGAAGGGCATCATGTTTTTAGATTCGTTCCAGTTTCGTACACTGAGCCTCAACTACCCTTTCTTTTCCTCTCATGACTGTGCTTAAACGCAATTAGATACTTTTTTTTCCTTTTGCTTTTTTGCTGGCCCATGGAAAAATTACTGGAAATGGTTTTAAATCTCTTTTTTTCCAGAAGGCACATCCTTTTACAGCACATAATTTTCTGTTGTTTTCCAGATGGATTCCTTGTCTGGGTGAATGTGGTCATCTCACTGCTGAAAGGCAGTCTAATTTGGCAAGGGGTTACCTTTGCGCTCATTTCTATGACTTTGACCCAAGCTTGAGACTGGAGGCGGCTAGAAGTTGCGAAATGATGTCCCTTATGTTTGGCTTTGAGTAAAGTTTTTGGACTCAAGGAAAGGGAAGGTATGGGCCGCTTCAAGGTCAACCACAGTTTATTTAGCAAGAGTAGCCTTGGAGAAGTCTTCTAGGATTGCAAAACAGCTGTCTCTAGGGGTTCAGTTGGGGGAGTTGTGGCATGCTGTTCCTTTGGATATGAGAGCAGGAGCATTTTTTGCCCAGGCCTGTTTTCTTGAGGCTTGCTGTTCCCTCTTCTGCCTTTCTTTCCTATTTTGAGGAATGAAATTCTTCTTTCTTTAGTCGTTCATTTCATATCTGTACATTTTCGGTTGTTCTGTGTTTAGTTTGAGCTGTTAGATGTAAAATTTAACTAGAATGACATGCATGTCAGACTGATTTAAAACAAGCCCTGTGGCAGTTCTAGGCACTGTGAAAGGGCTGTGGACATGGGGCCAATAGACTCATCTGGTCCTCCATGTGCTATGTGAGGGAAAAGATGGAATGGGAAGATAGCACAGCTGCTTCACTCCATGCCCCAGCTCTTTGAAGTATCAGATTTCATGGGTGCCTTTGCTGGCAAGATAGGGCCATTTCCTAGGCTAGATGTGTATGTTTCCTGTGTTGTATGTTGGCCACTGTTTGGCTTTGTTATGATGTTGACCCCTGCTAAGTGTGCAAAGAGGCATTTTTTCAAGTGGTTCACCTCTCAAAATTTAGTAGAAAGGGAGTAAACATCCCTTTTCAGCCCAGCACAGTGTCTCTTCTCGTGGCTCTTTGCTGGAGTTTCTTCTGTGTCTTTTTAGATTGTGAGCCCTTTTGGAACAGGGGACCATTATTTAATCAATTGTCTTTGTAAATCACTTTGTGAACTTTTGTTTTGTTTTGTTGAGAAGCAGTATATAAATATTCTGAATAATAACAATTCAGCAAACTGGAGTACAGTTTAAGGGCTGCAGTGTAGGTGCTGACAATGTCAGTAATGGGTACAAATTACCCCTTCACCCCCCTCTCCTAGGTTCTGGGTGAGGTGGAGCCTCCCCACTGGAGTCCTTTGAAAAGTGTTGCCGCCGCTGTGTGAGGTGCTCAATCACACTCAACCCACGTGCTTTGTGCCTCACGTGGCGCTTTTCAAAGGACTCCAGTGGGGAGGCTCTGCCTCACCTGCTTCCCCATCCACTGCATGTCCCTGGAAAGCAAATATTGAGAACTGAATCATAAATAGTAAATCTCATAATAATAATAATAATAATAATAATAATAATAATAATAATAATAATAATTACAGTAAATAATAAATACAGTACGGAAAACTAGTGAACTGCTTGCCCCAAGGTTGGCCTATTTCCTACTATTTCAGTCTAGAAAAACCAACTTCATGGGTTCAGTCTTAAGAGATCGTAAGCATGGAGATGGTGGAAATTGATACTGATGGGTTCATGGCCCTCTCTCCATCCTTGTTTGTAAGCCCTTAGTATGAGGAAAGAATTGAGTCTAGATTGTAGACCATACTTGCTGATGTTCATGTAAACATATTTCTCAGTAATTTTTATGGGGTTTCCCAGTCTCTTTTAAGATCTGTGATGTACTGCAGCCAGTCAGAAAAAAAAGTATTAAAGCAGAACTAGAGATGTTGCAAGAAATTATCAGGGAGGCCTGATTGCCTGCAAATGCACCTGAGCAAGTCATTACTGTGCTCACTCTGATCCTGTGAGCTGCCACTACCACCTTCCTCCTCTCAGGAAGGCAGTGGTGACCAGGGCACTCCAGGGCAGGCTCAGCCCAAGCCCAAATGCACTAGGTCCCAGGAACAGGGAACAGCAACTGAAGGCTTCTGTCTCTTGTGGGTAATAAATATACATACATTCAATTCTGCCATGTCTGACTATAACTGTAAATCAGATAGTCAGAAAGGAAAGGAGTTTGAACAAAGAGAACTAATGAAGCTAAAAGACAGTAAAGTATCCTTCAATTTTTCAAAATAGGCAAGACCTCTTGTGGGACAGTGGGGGAAGTGAGAGGGAAGGGTGCCTACTTTCCTTGTTCATACCAGACCCAGAGAAATGATGCTTGGACACTGATTGTAGCAATAGAATCAAATATGTCCAAAACAGGTTTCACTTTAAACAGGGCTATTCTTTTTAAAGTGTCATTTAATAGAACTAATTGGTTTAAAAATTCGACATTCAACAAAAATTAAACATTGAAAAAAAAAAATGTAATCGTTCTTATTTGAAGATCATTTATCTTTGTCCACCCTGCATACCACTAGAGCTTTTTCTAAAACCTTCTGACGGCCTACCAGCCAATTCAGCAACTTGTATGTGTAATCTTTACGGATATGAAATCTGGGGCCATACCACAAGGCTTTATAGGATTAAAAAACTGAACCCAGATGAGCAGGTTCTCTGCTTGTGCATAGCAATACTTCCTGGAATTCACGACTTCCTGGCCAGCAGACCTCCCCCCACCCACAAGATCCTCAAATAGTTTCACAATCAGTATAAATGGAGGCATTCTTAGCAGAACAAATCAAAACCAGCACCAACTTTGCACATTGTAGATGGCTTGCAAACAAGAACTACTATATTGGTAGATTACCACACAGCTTGTGCACAGCTAGGCAGATTCTTTTCAAGAAGAGTTGTCAAGAAAGTACATTGCTTTAAAACAACAATGGTCCATGTTTTCCTGATAAGAAAGGTGCAAGACTGGTAGATAGGAGAAAAGAAAGTTTGTCATTTCGGCTACCATATCTCTGTGAAAGCAAGCGAACCTGATCTATCTGAAAGACGAGCCATGGGGAAGTTGGACCCATATGAGGAATGAGAGTCTGCCCCATTTGCTCTGCAGTGAGTGTAGCAGATCATGAGGCATACAGCCTACCCCCATTCTCCATGTTGCAGTGATAGGGATGAAGTTTGAGATTAAGTACAAGTAGTCAGGCCACTTTTTTTTACTTCTGTGGAGATATGCACACAAGGCATTTTGGGAGGACTGAAAAAGAACCTTGTGTCTGTCCTGGAAACTGGCCTTGCCTTCTTATATAGGTTTGCTTGTATCTGAAGAACTGCAGCTACATATCACATGCATCATAAAGTCTATTTGCTAAAGAAACTAAACTATGTACAGTGGGTCCTCCTTATCTGCAGGCTCCATGGATTTCAGTATCTGTGAATGCCATGACTGGAGGGCTTCAGAAGACCTCCTGGATGTGACCAGAAGTGCCTTCCAGTCATGTCCAGGAGGTCTTCTGAGCTGTGGGGAGGCCATGTGCCACCTCCCTGCACCTTAGAAAGCGTCTCGGACGCTCCTGAAAGACATTTCCAGTTTCCTGATCCAGACCATCCTGCAGATTTCATTTTCCATGGAATTCTGTAACGGGGCGGGGTGGGGGGTCGTGGATCCCATGTGGGCCTACTGTTTCTGTAATGTCTCTGCTCTTATGCAGTCAGAAGCTGGGATTAGGAAGTATATACGGTAGTACCTTGAGAAGCAGGGACTGGTCATAAGAACATAAGAACAGCCCCACTGGATCAGGCCATAGGCCCATCTAGTCCAGCTTCCTGTATCTCACAGCGGCCCACCAAATGCCCCAGGGAGCACACCAGATAACAAGAGACCTCATTGTGGTGCCCTCCCTTGCATCTGGCCTTCTGACATAGCCCATTTCTAAAATCAGGAGGTTGCACGTACACATCATGGCTTGTACCCCGTAATTTATCTTTCCTCCAGAAACTTGTCAAATCTCCTTTTAAAGGCGTCCAGGCCAGATGCCTCGTCAGGCCAGCCCATGTCAGTGCATGATGGCCCCAAAGCTGCCCATCCCCTTTCCTGACAGGCTGGCATGTGTATCAGGGAATTTGGTTCCTCCACTTGGTGTGATGGAGCCCAGTGGGGCAGTTGTTTATTAGTTTGCAGCAAATGTACAGTTGTCCCATGCAAAGGCAGCAGTGAGGTCATATTATGGCAGAAGCCTTGTTGGGGCTGGATGTCCGCAGGCAATCTCTGCAAATAGTCATCTCTGGTTCCTGCTGTACTGTGTATACTCAGCAAACAGACTTTCCTAAGTCTGTTTGCTCTGAGCTTATAAACCCCTCTGCCATTGTCAGTGTGGATAAGGCAAAGTAATTCTTTCCCAAACAGCTGCAGTGATGGCCTGGATTTAACAAATGTTATTTATTATGTGTAATTCCATTAGTGACAAGTGAATGGTGGGGAGATTCCTCTATTGTGCTGACTGATATCAATACACATGGAATGGGCATACCTCCACGTGTCTGTTCCCAGAGGTGATTGGCTATGCTTTGACTTTTGTTTATTTGTTCATTGGGGAAGAAAGACCAACAGTACCATCCAGGAGACTAATTGTAACAAAAAGGGAAAAAGAAACAAATGATCACCTTGGGATGGAGTTCATCTCCTGCCTCGTTTTGTTTATTATGTTTTGAGCGCTGTTTGTTTTGAGTTTAGAAAGTGGCACTACTAACACTTTTATGGCTCACTACAAGTGTTTCTGACCCTCAGACAAGACACCTCCAGCTGGGAGACTTAAGTTGTAGTATGAGAGTTAGGTGATGGCATATTCAAAGGTAAATGGAAATCCCCTCCCTCCTGGATTGTGCTATAAAGCCTCATCTGTCACTGGTGTCAGGTTTGAGTACCAGGTAGTAGTAGTGGCCAGCACCAGTCTCTACATATCATAAATGTTCTTGGCATCTGTCCTTGTTTTGCCTCAAGGTAGGGAGGAAGTGAAACTGGGCGGAGTGAGGACCAGAAGGTGGGTTGGACCCAGGAGAGGGGCACTGATGGCAGCAGAATCTGCTGCCAAATCCTGCCCCCCCTCCAGAGCCATGTAGCTGAACATGGGATTCTCCTTGGTTCTGCGCCAGCTCAGGAGCTGGGGCAGATCCAAGGAGACCCATTGGGGCCAGTAGAGTTCTACATGGGATAAGGGAACTGAGGGTTCCCTTACCCCGAAGAGTTCTCTGGTGGCTGCTCTGTCCCCGTGGGATACAACAGTGGCCATTTTGGCACCGCTATATTGCATGGTGCCAGGACAGCATAGGATTGGACTGCCTGTAGATTGTTGAGTTGCATTAATATGCTTTGAGAGGCACATTCTAGCTGGTGAGTTCAGGACAGATTATTACTGCATATCATGAACATTGCATTAAGAACTGCAGCTTAGTACCAGAACTCATTCTTGTATGTAAGAGTTCCTATCTTCTTTCCCTGGTGACTCCAGATAAAAGAATCTGAAGCAGCAAGCTGAGGAAGGAAAGACCTTGAGGAGAGCTCTGTGACTGCCCCTCATCACAGTATGCAGCACATGCCCTGTTGTCATAACTGCACCAGTGCTGGAAAGTTGAATAGAATTGGACCCTAACAGACTTTTTGGGTTCAATCCTAACTACTAGTTAGGTCACAGGAGGGTCACAAACATGCTGTAAAGCACGTTTGTACCTCCTTGTGTGTTGGCCGGGGCCGGCTGGTCTATGGAGGCTTCATCTAGCCTCTGCGCCAACGTGGAGAGGGAAGGCTGCTCTGGCTGAGCTTGGCCGATGCAGGGGTCAGGGGAAGAAGGGGAGGGAGGCGTTCCAGGGTGGGGGAGCGGGAGGCAGGGCTGGCAGTTATGCCGGAGCCCATCCCCGTTTCTCAAGGAGTGCAGGGCATCTCCAAGCCGCTCCGTTCTCCTTAGACTTGCGTCACCTCCTGAGGTGGTGCAGGTCCAAGGAGACCCATTGGGGCTGTGGTGGCTTTCCCGGGGGGCATGCAGAAGAGTTTTCCCTTGTCTCAGTCTGAGCCGATTCTGGCCCCAGTCTTGTGCTGGGTACAGTGCAGACCTCCTGGCCTGCCTGTTCTAGCGCAAGATACGATTGCGCTGTTTGTGGCATAAGATTTCATTATGGGTTGATAGGATAGATAGGATGATTGCATTATCACCTATTTCTACTATATTATGAATGATCACTGTGTTTTTCTTGTATACATTTAACTCTTGCATAGAATTGATACAGATGGTACCCTCTTGCATTTGATGGCCTCTTGAGCCTACTGTTTACAGTTCTTTTCCTGTGAGTGCGCACACATGCATATGTGTACTTATCTCAAACTGAACATAATACTTCATGCATGTAATGAAATTCATTCTTGTCCACAAAAGCTCATGCCACAGGAAATCTGTCCATCTTTACTGTGCTAACAAGACTTCTAGCTGTTTTAACTAAGCCAGTGTTTGCCTTGCTTATTAGTGTGTCTCCCATTGGCATTCCATATGCAGGAGGAAGCTGGTCTCACTCTGCCTGGGAAATAGATGCTGCAACTCTTTTTTTTTTTTTTTTTAATATGTCTTTTATGCAGCCTAAGATAGCTTCCTATATTCATTTTTATCATGCAGAGCACTTGCACATCTTCATGATGTTTTGCTTTCTGGAACAAACACATGAGATAGGGAACTGTTTTCTTTGTTTGCTTCTTCTTATAGTTTGGGAGCTGAGGCTCAGAAATGGTGGCTTGCTAAATGCCACAGAAATATTGTGGGTTGGGTGTTTCTGCTTGTTTTGTACACTACCCTGGATCCTTTGAGAGAAGACCAGTAGAGAAGTGTTTAAAAATAATTCTATAATCCTCCACACTATTTCAGAATAGTTATTGAGATTTGGTTATTAACCTACCAACAATTTCAGGGCGTTAGGTGTTACTGAGACAATTAAAAATTGACCTGTTTGACTGAACTCTGAGGTGTGGTGGGGGCTCTGTTTTCTCTGTAGAATCTTGCTTTGATTGCTGATGGGGTTTGTTTTGGCTGCTTTTTTTCTAGTTCAGCTTGGTTATATAATTTTACTGGACAAATTATTTTTCCTCTTATTTTTATGCACTGCCTCTGAGTGCCCAAGACAAAAGGCAATTTCTAAGTTTAAAATAAAATAAAATAATGCAAAACCTATCCCACTTTTAATAGAGCAATTTATAAATAGAATTCAATGAAACAGTTATTACAGTTCCTGTGATGATTTTGAGATGGAGTAAAAGATTTTTGGTCTCTCCTTGAGAGAATTGCATCAGAGTCACATCTAATGAAGATTTGCAGTACCCAAAATGTGCTGGACAATAAATTGCTGCCTTTGTATCTTGAGGTCTTTTGTTCTCATTTATAGATGCATGTCTACTCATAAGCCAGTTCCATTAAATTCAATGGGATTTACTCTCATGTACGTGTGCATAGGATTGCAACCACAGTTTGTGTACTATATGATCACAGGTGAAATAGGAAGCCGTTCCTGTGCTGCTGTTGGTCCTCCCCCCCATTCACTGTGGTCAGAGTTATTGCTACTTTCTGTGCTGCTGTAATCGTTGTTGTTAATATTATTAACTGTGCAGTTAAAATGCTACTAAGCATAGCACACTAAGAATCATTGGACAGGCTCCTTCAAAATGGCTTTTAGTCTAGTTGACATGGTATAAAAGTTACAAGGGATAGCAGAGGGTAAAAGAAAGAAAACATGTATAGTACATCCAGAGGTCAGGTATGATTGCTTTTGTACTGTGTGTCCTGGGAGGAAGGAGACTAGTGGCACTTCATACCACTTAAGCTGATGAAGATGAGCCTAGTTGCCTCTCCCTCTTCTTCAGGCATCTATCAGGTGAGCAACCACTCGTGGAGTCTCTGTCCATGTTGCCTGGCATATCCGTTATATATATGGCATATATGTTGTATTATTCTTTGTGACTACATATTGAGAACCCATTTGTGCCCAGCCAACACGTATACACATTTGATCCCCGTTGTGTATATGAAACATCGGGCAGAAATGGCTTAAGCGAGGACTGCTTGCATATAGGAAACACTTTCATGTGCAGACTTGCCCTAAGACACTCATTCTTATGTTCTTATGTTCTTATGATGAATTCTGTTTTGAGATAGTTGCAAACTGATTCAACATAAATAAATACACATGAAGCTCTCATCTTGCCAGTTTCAAAATGCTGAACTCTGAAGTGGCAACCCTGGCACCAGGGGGGAGGGAGAAGGGAAGCGAAAAAGAGAGAGAGAGAGACAAAGACCCATTTGTAGGTTGAAGTACATTCTAGTTGCACACAATGAGTGTCCCTTTTAGCCACAAAAGCTGCAGTCCTTGGCCCCTTTGTGTATTAATTGGAACTGCGGAAGCTTATCTTATTGCTGCTTTATTTGAGTAGCTGGCATTCCCAGCAAGCTGGGGCATAACATTTTTTTTTATGTAAAAGCCTTCTGGGTTGAATTGAGTCAGCATGCGTATGTGTACATTGGTGTGTCTGTTAACTGTGGAGTTGGCCCATTTCAGATAATCTATTTACATTGCAGTCCTATGCATGATTACTCACAAGTAAATCCTATTTAGCTCAATGGAACTTACTCTCATGTAAGTGAGTATAGAATTGCAGCCTTACAGCCCAATCCTATGCATGTCTACTCAGACATAAGTCCCATTAGAATCAATGGGGCTTACTCCCTGGGAAATGTGGATAGGATTGGGCTGTTAGCCAGGTACCCACTCAATTATGGAACAGGTTAAAAAATCATTTGGCTTTCTGAGGTTCTTTGCTCATTAGGTCGCACAGTGGTGATCTCTTCAGACTTTTGCTCTATGGTTGTGAGGTTAGATCTTTAATTCCCTCCTGTTTTATTTTTGAAATGAAAGCTGAAATCAGTCTTTAGGAACATCAGTTTAAAACATATCCCAAAAATCTTGCTTACTGCATTAAGCAGTGTCTTTAATTTGTTATGATGTCACAATTTGATATTGTTTTGACCACATGAACATGTGATACTTCTCATTAATTGTGCATAGAATTGCAATGTGCATTACCTTGGTGGAATCTTGAATCCTGAGTAGGGGGCTTTTTATTTTTGAGAAATTAAGGGAAATCTAAGTTAAGGAGAGTTCATTACTGACCCCTATTTATCTCTTTGCATTGTGGAAAAATGAGGCAGATGGAAATTTTATTGACGTTTATTGCAGTCATTAATAGCAATTAAATTGTGAAAGCCAGGCTCATCAGGAATCCTTGGATGTGCTGGCTCCTTCAGTTGCCCTCTGGCTGGTGTTCAAGGCTTCATGACTGGTATAGAGGTGAATCAGTGTTCCGGAAGACTATAAAACTACTTCAGAGCTCAGTGGAATACCTTGCTAGCTGGTTTTGTAACTTAACCAATTCACTCACTAGCCTTATTTATTTATTTATTTATTTATTCATTCATTCATTCATTCATTCATTCAATTTATATTCCGCTTTTCTCCCCGAAGGGCACCCAAGGCGGCCTCTCTCTCTCTCTCTCTCTCTCTCTCTCTCTCAAAATATATATAATTGATTTCCCCCCCTATAGTTTCCAAGAGAGGCTAGGACTATTAAAAAAACAAAAACTATACAGTCACCCCTCTATCCACAGACTCAGTTTCCATGGTTTCATGTATCCATGGTTCACAAATTCCACCCCCCCCCCCAGTTGTGGTTATCTCATCTGTTTTTGTTTTGTTTCCCCTTTTGCAGCCCTCCAAACTGCTTCCTCTTTGCACCTGCTTGATAGCACTTGCACTCCAAACTGTTAACTCTAACAGGAAGATGTGAAAAGGAAGCAGTTTGGAGGGCAAACACTAACAAGTAGGCACAAAGAGGGAGCAGCTTGGAGGGTTTGTGCCTCTCTGAAGCAACCTCTCTGTGCTTCCTCGTTAGCACTTGTCCTTCAAGCGTGAAGAGAAAGGCGTTTGGAGGGCAAGCGCTAACAAGTTTGGACGGCTTGTGCAGTGCAATAGTAAGTATAGGGTTCCCTGCTACCCAAGGTTTTGGGTTTCCGTGGTTGCAATAGGAACATATCCCCTGTGAACCTGGGGGGACAACTGTACAGAAAAATATGTAGCTATCCCAACCCCTGAAGATGTGGCTTGTTACACCAGTGGACAGAGTGTCTTGTAGTGGTGTATTATAGCAGCATCTTGTGAGAAGCATATAAGGCAAGTCTGTTCTCTAGGTCTGAGTGCTAACTGCTTTGCTGACATGGGCTGAAAAGCTACTATCTGAAAGGAAAAAGGGAAGGTCATCATCTCTATTTGGGGAAGCAGCAATCTGTCATCTAGGAGAGAACACCCTATAAAAATGTCCCTTTCCCTAAGAACTTCATAGGTGAGTAACACTGCTTGCCCTCATTTTAGGAGGAAAAAGACCTTTGTGAGATCAGCATCTGTCACAGGAGTTGTCAGCTTGATTTCAAACCTGTTTGCGTGCCTGGCAGCTAATATGCATCACATTAAAGAAAGGGATTAAGGGACTTGAAGGCCAAGGGTGAAGAATGAATGCAGGCTTACAGAAGTGTGGAACAACCATTACTGTTATACCTCATACACATTCCAGTCATTTGGTGGGTTTTAGACTAGTCTGCCCTTGTGTTAAAGACATAATATCTTTAGAATTGTGCTCATGTGAATTTGGTGTTGCACCCGTTCTGTTGAAACATATATGGGACAGTGCTACAGTATTTGGGCAAGTCAGCAGTCTTTACAATTCAGAAGTTGAAGACTGGTATTTAGGAGACTTTGTCTGCTGTTTGGAAAACCTTCAGAAGCACTTTTTCTGTGAAGCACTTTTTCTCTAAAGCCTTTAAAAACATCATAAAATAGTGTTTTCTGATTTAAATGTGGTACGAAGGTAATATTTGCATGATGTGATTCAAACAGTTTTGCCAAAATGGTAATGTAAGAAGAATCGTTTTTGCCAAAATAAATGGTGCAGCTCAAAAATAATTGACATTTGTCCAGTCCAGTTATGTGATAAAATAGCCTACAGCATCACACAAAAGCTTGAATGAAGCATCTCTGTATGAAGTTAATCAGTAGGACTACTTCAACTTTAGACTGACACTATTCTTTGGGATAGAAATGGTGTAGAGCAGTGGTTCTCGAACTTTTCTGGCTCGCGCCTCCCCTGATGCTTGTAGCCATTGGCCACGGCTCCCCATTACAACATCTCACCTCAGTTACCCCCAAAATGGGGATGAAGGTGTTATAATTATACACTAGAAACAAGGCTGCCAGCACTCTGAGGCTGCAATCCTAGCCACACTTACCTCAGAGTAAGCCCCATTGAACAAAATAGGACTTACTTCTGAGTAGACCTGGTTAGGATTGTGCCCTGAATTTGTTAGCAGCACGCCTGGAGGGTTTTGGAAAGGGAGGGAAGAGGAAGACTTTGTTTTGTGTGTATCTGCTAATTGCAAACTGATGCAAACTGAGACCCAGAGACTGTTTGGCTGGAATCCTAACCCCACTTTCCTGGGAGTAAGTTCCATTGAACACAATAGGACTTACTTCTGAGTAGACCTAGCTAGGATTGTGCCTTTTGTCTTACAATAGCAGCCAACAGAGTACCCCCCCCCCCAAAGAAGGCAGGAGGAAAAAGGGATGGCTGAAAAGGAATGGGGATTTTTATTTTTAATCAATTTTTGGAGACAAAGCCATCAAGAGTGGCTTTTTTTCTTTTTTGAAGGGGGAGGAAAAAGAGAAATGTGAGGAATCTGGGTTAAGCTGACACAGACCCCAAGCCTCTGTAGGTCTACTCAGAAGTAAGCCCCATTTGAGTCAATGAGACTTACTCCCAGGAAAGTGTGGACAGGATTGCAGCCACACCCAGCAAGATTACAACTCACCCCAAAGTAGATGGGGGCTGCTCACACACACACACCCAACATGCAGATGCCACTCCCCCAGGCAAGACGAAGGGATGCAGGCTGGGGCATTTCGACACCTGCCCCCCACACTAGGAGCAGACTGGTTCCTTCCCAAGCAGCCTTGACCAATCCCAGGATGCCCAGGGCGAGGGGCACACTGGGAAATGTAGTCCCTGGCGCGAGGTTGCACATGGAGAGAGCTCCATGATGACATGCGGCACCTCTGCCCGCCTGCCCAGCCAGCCTTCTGTCCCACCTCCCCCCACCATGTTTCCCACACCCTCCCCAACCCAGGCTGCCCCACCAACCTCTTTCTCAGCCTTGGAAAATCAGCAAGTCAGGAGACAGCATGTGCAGCGGAGCTGAGCAGCGGAGCAGCTGCTGGCCACCTCTCTCCCCGAGATGCCTCCCCCCCACCATTTTTCACACTGCGCCACCCACCTCACACTGCCCCACCCACCTCGTTCTCAGCCTGGGAAAAGCAGCAAGTCAGGAGGCAGCATATGCAGCTGAGCTCCACTGAGCTCAGCAGCGGAGCAGCTGCCGGCCACCTCTCTCCCCAGATGCCTGGCGACGCCCCTGGAGGCTAGCCATGCCTCACTAGGGAGGTGGGACACACAGATTGAATACCTCAACAGGTGGGAAACTGTGGCCTCTGAGCGGCCTGCTTGGAGGCAGGCTGAGCAGCATGGCCTTTCCCAGTTTGAAGAAACACTTGGCCAACAGACCGAGGCAAAGAGGCAAAGAAGGAAGGCCCACAGCCAGGGAGACAGACCAGGGACACACTACACTTGCTCCCAGTGTGGAAAGGATTATCACTCCGGAATCGGCCTTTTCAGCCACACTAGACGCTGTTCCAGAACCACCATCCAGAGCGCGATACCATAGTCTTTCGAGACTGAAGGTTGCCAACAGAACAGAGTGAAAATGTTAAAACTGTTAGGTGGCACTTTCGTTGACTGCAGCGACCTGTTGCTTAAGATACCTAATGACATCCTCTGAAGATGGTGGATTCAGGGCCTATTTGGGAGGTGTCTTAGGCTGCAGTACCTAGAAGTAAGTCCCACTGAATGTAGGGGGACTTGCATTGTAGTAAACATGCATAAGACTGTACAATTAGGATTATCAGCTAAAGTTAGCACCCGATTTGGGCACAGAAATGGACATTGCTGAACTGTGCCTGTTTTGGTACTCCGATGATTTTAACAATGACATTGATGCTTAAGGTGTATACCAGCTAGCTGTGTACTAGCCCAAGATGCTTTGCCATCCCATATGCTACACTGCCTGAACCATCACGTGGTCCCTTGCCGTGTTTTGGAATCCTGATAGTCATAGATCATGTGTGCAAGATTTGATATGAGATTTGCACCACAGCATTCTCTGCGACTTTGGAAAGGGTGTTGGGGGACCACTTACACAGTACTTCATTGGTATTCCTGTGGATGATTGCTGCATCAGGATATTGCTTGGGTTGTTTGTGCAGTTGTTCTGGTACTGGGCTATTTTAGTTGCTTCCAAGTATTTTGCAATTTTACTCTCAGAATCTGATCTGGAGTCCTGGTGTATTTCTTAAATAAAACAAACAAATAATGAATTTTAAATAAATAAAAAAAATTTGACATTATGCGAGATGAAGAAATGCAGATATATGTTGCAGGATTTTGCAAAGAGACTGCTAGGTTTTTCTTTTGCCACACCTTTGAATGGAACCTGCTGGGTTGTGCAACTGAATCTTGTTGAATTTGAGCCAGTGTGTGTTTATCTGGAGCTTGTCATTTTAGGTCTCCTAAGTAATTACATCTAAAATGTCTGTATCGCAAGTGCTTTGGAGTAACAAGAGTCTTAACTGTATGCTTGCCTGACATATGGAGGATGCTTAGTTAGATAAGCTTCATATAATGCAAATTTGTATAATGAAGTCAGATGGTTTTCACAGGAGACACCAACATGCATCATGGAGTGCCCCTCCCCATTGTGTCACAGATGAATGTTGTTAATGTAGAAGAGAAATTCAGTGTAGGTCTAGTCTAGGTTTTATATTTGCATTACATGCTAGTTAAAAAAAAAAAAGCTGATTTCAGCATCACATATGAATATACTTTAGGGCACAATCCTAACCCCTTATGTCAGTGCTTTCCAGGACTGGCATAGCGGTGCCAATGGGACTTGTGCTGCATCCTGCAGTTGGGTGACACTCACGGAGGCCGCCTCAAACTAAGGGAATGTTTGTTCCCTTACCTCAGAGCTGCATTGCCTTTGTGTCAGTACTGGAAAGCACTGGCATAAGGGGTTAGGATTGCACCCTAAATCTATGTTACATTCCTAGCACCTAACTGATGCCATTTCCCCCTTCTCTTTTCTTTAGAGTTGTTGACGAACTGTTCAGCTATGGGCTGCCAGCACCATTGTGTCCCTACGCTGAATGGCCCAGCATGCTACTGTAACAATTCATTTCAGTTAGCTGATGATGGGAAGAGCTGCAAAGGTAAGTGGCAACCATGATGCAGAGGGAAGAGCTATTGACAAATGCCTATGGTAAAAGTCTCAGTTGGGCTCTGTCTGTTGGTTTGGTGCATACTCGGTCGTCGTCTCCCTCTCTCCTGTCGGAATTCTGGATTTAGAATTCTGTGTTTAAAAAAATAGATACTTTATGGGTGGTTTTAGTCTAACGTTCTTATGGGCAACTGTATCAGTGTAGCTTTGGGACATGTCCAACACATTCGTTTTCATGCCACTTTTACTGCTCAAACACAGGATTTGCACACATCTTCTGATCTAAAAATGACATTGACACAGCTCTTTAAAACAGGAGTCTTAAGATCTTTTCTGATTAAATAACACTTTAAAGGTCTTTGTGTTTTCAAGTCTTATGACTTAAGGCATAATATTAACCTTAAGTCATAAGTTTAGTAAGGGCGCAATCCTGACCTGACGTTGGGCTGGTGCAAGTCCCTTGTGCCGGCCCAGGAGGGTCACAAACGTGCCATAAAGCACGTTTGCACCTCCTCATGAGTTGGCTGGGCCGACTGGGATGTGCGCCGGCCCACGGAGGCTGGATTCAGCCTCCATGCCAACTTGGGGAGGGAGCGTTGCGTTGGCCAAGTTAAGCCAACGCAAGGCTCTGGGATGGATGGGGAGGAGGCGGGAAGGAGGTGTTCCAGGGTGGGGGGAGGGTGGATGGAGGGCGGTCCTGGGGGCGAACAGGGAGCAGGAGATGTGGCTGGGACCCAGCTCTTATGCCAGATCCCAACCCCCATTCCAAGCAGCATGGAGTGGCTTGAAGCCGCTCCGCTCTCCTCGGACTTATGCTACCTCAGTTGGTGGCGCAGGTCAGAGAAGACCCACAGGGGCTGCAGTGGCTTACCTGGGGGTAAGAGTTCCCCCTTACCTCTGGATGAACCACTTCGAGGCTTGATCTTGCTCTGGATACAGCGCAGACCTCCCAGCCTGCCTGTTCCAGCGCAAGATAGGATTGCACTTTAAGTTACTAACTTTCTTGAGTCTGCGCAGCTGAGCCTGCACTGGCTCAGAATGTCACAAACATGCCATGAGGCACGTCCGTGACAAGCTGGATGGGTCTGAGTGAAGGCCTGCACTGGCCGTGCCTCATCCCGTCCCACGCCTACAAAAATGAGAAGTGCAGAAAGCAGTATTAGGTGTTTTATAATGATAGGTGTATGTTTGGTGAATAATAATAATAATAATAATAATAATAATAATACTTTAAAATTCAAATGGACCAACGCCTCCAACATAATACACCGGATATAAAAATATTAGAAAATCAAAATGTCTGGCTAATTGATATTGCAATTCCTGGAGATGCCAGAGTCAATGAAAAGGAACTAGAAAAAATAACAAAATACCGAGATCTGTCCATTGAAATCACATGACTATGGACAAAACATACCAAAGTGATACCCATTGTCATCAGGGCACTTGGAACAATCTCGAAATGTTTTGTGAATTACTTTCAAGATCTGCAGCTTACTGAAATAACACCATCAGATCTGCAAAAAAGAGCACTTTGGGGAACATCGTATATACTGCGCCGACACCTAGTTGCTACTTGGGTCTCAGGCTGAGACTTGTATCAGTTGCTCAAACACCAGTTTACAACTGTGATTCATGTAATTTGGAATAATAATAATAATAATAATAATAATAATAATAATAATAATAATAAAGTTTAGATTATGCAAAGAAGCTGAAGAAATTGATCACATACTTAGTTCCTGCAAGAAGATCGCACAGACTGATTATAAAATTAGACATAATACAGTAGTTCAAATGATCCGTTGGATTTTATGCAGAAATTACAACATCGAAACAGTTGATAATTGGTGGGAGCATGAACCTTGAACAGTGATAGAAAATGAGAGAGTGAAGATCTTATGGGATTTTCCAATACAAACTGATAAAGTTTTGACACACAATACACCAGATATTACAGTAATAGAAAAAAAATAGTGACCGTCATCGACATAGCAATACCTGGCAATAGAAGGATTGATGAAAAAGAATATGAAAAAATCAGTAAATATCAGAATCTAAAAATTAAAATCCAAAGATTATGGCACAAACCAGCAGTGGTCATCCCAGTGGTGACTGGCGCATTAAGGGCCCAATCCTATCCAACTTTCTAGCACCGGTGTAGTCGCAGTGCAGCCTTGTGGTGAGGGAACAAATGTTCCCATACCTTGAGGAGGCCTCTGTGGCTGCCGCCCCACTATAAGATGCAGTGCATGCCCG
Organism: Tiliqua scincoides; assembly: GCF_035046505.1. Classification (NCBI taxonomy): domain Eukaryota; kingdom Metazoa; phylum Chordata; class Lepidosauria; order Squamata; family Scincidae; genus Tiliqua; species Tiliqua scincoides. The sequence goes on from NC_089822.1 coordinate 124,327,881, forward strand.
ACTGACAGAGCTGCATTGGCACTGGAAAATTGGATAGGCATTGGGCCCTAAGTGCAGTCCCAAAAGTGATTGAATCACATTTAAAACATCTGAATATTGCCAAATTTCTGTTGGTCAAATTCAATAAACCCCGCTGCTTGGTTCAGCACATGTTATTTGGAAATATATTATGACATCCTAGGCCCCTGGGTGGGGCCCAACTAGTAATTAATGCCAAGTCCAGCTAATGAACTGGCAGCTGTGACATGAGAAAGAAATAATAATAATAATCAACTGCAAAGCCATCAGTCAACTGCAGAAAACAGCTTTACTGGGAACAGCTTACATTTTGTGACAGTATTTTTAACATCAAAATAGGATAAAACCAGGTCTTGATTCCTGGATAAAATAAACTAGTCAATAACATCTATCTAACCGTGCAAAAATCTAACAACAACACCTCCTCTATAATGTAAGGATTTGGGGGGGGGGGTGGATTTCCCCTTTCAAGTATGTTGATTTCTCTTTTTTTCTTCCCTAATAGATTTTGATGAGTGTAATGTTTATGGAACTTGTAGCCAAACTTGCACCAACAATCACGGTTCCTATACATGCAGCTGTGTTGAGGGATATCTCCTCCAACCAGATCACAAGTCTTGCAAAGCAAAGAATGGTAAGAAATTTTTACTTCCTAGCCCAATGCTTTTGCAAGCAGCGTGGACCCAGAATGGTGCCACTTCACAAAGTACTTCTTCTCTTTTCACTGTATATTCTAATGCAGGGGTGGGCAAACTTTCAACTGTAGGGATCCTGGAATTTTAACAATTATGCAGGAGAAAGAATTTCAGCAAAACTTCACATATAGACTAATGGGTTCTGAGCTATCTGTGATGGATCAGGAGAGAGGCTGGTGCTGGACAGCTCAATCAAAGTGTCAACCCAATGTGCGGCAGTGATAGAGAACACTAATTCTATGCTTGGGATAATTAGAAAAGGCACTGAGAATAAAACAGTTAATATTATAATGCTGTTGTACAAATAACATGTTAGATCAGAAGAAGAGCCCCGCTGGATCAGGCCAAAGGCCCATCTTGTCCAGCTTCCTGTATCTCACAGTTGCCCACCGAATGAAAGCATAAAAAACAGCAAGACACAACCTGCATCCATGTGCCCTCCCCTGCATCTGGCAGTCAGAGACAGCCTACTTCTACGTTGCACATACCTACCATAACGTAACCTATGATGAACTTTTCCTCCAGAAATTTGTCCAATCACCTCTTAAAGGCATCTAGGCAAGATGCCATCACTACTTCCTGAGCAGAATTGGGCTGTGCTACACAGTGTTTTACGACAGCATCTCTTAGTTCGCAATAAGTGATGTCCCTTGGTTTGAATGTTGTCTCTGTCATGAACTCAATAAGAGTACTTAGGCAAGCTGCAACCTCTCAGCCCAAGCTCCCCAGCTGCAATTTGGAGGTGATATAAGAACATAAGAACAGCCGCACTGGATCAGGCCATAGGCCCATCTAGTCCAGGTTCCGGTATCTCACAGCTGCCCACCAAATGCCCCAGGGAGCACACCAGATAACAAGAGACCTGCATCCTGGTGCCCTCCCTTGCACTGGAATTCTGATATAGCCCATTTCTAAAATCAGGAGGTTGCACATACACATCATGGCCTGTAACCCATAATGGATTTTTCCTCCAGAAACTTGTCCAATCCCCTTTTAAAGGCATCCAGGCCAGATGCCATCACCACATCCTGTGGCAAGGAGTTCCACAGACCGACCACACGCTGAGTAAAGAAATATTTTTTTTTGTCTGTCCTAAGCCTCCCAACACTCAATTTTAGTGGATGTCCCCTGGTTCTGGTGTTATGTGAGAGTGTAAAGAGCATCTCTCTATCCACTTTATCCTTCCCATGCATAATTTTGTATGTCTCAATCATGCCCCCCTCAGTCTCTTTTCTAGGCTGAAGAGGCCTAAACACCATAGCCTTTCCTCATAAGGAAGGTGCCCCAGCCCAGTAATCATCTTAGTCGCTCTCTTTTTGCACCTTTTCCATTTCCACTATGTCCTTTTTGAGATGTGGTGACCAGAACTGGACACAATACTCCAGGTGCGGCCTTACTATTGATTTGTACAACAGCATTATAATATTAGCTGTCTTATTCTTAATGCCTTTTCTAGTGATCCCAAGCATTGAATTAGCCACACATAAATAAATCAATGGTAAGTGTTATGATATGCTGAGATCTCCTTTGCATTGCTTTTGGTAGGCTTATCCTAAGCTATGTAGGTAAGAGAGAAATAACTTCTGTGCCTAAGCCTTGCTTTTCTGTTTTCTCTTTTCTCCATCAGAACCTGTAGAACGTCCTCCTGTCCTGCTGATTGCCAACTCTCAAAACATAATGGCTACTTACCTGAATGGTGGCCCCGTCCCTAATATCACTCCCACCAGCACCAAGCAGACCACTGCCATGGACTTCAACTACGTAGAAGACACAGTCTGCTGGGTCCATGTTGGTGACAGTTCCTTGCAAACTATCCTGAAATGTGCCAAGATCCCCAATCTTAAAGGCTTTGTTGAGGAGTGGTCCATCAACATCTCCCTCAGCTTGCATCGTAAGTATTTGCTTATTGTGCTGCAGTTATGATTAGTTCTTCATGGAAATTCACCATGTACCCATAAACTTCAGTAGACAAAATAATGGCAAAGATACCTTTCCTTCCTCTTTGCTTTTTTTATTTTATTTTATTTTGTTGAAAAGAAAGAAGACTATTTGGAAAAGTTTTGTAGTGAATAGAGCTTCAGTGGTGTGGAATCTCACTTATTTTATAACTACTTGAGTGAAACAGGCAAAAAGAGATGATGTTTGGGAAATATATTTCGCTGATATTAATGAAATTATTCATGTCCTCATCTCATGAGGCAACTCTGTTAATCTCTGTTGTATAGAGTGGAAGCTGCTGGATAAATGGCTCCAAGTGAGAAAAGGAGACTGTGGCTGAATAGGGAGGTTTTTCGGGGGGGGGGGGGGTATTTCAAAGCCAAGGCTGGTAGTTAACTCATCCTCTCTCTGCTACTGCATGCTGATAACTGTCTTTTGCATCTTCGTTGATGGCAGGTCATACCAGTAATATCTGAGTGAATGTAATTCTGTTGTGATATTTTCAAACAAACGGGTGGGATGTTGCCTCTGTGCTCTGCTTGCAGACTTGAAAAAGGATCTGCCTGGCCATTGCTGGAAACTGGATGCTGGATCAGCAGTGTAGTTGTCTTGGGGCACACCTTCCATGGCTGCTCCCTCCCTCTAAACACATCTGGAGTTGTGCTCCAGTTGCATCTGGAGGGTGATCTGAGGCCCGGGGAGGGTTTCCATGGGCCTCAGAAGGCCTTCTAAGGCCTTAAAGTCTCTCTCTCTGTTTTCCTTTAGAAGGCCTCAGAACACAGCTCTGGTTGTGTTTGGGGGAGGGGGAAGCAAGTGGGGGGGCTGGACCCCGCGGCCATGGCGGGGGTGGCATTGTTGTCTCCCGGAAGAGTGCCACGCAGTCTTATGACCCCAGTGACCCCCCTCAGCTATGCTACTGTGCTGGATTCTTTATTTAATCCAGCAAGATGCATCTGCTTTGGTACTCCTGACACATTGAAGCTCCAGTTGAAACCAAACAGGAAAATACAAATACTTAATTTCTGCTAGGTAGGAATAAAATGTTAGGGTATTTTTAAATAGCTTTAAGAGTCATGCTTCTCTTCCTGAACAATAGCTTCAAAAAAATTGATGGCCCTTAGTTCAGGCAGCCCTTTGAAACTTGATTTTCCACAGTATTGCAATACTCCTTACAAGAAGAGAATAGAAGGAGTAATTTTCAATCTAGCCAAGATTGTTTTTCCAATATTGAATACAAAACAAATTACTGAAGTCCTAACCATTTGTCGCAATAACCCTCTGCAGAGACTGGACAGGGCTTTTAGTGGCTAGAGCATCAAGAAAAGCAAAATGCAAAGGTCTTGCTTTTAAAGTCAGATGTATGCATGTGATTATCTTTTGAAACATGCCCTTCAGTCAGTGGCTCTCTGATTGTTGACTGTTGCCTCTCCCCTTGCGGAGACACCTTGAAGGAGGTGAAGTACTACTTGTGAAGTTCTGTACTTGGAAGGGTTAGGATCCTGGTGGGCCTTTGGTCCCAAGATCTAGGTGAGTTGAATGCCCCATGGCAGATGATCCTCACTGATCCACATTGGATTTGTGACTGTGACACCATTATTACCTCGTTATCCCAGAGTGATTTGGAAATAAGGCAGCTCTGAAAGTTCTGCGGCTTACGCTGTATCTCTGCATGACTTAAGGGGGACAGGAGTCAAGGATGTTCTGTATCCTTGTTCTAATGCTGCAGTTCATATACTGAGCCAGTTATGTTTGCAATTTGTTGCAGGTTGCTTGCGCATCATGGCATACAAGGATCTTTGTGTACTCACTCATAGAATACTTGGTTCAGTCCTGGTTCAGGGACCTCAAAAGGGAAAGCAGACTTAGAAGCATGACCCAAATTGGGAAAGTTAAGGAAAAGCGACCCTAAAGTAGTTTTCCGTCTTCCCTCAGAAAATCTGTGACAAAGCAAAGAATTTGAGAAGTTAGCTTTACTGAACTGCACTTCTCTCCTTTTATCTTAAGATGTGGGATCTAAGTGTGTTCTGAGTAGAGTAAGTGAGTCTTTTTCCCAACAGGAGGATTCAGTTATTTCCTCTAGTGTTCAGAGTTTGGGTTTGTTTTTGCTTCTGTCACGAGAACAGATTGCATTTAATTGTCATTCCTGTGAGTTGTTCTTAGGAACCCACAGTTCGTTGTTTGCTTCTCTCCTCTTTGGCTCCCTTTTAGTTTTTCCAGTTAGCTGTGCAATTTCCTATTAAGTACTAGCCGCATGTTGAAATTGAGGATTGCTCAGATAACTTACGTACACTGTTGTTTTACTTATTATTTATTTTAGAACCGTATAATTGTTGGCCAAATAGTCTCTGCTTCTCAGCCCGGAGGTAGTGATTTAGAAAATACTTTAAATTTTTTATCTAAGCCATCTGGAAGGCAGGATGAGTCATTCAGAGCAAGCTGTACATATTGCGGTTGGATTCCTTGTTTAAGCGCTGTCGCTGTTAAGTGCTGTGAGTTGATTTTGTATGGCAGACAAGGAAGAAGATTTAATAGAGAGAGAATTGTGATATGGCCAACCACTAATGATTATATCCTTGGTAGACTTATACAATATTGTGTTTCTTGTTACCCCTTCTAGACCCATGCCATCCCTTTTCCTGCTCCTGCTCTTTATCTGCTGAGTATCTACAAACAAAGACTGATAGCCACACAGATCTTCTTCAGTCTGTTCACATTTTGATCATGCCATCCCTCTCCTTAGGTTTCTTTGCTAGCTTCCTGTAAGATGGGAGACCACATGGGAATCTGATGTATGCCCCTAGGAGCTTCTTGAATGAAGGGCATGGTGGAAATCTAACAAACAAATGAAACATAAAGCTGGAAGAAAGGTCTTCCCCCTTAACCTACTCCTATTCCTTTTCCATTCTGGGTTTCCATTTACTGCTCCCATCTTCAGACTTCTGAGTTTCTGCTTTCTTTGCCTGAAATAATTCCCTCTATGCCATGTCCTTTTAAAATGCCCCTCCACTGAAAACTGTCTTCACCCACCCCTGGAATCCCTCTTCACCAGCAAATCCTGCCCTGAATTACTGAATTTGTCTGCAGCTTGTATTACCCTTCCCATTAAGATGAACCCTTCCCATTATGTTATATCTCTGTTAGGTCTTTTCCCAAGCTTCCTAATCAATCCTATCCATCCAGTGGTGATTTGTAATCTTAATGATCTAAGTTTTGCATTAAAGAGTGATTTCATGGAAGACACTAGAAAGTGCCCTTTTCCCTCTCGCATGTTTTTCGTACCGCCTGCGAGTGTGGTTAACATGAGAAAAATATGGAAGAGATACTGAAACGTATAGGTGATTAAGTATAAGTAGCCACTCACCATGTGGGTAACTGGCATGCTGAAATGCCAGCATGTTCAGTGACTAAAAGCCAAGTGCAAGTCTCCAAATGATGATTGGTGCTAGTCCAGATATTCCAACAAGACCAGCATGATGGAATGGCAGTTGTCACTAAAAGCAGTAATAGCTCCCAAATCTCATATAACAGGATCCTCTTCTCTGCTTCTGGCTTCACACCTACAATTGCTAAGGAGATTTCCAACCAAGTAAAGAATATATGTGTGGTGTGAATGTCTGTTGACTATACAAGCTACATGAAATCTTCAGATAAAATGGTTATTCTTAAAGCTTATAAAATGGAATGAAATGGGGGAGGGGTGCAGTGTTAAGAGCAAAAGGACTGTCAATGGGATTCTGAGTCCTTTCAAATCCTTCTCCCTGCCAATGGGAAGGGGGCTGCAGGAGGGTAAAAGGCAGATTGATGTGCTTCTCTCATGCACGCGTATTTTGCTCTTTACAATGAACTCTCCATTGTTGCTTTATATGTGATTGGCTCAGTCCTGTGTTTAAGGAGATGGACCTGCTATTATCCCATCTAGTTTGGTCCTGAATATGTTAGGTACTGTTAAAGCACAGTGCTTACTTTTAAGAACAGGAAGTAAGGTATGCTACTGCACTTTTTCGTCTTAAAGGGGATGACCTGGAATTAGTCTGCTTTACTTTGCTTTGCCCCTTTTAATTGCTGCGTTGCTGTATTCATTTCTTTTTTCCCCCACCTCAAGTTTTCCTTTCTTTTACTCTGTCTCCAAGGGGCTCCCTCTCTCCTTTCATTCTTATACCGGGTGAAAATAGTCTGAATCCTTTGAACCTGGGAAAGAACATGGATATGGCATACCTCCAGCGCCTTCACTTTGATCTGGGGCAGTCAGTCCACTGAAGTAGTGGGAGAGGCTATCATTTGGCAATGCCATAGAAGTTGCAGATGACCTAGGATAAATATAAATGTGTCCTTGAGGTGATTAATAACCTTCTGTGTATGATATTGGCAAGACATCTGCTGTTGTTCCATCTAATTTTCCTGTCTGGTGTCTTGAAAATGTTGAAAATGAGGTGAGGGCATTCAGACATCTACAAGCTCGATTCCTGATGAAGAGTTTTTGGAGCCTGTCAGTGTGGCTCTTATTTCGGGGACTGTCATGCTGTTTAGCCATATCTAGTGCCAGCGGGGCTTTAGTCTGCTCTGTTTTCTAATAGTTCACATTATTGCAGGACCAGTCCAGTGATGTGGTTTCCAAAGTTGTCTTCCCAGTTTGAGTAAATACTTGCCTGGATCAATCAATCAATCAATCAATCAATCAATCAATCAATCAATCAATCAATCAATCAATCAATCCTTATCCAGGCCACCAGTTGTGCTCTGCATACCAAACTAAAAGCATAGGAGATTGTCCCTGTGAATATGTCCTTTGTGCTTCAGACATTCCTATTATCCCTGAAATGGGAGGAACAGTGGCATGACTCCAGTGTGGTGCTATATTCTGATACTGCTTTTGACCATGAGTACAGCACAGGTATGTGTAGGTTGGTGGTGTGCAGTGGAGATTTCTCTCCGAGATCTCACTCAGTGTGGTGGTGAACATTGATGTGCGTTAGACCTGTGGGAAAATGCCTGTGTCAATGTGGTGTGACCTTAAAGTGAGACATTTTGGCAGCATCATTACTAGTCTATTAAACGATTTGATAGCATTGAAGTATTACCATTTCTTGGCTTGACCATCACAAACCACTTCATTCCCATTGTTCAGGTGGGCTGATATGGGCTGGATGCAGGGAAGATTCCTGGTCATGCTTTCTTTCTCTCAGGCCTGTAAGGAATAGGTGAAGATGCCATAAGGCTGTGGGGGCAGTGTTGGGTTCAGGAAAAGGAGGAGGAATTGGGTTTGGGGCGAAGCAAATAACCACATGAGCATTTCAACAGGATTTCCCACCCCCTGGTGAGTGTTGTACGGTTATACACACTTAGAGACCTTGCAGGTCCTCTAACAAGTTCTGAAGCACCATTTTCTCACTGCTCTTCCCTAACCAGCTGCACTTTTAAGGAGCTAGTCTCCAGTGCCGGATCTCCCTCCGTTGACAGGTAATCTGAAAAGAGGTTTTCTGAACATTTGTCCTTCTAGGCAGAGCTGGGGAACCTGCTTAGGGACAGTTCAGGCTAGGAGCCAGCTCCTTCCTCCAGTGGCAACATTAGATGGCAGCCTCTTGTAGCTTCATTGTTTCCACAAACACATTCCTTTGTGACAGAGTAGTTGAGCAAACCATACTGTTATGTTGGCTCACAGGTGCATTAATCTTGTGCTTTGGGCAGTTTGCATGAAGGATCTAAGCACCATTCTCTCAAGACTTGCCAAACAGCCTGCGGGGATGAACTTCTACCCTGCTACTGTGAGGATGAAAATATAAATGAGTATCTCCACGTAAGTATCTTACAGCCCAAGCTTATCCCCTACCACCGGCGCCAATGCAGCCATGCCAAAAAAGCTTGTGCCGCAACCTATGGGGGTTGGGGTCACCTGAAGGCAGTTAAGAGGTACGTAAAAATATTTTTTACTTGGCTGCACATAAGCTATGGGGCTGCCTGTGGGTCTCCTTGGAACAAGCTACCCATTTTGGTGGCCTATGTTCGAGGAGGGAAAAAGGGTGGAGAGGTTTTCAAAAGAGGAGATAAGATGCAGAGTGTGCCATTGCTGCTGGATCTTTCCCCCCCCTTGCCCCGGTTCCTTACCTCAGAACTCCAAATTCTACCCCTCCCACAATGATCCCCTTCTGCACTGTTTTGGAGGGGTGTGCCAGGTGTGGTTGTGGGCTGCCACCATTTGCAGTTGAGGCCCCAAAATGGCCACCGGCAGTGTGTTGTGCAAGTGCTGCCATATAGCCTCTTACAACAGCAGAAAGGTTTGAGCCGCTTGCCTTTCTTTCTCAAGTGCCACACTTACCGTAGATACTCGCGTATAGTACGTGAAATTTTTGCCAAGTAATCATGCTCCAATTCTCACTTTGCTTTATCTCCAGGTCAATCAGAGGGCAGAGCCTTTCAACTCTGAACTGAGAAAGTTTCCTTTCTCAGCTGAGCTGTTGCTCAGCTCAGGCAGGTGCCTCCTTAGTTGCTATCCAGTTACTTTCCAGGGACATTCCAGCCAAAGTTAACCTTTTCTTCTCCTTCCTTCTGCTGCAGTCTGGTTCTGCTTGGCAAATGCTTGCAAAGCAGGTCTGTTTTTGGAAACACCAGGATGGGACCCTCCTTTCCAGGCTACAATTCAGTGCACCATTACTTCAGAATAACACCCATGGAAAGCAGTGGGTCTACTTCTGAGTAAAAAGGGTTGCAAACATCTCATCTCTCTGCTGTGAATTGAACTGCACACTCTCAGTTATGTGTTATGGGTTGTATGTTGTATGTAGAGCTTCTGGCTTAACACACCAGACACCTTTTAAGGTGTCTTTGATTCATGGTTCTCCTCATGTCCACCTTAAAGGTGGATTTTATTCATGGTGGTTTCCAACCTTTTTCACTTGCATATCCCTTGGCAATAATAAATTGTACCCTCCATATTAGCAAAATGTTTGTAATAATACAAGGCCTCATCTCCTCTTTATGAAAACCCAGACTTCATGTATTCCTCACAGTGTTTTCTCTTTTTATCTGTTTGAGGAACAGAAGACTCTGCCTTTGCACTGTTTTGCACCAGAAGTGTGCTGAGAAATTCTGGGTGATTGATTGATCACTTTCCATATTATGTTTCAGCTTTTTTACTGTGCTGGTTTTCAATCACTGGTTCATAGATGAATTGATGACCAAAAACTAGCTATTGGTGGGGCTTTCACAGCCAACTAGCTACCTCCCTTCCTGCCTTGCTGGTCCTTGCAAGGCATTCTGGAGCACGGCCTGCCTTTTTCTGCCATTCTGCTATTCTTTTTCAAGTACTCCTGAAGGTCCTGTTGAGTGTCCCTGGGAGTACGTGAATACCAGGTTGGGAACCACTGCTTTACTGGTATATAGTTTACAGTGCACTTACACTGATAGTGTTTACAAAAAGGTGGTGAAGACCAGAATTTAAAAAAGAATAAAAATATATCTTATGATCTTTTACTATGTTTTTAATAAATTAGACACTACAGTTCTTAGGTAACAATTAGTGGTAGGTTATTTTTCAGGATCTGGCCTTGGGTAAAATCAGACAAAACTATAGTCAGATGCCCCCCTAAGTTTAACCCTCAACTTATCCAAGGGTCATAGAAAATTCAGTGATTGTTGGCTCAAACCTGCCCTCGACTTATCTGTGGGGTCGACTTATAGGCAAGTGTCTGCGGTAATACTAATCTGCTTTTCTATCCTGGGGCTAGACAGATTCTTCTGAGATGATGAGTTGGCTAGTTTGTAACACCTGTATACAGCTGGATGTTTGCCCCTGACGTTGCCATCAAAGCATCTGGCCAGAAATAGCTCCCCATACATCACTCTTCCCTACTGTAAGATCACACTGACTCATTGTATTGAATGTCTAAGAATTCCTGGGCTGCCTGCTTTCTGTTTTTTACCTTGTTCAAAGAGCTGGCACGCATTTGAACTCACTCCTACTCTTGACTTTCTGCCCTTGAGTTTCATCATATTTTACTGGTGTTTCTTGCATTGCAGATGTACCTACAGGCCTAAGCCAAGCTAAGCACTTGTGCTTTCCCTTCGTGCGTTGCCAAGACATATAGGAAAAAAAACACCATCATGCCAGTGAACTAGCAATTATTGGCAGTGCTGGGTATGCATTGAACAGAATGCATCAATTTTTGCTACTGGAAGAGAAAAATGCTGTAACCTGAGCAAATTAAGTAAATAGCCATCATACTGAAATCCAGTCCCCTGACCAATGGAAATTTTCTTCTCAGTTCTTCCTCTATAATCCAAAATTTCACTAGATATTGCCTTTACTTTTCCAAATCTCTGCACAGCTTTAAGGGCAAGAAAGAGTGTCATTGTGCTGTATTCTTAATCTGTGAATAAACACATTCTGCGTGTGTTTATAATGCAGTTGTGGAATTGCAGAATGCTGTGCCATGATTTTTAGAGCATACATGAGAGGAGAAGAAATTTTCCAAAGGGCATCAAGTACATCAGTGTCAGAGTTCAAGATAATATCCAGGACTTCTGTCTTCTGATCCCTGCCTTTGGTGAGCAGTGCCTTATAGGTGTTAGACTCTCTCTGTTGAATTGGTTATTATGGCATTTGTGCTTCAGGAAGTTAATTCCAAGGTTGTTTTAAAATGCTAAGCTTTTTTAAAAAAAATGGTAAAAAATTGTATCTGAGAAACTGCAGCCTTTTAATTATAGTTGAAGGAAATTGGAATCTCATAAATAACACCACCACCCCTCTCTTTGTCTTACAACACTCTTTCAAGTTAGATGTGCCCAGCAACAGGTGCCTGCTGATCAGAAGTCCTGAGGGTAAGCTGTGTTGTGCCTGTTGGGTTGTGCCTCTCTGAGTACAGCAGGAACTTCAAGGCATATCGTCATCATAGCATTTTAGATAGATTTGTGTTTTTAATCATTGCAAGCTGCCTTGGGTCCCTTTGGGGAGAAAGGCGGGGTGGAAAGAAAGAAAGAAAGAAAGAAAGAAAGAAAGAAAGAAAGAAAGAAAGAAAGAAAGAGAAAATAAAATAAAATTCTGCTCTGCCTAGCCATCAATTTCAAGAAATGGCAGGCAGTCTCACCACAGAGATACTGAAACTGACTGCCCTCAGAGATACTGAAACTGATGTGATGTGGTGTCTAATTCTTCTAAGGGTGCAATCCTATCCTGCACTGGAACAGGCAAGCTAGGAGGCTTGCACTGTATCCAGCGCAGGATAGGGGCCAAAAGCTGCTCATCTAGAGGCAAGGGGAAGCTTTTCCCCTTACCTCTGGGCAAGGCGCCCTTGTCCCTATGGGTTTCCTCAGATTTGTGCCACCTCTTGAGGTGTCACAAGTCAGAGGAGAGCGGAGTGGTTTGAAGCCTCTCCAGTCTCCCCAGAAACAGGGGTTGGGATCCAGCATAACTGCCAGATCCCAGCCCCGCCTCCCGCTCCCCACCTGCCCACCCCCGATGTGCCCTCTGCCCAGGAACACCTCCCTCCTGCCTCTTCCCCACCTACCTCACAGCCTTGTGTTAGCCCAGCTGGGCCAATGCAAGGCTTGGTGCTACCATTGGTGCAGAGGCTTGTTCCAGCCTCTGCAGGCCGACCTAGCGGACTCCCAAGGAGGCGCATACGTGCCTTATGGCATGTTTGTGACCCTCCTGGGCTGGCACAAGGGACCTGTGCCAGCCCAAGCCCGGGTCAGGATTCAGCCCTAAGTAACTGAGCCTCTGTTAGTGTTTTAAACTTTTTCCCTCCACGGGGCTTTGCAGACTTAGAATTTCCAACATAGCTACAGATAATCTGTGTCAATCACAGCTAAAATGCTCTGGGTGTTGGGCCTTCAGATTGTGGATTCTTGATGGAGTTTTCACTATTGCTTTCCTAAGTGAAATCAAAATGCCACCTCACCTATTTATTTATTGTCAGAACTGCCCAGGATTAAAATAAGAGGCTTTTGCCTTGCCTGCCTAGCACAAACAGCAGCTCTGGTTGCAGTGGGAGAGAGTTACAAGTTGTTTGGCTCAGCACTGGGTTGAATTCTCAACCTAGAATTATGCAGAATGTCAATCTAGATAATCCACAGGGGCCCTCCTGGCCTCGAGTTCTGTGGAGCGTTCAGTAAGGGCTTGTTTGTGTTAGAGATTTCACCTGGGTGGTTTGTTTTAACCATTCACATCTGTACATGAGCTGGCTTAACATGCAGTCCCTTTGTGGCAATCCCCACCTTAGTTCTGAAAATGTGAAATGGACCTCTCTAAAGAAGTGCAAAGCCTTGCCAAGGAAAGTGCTGTCTTGGGCATATGAAGTTGCCTGACCCTGAGTCAGACCATTGGTGCATGTAGTTCAGTATTGGCTATGCTTGATTGTTTATGTTCAGTGTTAGAGGGTCTGGGGTCTTTCCTAGTCCTACCTGGAGACGTTGGGGATTTAATCTGGGACCTTCTTTGTGCAAAACTCGATCACCGCAACTAAGCTATGGCTCCTCCCCATAGGTGGTCCTAGTGGTAGGATTCTACCATGGTCTTTCTCATGTTAGGATCCTACCACGGCATTTCCACCTCTTCCAAAGAGGGAGTGCTACTTTACATGTGCTGTTTGATAGAACTGGGGGTTTGTGTGTCAGTACAATAACTTGCTCTCTGCTTTGATGAGCTGTTCATATCTGTGTGCTGTCTCTCCCTCCTTGCCCTGTATTTGTTGAGATTTATACAGTATTTTCTCTTATCTTCAGGCCAGCATGTAGCTAGTCCATTTGGTACTGATCCCTCCTTTTCTCTTTTGTCTTTTTGCACTGCAGAATTGCAGTGAGTACTGCTGATTTTACTGCCTGCTTTTGTTTTGTTTAAGAGTGAGATTCTGAGTTATAGCATTGCTGTTCTCCCAGGTCCCAAAATGATTGTGCTGCCCCCCCCCCCCCCGCAGCCCATTGGCTCTATTGTTTTTTACCCAGCAGAAGCAGTTTTGAACCCCTGGGTGAGGGCAGGATGACCAAGGTTGGGAGGGTTAGGGGGGAAGTAGCAGACAAGGGGAAAGGATCTCTTCACCCACTATCTCCAGCTCTCCATCCACCTTTGTTTCTCCACCACACCAAGACTTCAGAACATGAGAAGAACCCTGCTGGATCAGGCAAAGGCCCACATAGTCCATCATTCTGTTTCCCACAGGAAGAGAAATGCATGCCTGAGTTTCAGGTTAGCTGCTTCCACCTTCTGACAATCAAAATCTGAAGGTGACTTTGAGCCTCTCTTGGCAATCATGGTTCCTCTTTGGTTTTAGAGCTATGAAAAGATTAGCAATTTGCCATATATTGAACACCCTGGTTTAAAGGCAGCGACTTTTAATTTGTGTGACCTGGATCACATGAGAGTTATGAGGCAGAATAACTTGTGCTGGAAGCCTGTGGGGGTAAAACAGAGCATTTAATGCAATTTCCAGAGTCAAAAACTGTACAGCCTCATCCTATGAACTTACACTGAAATAAGTTCTCTCAAATTGCATGGGACTTACTCCCAATTAAATGTGCACTGGGTTGAAGTCTTATACTGATAAAGAGGTAAATTTTACTCTTGTTTATTATTGAGGTTCAGGATTCATTCCCCCCCCCCCTTTTTGTTCTTCTTTCCCTCCCTTCTTTGTTAGACTGGAAATCACATCACAGCAGTAAAGTGTTCTTTTTTCCATATGTGAGCTGAGCTAGTTCAAGAGGAATCTTCTCCTCCTCCTGGCCCTTCTTTCAAACCCTACAGCATTGCCCTGTGGAAGATGAAAGGATCCCTGAGACCTCATTTCACTTCCCATGCAGCTTTTTAATTCTTGTATGTGTTGATCTTTCAGTTCCTTACCCCCAGGGCTCTTCATGGAGTTATGTGATGAGTTCTTTAACATGAGTGTGACAGGGCTGCATATACTTGTTTGTGTTCTCCCATTAAATTCTCAACCAGAGGAACTCAAATTATGCAACCCAAATAAATGTATATAAAGTAAGCATACTGTGCATATATAATTTAATTTTGCATCATTTATTCTTCTGCCAAGCCTCTACTTTTTGAAACGTTGAATGTTTAGGAGATGGAAGAGAATGGCAGAAGGAAAGGCTAAGGATAGGGAGGCTATAGTGCTACAGCAGTAGTTCCTAAACTGTTTGTCAGGACCCACTGACGGGTCACAATCAGATAACTAATTGCCTCAAGCCATGAAGCTATTCAAAAATCAGATACTGTGGCTAGTAACTGCCCTGCAAGGAGCAGAGCTCATGCAGTTTGCAAACATGTGTAAGTATAGGGAGATAAACGTTTATTATTACTTATAAGCAAATCTTTCTATATCTCGTTTTTTAAAAAGTCTGGTAGACCTAGGTGGGTCCCGATAGAGTGTTGTTTTAAAAAATGGGTCCTGTTGCTAAAATGTTTGGGAACCACTGAGCAATAGGCTAGGGAGCAGCAGCTGAGGCAGGGACAAGAAGCCATTCAGTGTACTTTAGCGCCCTCCCCCCCATTTTAACTGTGCTTCCCTTAGCTCTTAAGAATTTCACCTGGTGCTGCCAACAAATTTTGGGGGTGTTTCTCCATGCGCACAAGAACTGGAAATGTGTTTGGTATTCTACAAAGAGTGTCACACCGTCAGATCCTGCACCTGATGTTGCTTTCTGCATGGCATACATTTAGCATTTTTGTGTGATTACTGAAGCTCTACCATCAGTTCTCCAACACTTACTTCAACGCAGCAAATTCTCTCCAGCTATTGCGAGATCCATGCCCATATAAGACGTAGCACATGGTAAAGCTTTTCCTCTAAGCAGTCTCCCTTGGTGGTTAGTTACCTGTATTGTTCCAAACCTTGTGCATTGGCTTGTGTCCAATTCTGCCAGCCATCTGTTGTTAGGATTAAGCCACTTGATTAAAGAGCCTTTAGCAGCCAACACTTCCTTTCCTTGATGGTCTTGCATACGGCCTTGCTTATCAGCTGTTAAATTAGTTTCTGATAAACAAAGCAGCCTGAGGAGTGCATTTGCAATCTCATGTATGAGGGGCACTCTGCCTGTAAGGTACCCTACCTGCATCTGCCCTTGAACTTCCTTTGAAGGTTGCAGCCCAAACCGAGCATGGCAGTCTGCCTTTTTGTGAGGCAGCTTGTCAGAGGCTTGTGGATTAGCACCAGTTGCCTTCTGGACAGCTTCCAAAGAGCTGTCGCTTGGCCTACAAAGTTCAGAAATGACTTGAGATCTGCATATCTTCCTTCACGCAGTCATTATATAGTTTTCGTTCATTTGATGCATTGGGATCACTTCTGTTGCGGGGGTGGTGGTGGGGAGTAATCACATTTTCGCAGTATTGGAACTGATGTATTTTATTTTGGTATATACGTAGGCATTTATGTATGTATTTTGTTGCTAGGAGAATGTGTTTCTGGCCTCCCAGCTAGCATGTCATTTGTAATAGGGAGTGCTGTTTTGTAATAGGGAGTGCTGTATGTAATGTGATTGCACAAGTGTCACAGACAATGGATAGTGTATGTGAAATCACAGCAACGTCACTCCTCATAGAATCATACACTGTTAGAGTTTGAAGGGATCTTGGAGGTCATCTAGTCCAGCCTCTGGAGGAGTGCAGTCAGCTGCTACAGTATCCTTCAAACCTTGCTTGAAAACCTCCATTGCGGGAGAGCTCACAACTGCATAAGAGAGGCAGTAGTGCTAGACGCTTCTTGCAGTTAGGAACGTCTTCCTCATGTCTAACTTAAATCTATTTCCCTGTAGTTTTAAACCATTGGTTCCCTCTGCCCCCAGGAAACACAGAGAGTAAGCCCTCTCTTTCTTCTGTTTGATAGCCCTTTAGATACTTGACAACAACTATAATATCTCCCCTTTGTCGTCTCTTCTTCAGGCTAAACATAACAAGCTCTTTTAACCATTCCTTATAGGACTTGATTTCCAGATTCCGTCACCATCGTTGTTGCCCTCCGCTGAAAACACTCCAGCTTATCAATATCCTTCTTAAAGTATGGGGCCCAAAACTGGATGAAGTATTCCAAGTGAGATCTGACTAGTGCAGAAATAGAGTGAATCTCTTATGATCTGGATTCTGTGCCTTTGCTAAGGCAGCCTAGCAATGCATCACACTGCTGTCTTATGTGAAGTTTGTGGCCCATTAGCAATCCTAACTTGTGCTGGAACAGGGAGGCTGGCAGGCCTGCCCCATATCCAATACAATTGCAGTTCTGGGCTTCAAGCAGCTCAGCCTGGGGGAAAATGCTTCCCCTTACCCTGGGGAGAGCCGTTGCAGCTCCAGTGGGTCTACTTGGACCTGAGCCATCTACAGAGATGTTGCAGATATGAGCAGCTTGGAGCCCCACCACGCTGCCCAGGAACAGAGTCAGGATCTGGCACAAATGCCAGGTCCTGGCCTCATCTCCACCCTCCTCTCACCTGCCCACAGGCCTGCCCTCTCCCTGCCCTGAAATGCCTCCTTCCCACCCTCCCCACGCCCCCCAGACTCCGGTGTCTGCCAAACTTGGCCAGCGTGAACATACCTGTTGGCAGCAACGGGGGCTGAATGCATCCTCCACAGGCCAGCGACTGTACTTGCACCAGCCCAGCTGACATCTGAGGAGGCGCAACCATGCTTTATGGCACGTTTGTGACCCTCCCAGGCTGGCGTAAGGGACTTGCGCCGACCAAGTGCCCAGTTTGGATTGCGCTCTAAGACATTTAGATCTTTTTCATACATGCAGCTGCCAGCCTGGGTTTCCAGATGGATTCCTGATGGCACTAAGGGACTTTCCTGTCACTACGGCCAGCACTTCTGCCATACCCTTGGTCGACCTCTGGTATGAGAGAACAACCCAAGCCATTGATACTATTACTTCTGCTTGGCTCCCTGTGATGGGTTCCTGGTTTTTTTGGAGAAGCAGCGGGCAATGAAATGATTAGGCCAGAGATTCCCAAAGTGTGCATCGCAGCGCATTCATAGGGGCATAGTGACTGTCCCAGGCGCCGCCATCTTGGATCGCACAAAATCTTGTGTGATCCAAGATGGTGGTGCCCAAATCTTGCAAAATTTGGATGCCATCATCTTGGATTGTGCAAGATTTTGCACAGTCTAAGATGGCGGCACCTGGTTGAGATGGAAAGAAGAGGCTGCGGGAGCATCCATGGTCCTGGAAAGTTTGGGAACCATTGGATTAGGCCGTGGGTGGGCAAACGTTTTGGAAGGAGTTTCACATCATCTCTCTGACACTATGTCAGGGGCTGGGGAAAAAAAGAATTAATTTACATTTCAAATTTGAATAAATTTACATAAATGAACACATTATACGAATGAATGAATTTTTACTGAGCTTATTTATAAAACACATGAGAACTATAACACAGGCATATAGAACCACATGAGAACTATGAACTATTTGCCACACACCTCTTGCACAGTGAAAACATACAGACCAAACCAGAAACACATGGAGACATAATTTGTTCAGAGGCGGGGGGGGGGGGAGTTAAAATGACCAGGCAAAAGCAGAAAACACATGGAGACTATCAAAGGCCTTGCTTTAACTCGGCCCACAGCTTACATCTGGTGGCTGCGACCAGCAATCACAGGCCAAGAGGCTCACTGGAAACTGGGGGCTCCCTGCAGGCTGGATTGGGGGACCCTGAGGGCCGCAAATAGACCCTGGGCTGGGGTTTGCTCATCTCTGCATTAGGCAGATGTCTTGAGTGCTAGTGGAGGAAAACATGTAATGAGTCCAACTGAGCATGGGCTAGAACCTATTTTAAGGCCTGCTCTATCATGATGATGGCAATAAAGAAACTTCTCTGACACAGTCACAACCACAGTGAGTTGTCCTGCAGATATCTTTCATACTTTTGTCCTCAGAATGGGGTAGAGGATACTGTTGTGTCCAGTTTGCTGATCAAATTGCTCACATTCACCTCCATCTGGCCTCTACATTGACTGTGAGTAGCTGACATCCAACTGTACATCTCCATGCCGTCTGGTTCTGGGGAATCTGGAGAAGTTGTGAACCATTGTCTGGAATCACGAATGGACTGGATAAGATCAAATATGTTGATGTTAAATCTGGACAAGACAATAGTCCTGTTTGTTAGGAGACCTGAGACCCAGGTAATGAACTTTAGTTTGTTTGCTCTGTGAAATAAAGAAGGGGTGCCCAAACCCTGGCGCTGGGGCCACTTGTGGCCCTCAAGGACTCTCAATGCGGCCCTCAGGGAGCCCCCAGTCTCCAATGAGCCTCTGGCCCTCCGGAGATTTGTTGGAGCCCACACTGGCCCGATGCAACTGCTCTCAGCATGAGGGTGACTGTTTAACCCCTTGCATGAGCTGTGGGATGAGGGCTCCCTCCACTGCTTGCTGTTTCATGTGTATGATGCAGTAGTGGCAGCAAAGGAAAGGTCAGCCTTGCTTTGTGCAAGGCCTTTTATAGATCTTGAGGTATTGCAAGACCTTCATTCATTCATATAAGTTCATCTTTAATATATTCATTTATGCAAACTTATGTAAATTTATTCAAATTTTAAATGTAAATTAATTCCCCCCCCAGCCCCCAATGCAATGTCAGAGAGATGATGTGGCCCTCCTGCCAAAACCTTTGGACACCCCTGAAATAAAGCATACAGGTATTCATATGGTATATGCCTATTTTCCCCTGAGGGACAAATAAAGTATGTGGGGGGATAGAGAGGAACAATGACTTGGAAGAAAGGGTAACCACCTCTTCCCCAGCACCACAATTCAATTTGTGTGTTATCACAGCCTCTATTGGCTTTAACCCCTCTCTCTGCACAGGAGATCTGACCACAAATCTCGTACATCAATGCCTCTCCATCACAATTGCTTTCCCCCCCCCCCCACAAAGATAAAGCACGTAGTGTAGAACAGAAGTGGAGGAAGATGAGGAGAGGGCAAAATCCAGCTGATTTGGAATCTGAGATGTCAGCCTCTCACACATGTAGCAGTCTGGAAGGGTTGTTTTTTGTCTTTTGGAACTTTAGCAGGCAATTCTTCTCCCCACTCTCCATCTATCCCTTCTCTTTCATTTTGTTCCCTTTTCTCTCCCTGTTCTGTTTCTAATCAAGGAAATCCTGGCATAAGAAGAATGTCTGCTCACATTCAAGGCCAGAAAGGGAGTATTTCTCGCTCTCTCTCCCGCCTGCCGCCCCCAGATCTCTGGAAATTTCCCTCCGTCCAACAATCAATCCAGAACTTTTGCCCATCTCTGTTCACCCTTGAACTGGGTCAGCTTACTCCAATGGAGCAGGCATCTTGAGCCAGATCTCATGCCAAACAATGAAAAGCGAATAGCTTCTGTGCTCAGGGGATGTTTCAAATCAGCCATAATGAGCTTCTCGTTGTAATTATGGGTCCATCATTGCAGGATTGGGACTAAAACCCCATGGAGTGGGATTTCAGAGGCAACTGGCATTGTGGCTTTGATTCCCTTCTTGCTGAAAACAAATCAGCAACCAAGCCCTCATTAGATTCAGTGGGCAGTTTTGGAGTTTAGCGTAGAGGCTAGGATTTCCCAAGGAGCCCAGAAATCCTTGATGCTTGACTTTCAGATATCAGGCGCAGCAGCTTGTTTAAAAAGCCAATTGTTTAACTAAGCACTTTTTTCATCAGCAGAGCTCAGTCCTTGCATTTAAACAGGTGAATGGTTAAGTCTAATGTAGCTGGTGGAGAAGAGAATAGAAACAACCTCACATTGCCATTTGGATACAAGAGATTAGGGTGGGAAATGAAGAGGCAGTAAAGGGCCTTTGTGTGTGTGTTTAGGGCTATTCCGTGTCTTGTTTTATCATGCAGGGAAAGAACTCTACCAATACATAGTATCAGAATCTTTGTTCTTGTAAGCTCTGGAATGACTTTCTGCAGTGACAAGCTAGTGTTGTATATGTGTACAAGAAAATTGTTTATGGCCGCTGTTCCCCTGGGTAGGGGAGCAGAGAAAGCCTAAGCCGTCACAATGCAGCATTCTCTTGCTGATTGAGTCCCCAAAATGCCCCAGAACAAGATTCATAGGACCCACAGAGCATATCAAAAACTTTACACATATTCTTTATCGACACTCATTCACATTTTGGGGGGTGGGGTTAAGGTCCAGAGACAGAGCTGTTGGTCCAATGTCAGAAGAGGAGTCTATGGCAGAGGTGGGAAGCTAATTCGGAGCCTTTGACTCAGCTGACTTTACCCCTGCCTCAACCCTTCCAGCTCTTTGTTTTCATCATTGAAGCAGCAAGCATTGAGACTCACTAAACATAATTTACTGAGTGTTAAACAAGCAATGGCTCAAGGTAAGACGTAAGAGCAAAGCTCAGCTGAAGGCTCTAGAACCCCCTAAGGGCATAGCTATGCCATAGACAAGCGACCCAATCCTATCGAGGGCCTGCAGCAGCAGATCTCGTGATCTGCTGCCGTAAGTCCTCTTATGGTGTTAGAAAAGGTGCACTGCTGTCATATGCAGTAGGACAACCAGCGCAAATGACTGGAGGCCTCATGAACATGCTAGTTGCTCCCAAATGCCATACCATAGCAAATGGTAGAGGGGACAGTTGGGGTAGGAGCAGGCTGAAGCAGGGGCAAGAAGGGGAGAATTTTGTTGGCAGCAGCACACACCAAGATCCTATCACCTCGTCCCTGCTTGGAACCACTCCCAGGAATCTCCTTGTATTTACACCAGCAAAACAGTTGGCCTAGGTCCAAGAAGACTCATTAATGGCCAGGTGGCCTACAGAGAGGGAAATACTGTAACAAATATCTTTACTTACCTCTTCTATGCTGTCTGGTTGCCCACCCACACTCCAGGCTGTGCCTGCAATGGTTGCATAGCTGCATGGCATAAACTGGTGAGGGTTAGGATTAGACTGATAAATTGGTTTCAGTCCTGCTTCCTAGAGAGCCCTGGGATCTATAGAAGGAGGGAAAGACAGGCAGACTGTGTGTGTGTGTGGGGGGGGGGGGAGTGTGTAATAGTTGTTTCAGATTCAGTCCAAGCTGTGATTACCAGGATTTTTTTTGGGGGGGGGGGGGGAATTATTACAGTTAAACTGGTCTAAATTTGTAGTGCGGTTATGCTCTCAGAACAGTTTCTGAGAGAGACACCAACAGGAACGTAGGAAGCTGCCTCACACTGGAAGAAATCAGACCACTTGTCCATCTAGTTCATTATTGTCCATGTTGACTGGCAGTAGCTCTCAGAGGGTTCTGGCAGGAACTTTTTTTCCCCCTACCTGGAGATGCTAGGGTTTGACCTAGGATCTTCTTAATGCAGAACAGGTGCTCTTTTCCTCAAATGTGCCCCCCATCCCACCTTCACTGCCTTGTTTGCAGCCCCCCCCCGTTAGTTTCAGTTTCCAATGTGATAGTGCCATTCTTTTATCTTGTTATGCCATGTCCTGCCCAACACTCACTGTTAGTAGCCTTAGGCCGCAGTCGTAACCAATTTTCCAGCACTGACATAAGGGCAATGCAACTCAGAGGTAAGGGAACAAACATTGCCTTACCTTGAGGAGGCCTCCATGACTGCCCCCCTACTGCAGGATGAAGCACATGCCCCACTAGCAGAGCTATGCCAGTGCTGGAAAATTGGTTACGATTGTGCCCTTACAGACCACAGTACTTCGAAAGCTTTTGCACTCCCCCGCAGTGTATCTCTCTCATCTGTTTTGGAAATGGCTCACCTAAAAGAATGTCTAATTAACAAGGTTGGGTTCCTATGACAGGGCACAATCCCTGGATCTATTCTTTAACTTTTTTATTTTTTAAGAGGCTACGAGCTTTTCTTATGCCTAATCTTGGTCTAAACCTCCTGTTTATGAATGTGGCATCTACAGTCTTGTACCCCACTGACAATGCTTGTGTTCATTTGGAAGTGGGTTCCTTTCTGATTCTTATCCTCCAAATAATTTCAGAAGGAAATCCGCTTTTAAGTTCTTAGGCCTCTAAATACTGATAGCTTAGCAGGCAGCTGGCTTCTTAGACTTCTAATAATTTAATGCCCTTCTCTATACAGCTTGCTTTTCTTGCATGCATCATGTGCCTGCCTCTTAACTCTGTGCTTATATGAGTTGTACGTTTTCAGTGATCCCGGCAAGGGTGGCAAGTGGATACTAGTGGTGCAGCAATAAAGTGGAATGAAAAAATGGAAATGTTGCTGTGCTGGATTTGGACACATAGTTAGCCCAGGAACATCACTCTATACCGGGGGTGTCAAATTCATTCGGTATAATGGGCCGAATAGCAATCCTGGTGCTTTCCGAGGGCCCAAGTGACATCATTAAGCAGAAAGTGATGTCACTAAGGAGATGATGGACAGATGTAAGCACTTTGTTCTCACATAGAAACTCATTAGCTGCAAATGACAGAAGAGAAAAAGTGCGAATCTTGTTCATATTTTCAAGATAGGAGAGAGCCCAGTTATCACACAGGCCACACTTTCAGCAGCGCCAATTCTGCCACAGCATCACTTCACAACTCAGTAGCAGAGGGTGGTCTCTGAAGTTACACTTTGGCAGAAGTGGCACTACTGAGAGGGTGGCCTGTGTGATAATTGATAGCCCAATCCTATCTGCACTTTCCTGGGAGTAAACCCCATTGAATGTAATGGGACTTACTTCTGGGTAGGCATGCATAGGATTGGGCTGTGGGTCTCCCAGCACCTCAGCAATGTCGCCCACTCTCAGCCCCTTGGCCTACCCTTCTGAGGTCTTCTTCCCTCTCTCCCTCCCAGAGGCTTAGCAGAAACAGTGCTGCTAAAAGGGCAGCACTGTGGTAGCCCAGTTATCATGGGAACCGTATAAATAGCTTTCAGGGGCCACATCCAACCCACTGGCCTTAAGCTTGACACCCCTGCTCTATATGAAATGCCAACCTAGATGCCTCAAAGGAATGTGGCTAAGGGTGCAATCCCAACCCCTTACGTCAGTGCTTTCCAGCACTGGCATAGCGATGCCAATGGGACATGTGCTGCATCCTGCAGTTGGGTGTCGCTCACAGTTTATTAACCTGGCTCAACCCAGGTTTATTAAATGGAGTAATGTCCACATTTCCGCGTTCCAAATATGAGCAGTCCTCTTCAGGAGAAATATTTTCACTGTTTGTATGACTGGAAACAGTATGCAGATTTTTGAATACAAAGAAAACAGTCCTCACTTTATTTTGACTTTAAAATGAGAGAGGTTTTATTTACATTCAAGAAACCTGAATAGTATTTACAACCACAGAAGTAGTGGAATATTTTCCCTATGAAAGATTATTCACATTTGAAACACATTCAGAAATTTTGAGACAATTCCATCAGTAAATGTGACCTGCACCATTGACTGTACCTCCTTTTTTGTTGTTGCTCTCTTTGGGTGCAACACTGTACCTTATTTGCCCTGGCTATATTCTTATCTAACTGGCCTTCTTTGCCATCTTTCTTGAAAGGCTTTCATTCAGTTATTTTTACATTATTTCTAAAATATTTAGCAGGGTTCAAATGATATCTTTCAGGGAAAATATTTCAAGGCACCCTGGCTTCCGCAGTGCAAAAGAAGCTGGTATAAATCATGCAGACGTTACTATAAAATATAATATACTGAGAATAATGACGCAGCACTGCTTTGAAACCGCACCAATTCATCAAAGCACGTATTGTGAAACCATTGAGGCAATATGATGAATATCCTCCACGCCTTGGAATTAATGCAGAGGCTGCCTTTACATGCTCCTTTAGAAGGAATGGAATTTATTTGTTCATTTGTTTTAAATCGAAGGCTAGCCTATCCTGAAGACCCTGGTCAGGGAATACTGTATAAAACAGGCTTATTAAACACTTATTAATCACACAACATAATGCAGTTGCTATCCAATAGCTGTTTTAGCTCATATAACCACCGATGACCAGCCATTCTTAAAACAGATATATTTATAAAGAATATTTTAAAGTTTTTAAGTAATAATTGTGATCTGCTGAGTTAAGGAAGTAACCTCTTCCATAAATTTTAGGCTCTGTCTTCCTTCTTTTCAGACATTGTCATGACACTGTTGAATGTTGAGTGGGTGGAGTTGTGCTAGATGGCCCAAATATTTATCATGAGAAGGCTTCATAGATGGTTTTCATGCTCTGAGTTTGACTGATCACCATCTCTGAGGTTGAGAAAGAATTGTTTTATCCAAAACATATGGTCAGGATTATTTGTTTGAGCAATCTGGATTGTTTTACTGAAATATTCCATTGTAAGTACTGCACATGGGAAAGTTTACATATCAGGGAGAAGTCTGTCCTTCTCCTTGTCATGTACGCTCTCCACATACAGGAAAATTTTGACATGGAGTCACTGTTTGAAGCGAGATAATGCAGTTCTTTGACGAGACTGTAGCATGTGCTTTTTCTCCCACCCACCCCCACCCCCACCGTGTTTGAATTGACTCTGTGATGCCAGAAAGTCTCTCTGATATTATGGTGATTATAGCCCATGTTCCCAGCTGTGTGCATTAGAATATTGTCTGTGATTCGATCTGTGAGAGCATTTTCCAAGGTTTCTCGGGAATGTCCACTGAGACTGTCTGTCGCTTGTGCTCTCTCGTTTTGCTTTCCTGCATTTGTTTTCTAACATTAAAAGGAAAAATTCCAAAGGAGCATGGAGGGGAAAAACAGCAGGATTCTTAACCTAGACTATGCTTTCACATCCTAAAAGTGAGCAGTCTGGCCAGTATTAAAATGTCTTCCCAAGCAGTGGGCAAGCAGCATCTTTCCAAACAAGTACGTCTGAGAGACTCAAATTCACCCACAACCCTACCACAAATCCCTAAACCCTTCTGGTGCCAAATAAGCAGAGAGCATTTGGATTCAAGACACAGAGAGTGGGGGGGGGAGGGGGGGAGATTCAAGTGCAATTTCCCCTTTTGCCTTGAAAACTGTTCCTTCTCTCCCCACTCTGTCCCCAGGCTGCCTGACTCTTTCAGCCAAGAAAGAGGCAATGATTTGAGCTAACTTGGCAACAAAACGAGCACTTGGTAATTTCATCTGTTGTGTATTCCCTTTAACTCTTATTGTACCTGGAACAAGATGTGTCTGAGAGATTTTTTCCCCTTCTCAAGAGTGTTTTTAAGTGAGGCTGGGAGTTAAGGAAGGAAAGGAGAGAGAGAGAGAAATTTGTAGGCTGATGTGCTCTGGGCATATCAAAACTTCTGTACTGATTATTCCCTTAACCCCAGGTAATCCAAGGAGCTGTTGTTCTCTGAAGGGGCTAGAGTTAACTCCCAGAATTCTTAGGACCCGCACAACCAATAATGTCCATGGTTCTTTGGGAGAAGATGCAAGTTTATAATTTAGATGTGTCCTCAGTGTAAGTGGAAGGAATGCACTAGTGAGTAGACTGGCTTGATAATAATGATCGTAAAGGTGTCAAAATATATGTAGTGGGACTTGGGCTAATAATAGTTTAAAGTGTGAGCTTGGAAGTCCTGTTTTTGTCAGAGGATATTATGCCAATCTTCTAGATCGGAGTGTCCAAACATTTTGGCAGGTGGGCCACATCATGTC
This sequence comes from Tiliqua scincoides, assembly GCF_035046505.1. Lineage (NCBI taxonomy): Eukaryota > Metazoa > Chordata > Lepidosauria > Squamata > Scincidae > Tiliqua > Tiliqua scincoides. The sequence continues at coordinate 124,354,057 of NC_089822.1, forward strand.
TCTGACACTGTGTCAGGGGCCGGGGAAAAAAGAATTAATTTACATTTAAAATTTGAATAAATTTACATAAATGAACTTATTAGAGATGGAACATATGAATGAATGAAGGTCTTGCAGTAGCTTAAGGCCTATAAAAGGCCTTGCACAAAGCAAGGCCAGCCTTTCCTTTGCTGCCACTGCTGCATCACAGACGTGAAACAGCAAGTAGTGGAGGGAGCCCTTGTCCCACAGCTCAGGTGAGAGGTTGAACAGTCGTTCTCATGCTGAGAGCAGTTGCATCAGGCCAGCATGGACTCCAGCAATCTCTGGAGGGCCAGAGGCTCATTGGAGACTAGAGGTTCCCCAAGGGCCTGATTGGGAGCCTCCGAGGGCTGCAAGTGGCCCCCCAGGCCAGGGTTTGGGCACCCCTGTTCTAGATCAGTGGTCTCCAACTGATGCATTGCTACTCAAAAGTGGGTCTTAACCTGGTCGCAGGTGGGTCTCAGGTGGTGGTGCTCCTGCTGCCATATTGTTTTGAGGCTCTGTTCTGCATAGTTCAAATAATAGCAAGGGCTAGGGGTCCTGAATGAGGTAAATCCCACTGGAAATGTTGAGATTAGAGGTATTGCTTTAGCTCAGCCCCTCAGTCTCCAGTGACCTCCCTCAGGGCACAATCCTGACTGCCCCTTTGGCCGCAAAAATGTGTTGAAAAAGTGCGTGAAGCACTTCCATGCCACTTTTCAGGGTACTTGTTCTGGTTTGCTGTGCTGCTTTCTCCTCATGGGATCCCGTTGAACTGACTACTAAAGTTCTCAGAGATGAGGCTAGAGCCATTTAAAAAAGAGCATTATATCAAATCAGTGCAGCTAGTCGACCTTAGGAAAATCCACAGAGTGCATATCACCTTTAGGGAGAAAGCTAGACCAGTCCCCATATTTTTTCTCATACATGAGATTATTTTCTATTATACCAAGTCCTATCTGGCTTATCTAGATTTCATGCTCAGCATCTTGTAGTTTCTGAATTCTTTGTGGTGCTCTCCCAGAGGAGAGTCTGCTTTGTCCTCTTAGTAGTTAAAGAGGAGGCAGTTCTACATTCCACGGATGTTGGGTATGGACTCTGTTATGCACTAGCAATTCAGGCCTGGCAGCTGGGCAAGGAGCCAGCTGTCAAGTCCTGGTTAAATGGGCTGTGTTAAGTTTTTATCATGCAATGGGAGGAGAGGAGAAGCAGGAAAGGAAGTAGGAACTCTTTAGGTTACATCATAAGGGGGACAACTGCCTTGTTAGACAGCTGTCAAAAGCCCTGATGCCAAGAAAGCTGAAAGCTACAGCCTACACAGCTCTATCAGGAGCATTACTGTAATTTGAAAAGCACTGTGAATTAGCTTGTGTGGTTGCATCATTTCTTTTTCTTAAAGATTGAGTTAGTCGTGTTCAAAACTGTTGACAACCCCACATCCCCCCCCTCCCTAATTTATTTTGCTATACAGGTAACTTTCAGAATGGCTGGTGATGGCTTCCAGCATGGTTCTGAGAAGTCCTTGCTCCCGTCTATTCTGTCTTTGCAGACAAAGAGAAGGAGATATTCTTTTTATGTGCGTGGCAAGCTTCCCCGCTCCTGCCTCCTAAAATACAAGAAAGAAACTAATTCCTTTGGTAATTGAATTTGTTTCGCACACATGGCTTATTGTGCAGCTTGTCGCATTTCCTTCCTTCCTTCCTTCCTTCCTTCCTTTACAACCTTGGCTACTAGGGATGTTATTGCCACAGTTTAGCCTGCCTTTCTGCTGGAAAACGTGTTGTGAATGACAAGGTCAGGGCTGGCCCACTCATGAGGTTTGGTGAAGTGTTCCCCTTGAATGGTGGATTAACCCAAGTGGCAAAATCTGCACCCTGCCAGCCTAGCCCACTCCACCACCTCTGGTGAGTCCCTCCCCTCCATGCCCTGCCATTAAATCTTCTTTTAAACTTAATAGACTTAATTTAATGATATGATTCATTCCCTCTCAGAATCTTACAGTGCAATCCTATGCATGTTTGTTTAGAAGTAAACCTCATTGTATTCCATGCAACTTACTCACAGGTATGTGCATATAGGATAGCAGCCTTAGAGTGGGTAGCAAAAGTTACCACACGTGTACAAAATATGCAAGATGGGATCAAAAATACCTCAAATCAGTATAAAAAACATAATAGGGAGAATTTGAGAAGGTTTTGTTTCTTCTGTCAAACACATGATATATGATATGATATACTGGCCAATTCTGTGCACGTTTATACAGTAGCGTGCTTGTTTGGTTAACAAATCCAGGACTTTGTAACATTGTGTGTATGTATGTGTGTCGGGAGGAGGAAACCGGGAGGTCTTGTTCTTTGCTTCAGGAAGCAAAGTGACTAGGTCAGGGTGAAGGAGTTGAAATTTGGGAAGTGATGCTGAACTAGTTTGCTTTACCCCAATTCTGAACATTTTAAAGCAAAGCAAGCTAGCCAGTGTTGCTCCTTTTCAGTTAACTTTTGTTTAACCTTAAGCCACCTTCTGAAAACTATTCTCTCCCCATCTGTGCATAGGTGCTAATGACTCTGTGCATAAGGCAACTTTATTTTTGAGGTAATTATGGTTAAGTTCCTTGACTCTGTACCATGGAACTGAAGCAGAACTTTGCCGTACCTGTGCCATATCTTTCTCCCTGGTTGTGTCCCACTTCACTTTAGAGCAGTATCTTCAATTTCTTGTGTTAGAGAAAAGAGATGAGTTATTACTGCTTTCTTCCAACAAATGATTGGTATAGACAGGGACAGCATATGATTGAGGCGGAACAGGATGTTTATGTGACTTTGACAACCAGCAAGGCTGTGGCCTGGGTGACATTTTCCTACTCATTTTAAGGGCAGATCTCTGCAAGCTGTCTTGCTGCATAACCATTTCTTCGTGTGGCTTATATAACCTCTGAGATCACACATGGGAACATAAGAAGATCCTTGCTGGAACAGACCAAAACGCCCATCTAGTCTGGCATTCCGCTTCTCACAGTTGCCAGCCAGATGAATTTGGGAAGCCCAGGAGTAGGACATGCCATAAACAGCTCTTGCCCCACTGTTGTTCTCCAGAAGCGTGGATTATGCATACCTCCTCTGTTCATGGAGGTTCCATATATTCTTCAGGATTATGATAGACTTGTCCCCCATAAATTTGTTTAATGTTCTTTTAAAGCCACCTAAGCTAGAGGCCACCCTTGTATTCTGAAGCAACTAAGGGTGCAATCCTAACAGTCCCTTGCGCCAGCCCATGAGGGTCGCAGATGCAGTGAAAAGCACATTTGCGCCTCCTTGTGAGTCATCTGGGTTGGTGCAGGGATGTGCACTGGCCACAGAGGCTGCATCCAGTCTCCGCGCTGCCTTGGAAAGGGAAGGGAAGTCGCAAAAATGCGTGATTCTGGGTGACTTGTCGACTTGTAAGTTGCACGTGTGGAAGACGCTGAAAAAGACTTGAGTCGGGGCACTCGTCCCCACGAGTGCTGACTCAAGTCTACCTGTGTCTGGGGGTGCTTGCTTACTGTTTCTGCGGCATGGAAAACCTGGGGCAAGCATTCTGATTGGCAAGCAGCAGGGAGTTCCAGCCAGGAGGCAGGGAAGGGTTAATGTGAGCAGGAGGGGGGCGGCAGGACAGGGCTCTCTTTCCCATCTGATAGGAAGGAAGGGATGATCAATGGACAAAGGATGGGCATTCTGATATTTTCATTGGCTGAGGAAGGGCAGGAGGAGGAACCAGCATTGCTGGTGGAAGGGGAGGGAGCCTCATTGAATGACCAGCTGCAGAGGGACTACTTCTGAGTAGTGCTGCAATGATCAGGTCATCCTTGTAAGCCTCCTAGCTGCTGCTTGTGACCCTCCTCCCTCTCTCAGGCTCTCACGGAGTCCCTCCCGCCCACTCCCATCCTGTTTACAAATGGAAGAAGGCAGCAGGGGAGTAGTAAAAGAGAACTCCCACACACACACAGAGCCCGGCAATGGCCCCGTTTTCCCCACAGCTTGCTTTTTAAAGGGGGCGATCGACTGAAGAGGTACTACTTCTGAGTAGAGCTGCAAGGATTCGATCGTCCTTGCAAGCCTCACAGCTGCTGCTCGTGACCCTCCCCCCCTCTTGGTACTACCATGCCTACTCTCTTGCCGTCCCTCCCACCCTTCCCACCCTGTTTACAGATGGGCCGGGACAGCAGGGGAATGAGTAAAGAAAGCTCTGACACACATGCACACTCCCTGGCAGCAGCCCTGTTTTTTTCCCCAAAGCAGGCTTTTTAAAGGGGGGGGGGGGCAACTTGATTCAAGTCCATTAGAGTCACTAAAGGGTGTCTAGGAAAGTGCCCTCGTTATGACTCTTTTTCGAGTCGAGTTGTGGGGGGGTGGTGACTTGGCGACTCGACTCGAGTCAGGCCGCACTGGGTTTTCCCATCCCTACTGACCAGCCTCTTTATTTAAAAAAAAAAAATGACTTCCTCCATCAGGCACACACAAACACACTGTTGTGCAGTCCAGATGTTTTCTTCCAAGGAGACGATAAGCGCAACCTCCTCATCCTTGACTCTGGCACTCCAAGTACTTTGTAGCCACTAGAAAATGTCGGAACCCCACCTTTTTAGCTCGCCGGGCTAATATGTGTATTTAAGCTCTTTAATTAAGGCCAATATTCTCCGTGGAAACATTCAGCTATAAAGTCTTTTGCTGTGATACAGCCGGCCTTGTTCTCAACAAGAGGTAGGGAATTGGAATTCTTTCAGATTATGGCATTATGTAAATGTATCCAAAGGATCATTCCTTTAAATGAAAGGAAAGGAAACTCAGACTCTTGGGACTGCATTCCTGGCAAGGTTTCATTTCTTCGCTCAGTAGCGTTTTGAACTCGGGCATTTCTGTAGTCAGCAGCACTGTCCTCTCCAGTTGTTCTTCCCTAGAAACTATTTCCCTGTTGAAACTTTTGACTGCTATTTGCCCTACAGCATACATCTTGGTTCTGAATTGGCTGCCTGATGTTTATTTTCTGAGCGCATTGACATTCTTCTTTTCTCTCCTCCTTTCCGCAATTTTGCACAGAGCCTCTGATCTGGTTTCTGTGGGTGTGTGGAAGGTTAAGAATGAGTGAGGTTAGCATGAACTTGGAACCAGCTGTGCATGGTTGGTCCCACCTCCGCCCCCCCCCCACTGGTGCCCCAGTTTTCAGGGCAGTAACTTAGCTTGTTATATGGCCGGTCTTTAATTTGAGTCTAATCAGGGTCCTCCCACAAAGAATTGTAGCCTATAGGGAGCTGAGTGAAATGCTTAGGGAAATGTCTGTTCAGTTTTCTTGAAAGACTTACATGAAAAGGCCAGGCAGGTGTGTCTGCTTGGGATGCTTTAGCCACAGTAAAGTATCCTGCTCAGAACAGAGGCTAGAACTAGCTGGTTCTTGGGTACCTTCCAATTTTCCATGATCAGGGTTCCACAGATTTTGTCTGGCCTTGGTTCCCAGGACCCTTCCCTTCCTTTTTAGAAAATAAGCCCCAAGCTCCTAGGTAAGTGTGCTGATGATTGTACTATTAGACTGCAATCCTGTGCACACTTTCCTGGGAGTAAGACCTATTGAACACAATGAAACTTACTTCTGAGTAGACATGCATAAGACTGTGCCCTTAGTCCCTGAGAAGTCATAAACCGTGATGAGCTCTTGCTCCTTGGGGAGTAGGGCTGGGTGGAGATTGTTCCCACACATGATGAGCCTTCACTCCTTGCTGAAGGGAAAAACTTTGACTTATTTATTATTATTGTTAATAAGAATATTTATATCCCACTCTTCAACAAGAGTCATTCACAAAGCAGTTTACATGGTAAAATCAAATCAAATGGTTCCATGTCCCCAAAGGGCTTACAATCTTAAAAAAAAAATGCATATGAGACACAGGCAACAGCCACAGGAAAAGATGCCCTGCTGTGGTGAAGAGGTTTAATTGCTCTCCCCCTGCTAAATATAAGAGGGTACCACTTTAAAAGGTGCCTCCTTGCCCTTTAGTTAGCAGGGGTAACTATGGCTGTTGGCAGAGGGTGCAGTCCTAACTCCTTATGTCAGTGCTTTCCAGCACTGACATAAGGGCAATGCAGCTCTGAAGTAAGGGAACAAACATTCCCTTACTTTGAGGAGGCCTCCGTGAGTGACACCCAACTGCAGGATGCAGCACAAGTCCCATTGGCACCGCTATGCCAGTGCAGGAAAGCACTGACATAAGGGGTTAGGATTGCGCCCAGAGTAACTTGGCAGTGTGCTGCTGCAGTGCCACCCCCAAACTTCCCCAGTGGGACCATTGGGGTTTCTTTTGACTTTAGCTGGGTAAGGTACCCAGAGCACTTTAGGCGACACAACAGACAAGTCCCACCTCCTCTCCAGCTTGGAGCTGCAGGCGTATTCTTTGTAGTAGTGCTTTGCACTCCAAATCTTATCACAACTATAGTGGTGATCCTCATCCCCTCCCCAGCTCCAAGCTGGATAGGAAGGCTGGGCTTACTCTTGTCAGCAGAACACTTGCCATGGTGAGGGTGGAAATGGACATTGGACCCCTGAGTGTAATTTTCTAAGATTCCCAGGTTCTATTGCAAGCATTTAGGATCTCAAGTAGTAGGACTGGGATGGGTGAGATCTCTGCCGGGCGACCTTGGGAAGTCACTGCTAGTTGGAGTAGACTGAACTAGATGGATCAGTGGTCTGGTTCACTAAAAGGCAGTGTCATATCACGTAGACTGTGCTCTGGGAATAAACAGGGAGTGAATAGATGATCTGCCGTGTGTGTATGTCCATGGTTGCGAAACTACTCAGAAGCTATCATGTACATGTTAGTCATCCACTGGGGTTTGTGAAATGCCTCAGGGACCAAAAACAATGTGAGCAAATATTTATAGACTTCAGGGAGTCAGATTAGAAGGTGGAACATGTGGCTTGCCCCAAAGTTTTCCACTAATTAAGATTTCTCCACACTCACGTACTTTCTAGTAAGCTGGGCTGGGGGATGTTGCAATTTTCTTTTCCTTGACTGTAAAGTGAGTACACAGGAGATAATAAACCCTGAAATGTTTGTTTTTCTTTGCTCAAGAGGCATGTTACTCAGTTATTAAGCTAGTTTATTTATTTAATCAATTCATTTGCACCTTGTTTTTGAACTAAAATTATCACAGTGGCTTGCAGTAGACATGTAAGAATTAAACAGGTAAAATTCATCAACAGATTAAAAATGGATAGCAGCAGAAGACAAAATACCATTTCAAACAGAATTTAAAACTTTCTAGAACAAGGTCTTCTTCCTCTGTCTGAAGATCAGATACAGAGAGGGAGCCTACCTAAACTCTTTAGGGAGGAGCTCCAGAGATGTGGTGTCACCACTCAGAAAGCCCTGTCACTGGTTCAGGTCACCACCCACCAGTAGCAAATTGGACCCTCCTGTCACCCAGGTCTGGACAATGCAGGTATGTGGAAACATGAATCCCTATGCCATTGTGTCGCCCCTGCATCGGACACACCCCTGCTGCTGGAACAGCTCCATTTCAGAGCTGTTTGGAGCCGGGACTATGGCCTTGTAGATAATCTAAAAGCTTGGGTATGCTCATGGAGCAAAGTACTAAATGTATATTGGCTCCAGTGTGTTTAAAGATTTAAAGGCCAACAGTATTACTTTAGTTTGAGCTTGGAAGCGAATTGCTAAACAATGTAATTGGAACAAATTAGGTCTGCTGATCAATGCTCTGTCTTGCCCCACCAGTTTTGTGATGGCTTTATTTTGCACCAGTTAAAGCTTCTGAACTCTCTTTGAAGGCAGTACCATTTAGAAAGCATTGAAATAGGCCAGTGGTTCTCAAACTGTGGATCGGACAAGACCCAATTTGTCGTGGTGCAGCTTGTGTCTTTGAGGCAGCGCCGGCACACAACCCACTTTGTGGGTCACATCACAACCCAGAATGATTTGCAGTTTTGCATGATCCATTGTTTCTTGGTCAGGAATGAATGACAAGCTCATGAATGGGGCGTAATGTGTGGGTCTGGACTGTAGCCAGGTCAACCTTTTGCAGCGTACTTGGAGGAACTGGTGTCTTAACTCTGTCTGAAAGATATTAGAAGCTGGACATGTTAAAAATTATATATATAGGGTGGGGATGAACCCATGAAAGCAGAATGTGCAGCTGTCTCAAGTGGAGAATACAGGACTTTCCTCCAAAGGACAGACAATCTGTTATGTGAAATAGGAGTAGATGATCCATAGGAGAGTGATGTGGGACTGATTTTTGACAGAGGAAACGTAATACATCAATGCAGCTTGCATTATCGTAGCTTGTCAAATAGAAATTGAGGCTTTGTTCATACAGCTGAGAGGATCAGAGTATAGCATAAATCACTGAAGTATATACTAAATAATAATAAACAAGAATAGAACTCTGCTGCAATTGTTTGGGGGAGACCTCTCTGATGCAATTGATTAGTTTTATTGCCTTTTCATATAAAATGTGATTAAATACATGTGACTGTAAACAGAGATACACGGAGATGAAATATGTGCAGTTAAACTGCCAGTGACAGCCACCTAGATAACCAGGCCTTGAAAGCATCTTCTGAGTGTTGAAACATTTTGCCACTATTTGTGTCTGGAAAATGTCTCATTTGTCATTGAAGAAAATGAGAAAAATGTTTGATGCAGGTATAAATGAAACTGGACTTTGTCTCTCAAGCCAAATAAAAATGTCCAGTGCCCATCCCAAGCTGTGCGTTTGCCAGGGTTGTGATGCTGGTGAGACAACCAGATGCTAAAAGCAAATCCATTTCATCCAGAGAGGGCACAAACAATGACGCAGCCTGCCTTGGGTCCTGTTGTCACTTTTTCTTCATGTCAGGGCCTGTGTTTCTGTTTGCAGACAGAGCAAGATCAAAACCCCACAGGAGTTCAAAATGAGTATGGTGTGTGGCAGACTGACAGCTGGTTGTATGTTGCACATGCCAAACAGGAAAAGGGTCATTATCCTGCCTGAGGGGAAAGAAGCAGCTAAAAGATGAATTGTGTCCTGGACAGGTGCAAATGATGATTTGGGAACATTACCCTGAGTGCACCTGAGACCAGGCTCAAGGGAGCGGCAGATTGTGGTCATGGTTAGAGATGCGAACAGGCTCTCAAGGATGGTGGGAGGGGAGGAAATTCTTGCTGTAGGACAGCAAGACTTATATTTGAGCTATGGCTTAGTCCAGGGCTTTTCAAACTGGGGCGTCATGATGGAACCAGTGGCTTAGTCCCAGTGTCAGAAAGATGTGTAGTATGACCCTGAGCATGTACAGAGTCCATTTTCCTCACCATCAAGGAACTGTTTGAGCCCTCACACATCTGTAATTGAGAAGTAACAAAGTAATGAAGGCGTTAGGTAGATTTGGCCCTAGCACCTCCTGTTTTAAAAATCAATAGTAAGTTGTCATAATCTATACCTTTTTGAGCTTCAGAGGTCACAGATGGGCACCATCTAGTCTAGGCTTCCAGATACACCTTTGGTGCTGTTTATTGAGTGGTGATGAGTGTGACCTGGAAAATATCTGATCAGCAGCCGATTTCTGGTCTTATATTGTTTTGCCTGGTGTAAAGAATTAGCTATGCCTTATCTTGCTCAATATTGTAAAAAACAGGTAGGGCTTTTTGCCTGAAGTGGATGGGGCCTAACTAAAACTCAGACACAGCAGCTGATTGAGTTGTTGGCAACCTTCAGTCTCGAAAGACTATGGTATCGCGCTCTGAATGGTGGTTCTGGAACAGCATCTAGTGTGGCTGAAAAGGCCAATTCGGGAGTGACAATTCCTTCCACACTGGGAGCAAGTGTAGTGTGTCCCTGGTCTGTCTCCCTGGCTATGGGCCTTCCTTCTTTGCCTCTTAGCCTCATACTGTTGGCCAAGTGTCTCTTCAAACTGGGAAAGGCCATGCTGCACAACCTGCCTCCAAGCGGGCCGCTCAGAGGCCAGGGTTTCCCAACTGTTGAGGTCCACTCCTAAGGCCTTCAGATCCCTCTTGCAGATGTCCTTGTATCGCAGCTGTGGTCTACCTGTAGGGCGCTTTCCTTGCACGAGTTCTCCATAGAGGAGATCCTTCGGGATCTGGCCATCATCCATTCTCACGACATGACCGTGCGAATGCAGGCGTCTCTGTTTCAGCAGTGCATACATGCTAGGGATTCCAGCATGTTCCAGGACTGTGTTGTTTGGAACTTTGTCCTGCCAGGTGACTGATTGAGTACTACACTAGAAATTCTAATGACCTTCTTCCACCCCAGAAGTTTACTGGGTTTTAAACTGTGCATTGTGATGAGCGATTGTGGTGGAAGTTGATGTCTTTCTCGCTACTCCCTACTTAGGACATTATGTGATCACTTGAGGTAACAGCCTCTTAATTTGCTTCAGCTTCAGGTTGATAAAGGGTGAGTCAAAAATTCCAGGGTCTCTTTCTCCCTTGTGTTTTGAATTTGGGGCAGGTTCAAAAAACATTTCAGTATGGGTCCTAGATATTTAATGCTGGTGCCTGAGAATTTGTTCAGCACCATATAAAAGTGACTGACACCTAACAATCTGATGCTCATTTTAGGGAATACTTGGAAGTATTTTTTCTAGTTTCCTGCCTTTGCTTTGGAAGCACAGTCAGCATTCTGTACAGAGGATGGTCAATAAATGGTGCATGTCTTTGCTTTGGTATGTTGGAAGGTTTCTCTCACACACACCTAAATGGGCAGGTAACCTCACTGGACTGCACACCCTGAGCCCACAATGGGTCACATTGAAATTGGCTGTAATTTATGGTATTTATTAACTGGCGCCATGTGTGTGTGTAGGAATTAAAGAACAGCAGCAACCGAGCAATCTGTATTTGGGGTTTAAAAAAATTAGACAAAAGCAAAGTGAGAGCCCTCGGAATGCTTGGTAGGCTGTCAGTTGGCTACTCTATCCTAATTTACTTCAAAGTCTTGGGGTTATTTCCTTGATGCAGCGTCTGAAATTGACACTAGGTTTTTAAAAAAATTTCCTGCATTCTGGCTGCAATCAGGGTGGCGCTTTAAGGACTGTTCTCCCCCTCTCGGTAGCCCCTTTTTGGTATGTTGCAGAAGCAGCAGAACCCTCCTGAGTGCAACAGGGGCCCAGGGCTTGTTTCTCTTCCAGATTTTCCAAAGTTCTTCTGCACTGCGCCAACAAATCTGGCTGCAAGCTTAAGCATTGGGGACGAAATTATCTTGAGGTCTGGGGCCAGGGAAGAGAGGGCAAGAGTGCTACTGTTGTGTTAAGGGTTAAAAATAGGTCTTGTTGATGTAGTTTTCACCTAGAGGAAATCTAACTAACTGAGGCTAACTCAGTTAAGCTAACTGAGGCTATGAATGAAAGCTGACAATGATAATAGAAGATAAATTCCTGAAATAGGAGGGAATGAGGAAAGGTGGGGTGGGGGAGTGAAACAGAGAGAGAACACAACCCAGCAATTTGAAAAACAAAAGACTTTGAGAGCAGCATAATGAATTCCAGCTGCAAAAGCACAGACTATGATGGGAGAAGGGAGGAGAATGGCTGTGTCATTCCTATTGTGGTTGCCGCCCTCTTCTCCTCTGTTGCATTCTAACTACACATTTAAAAGCAAACCATGTCTAGTTCCACTTCACTGGGGAAATCAGAATTTTAGAAGGGATTGTGGTATGGCTCCGGGGAACCAGTTGCAGTTGGTATTCTGCTTACTCTCTCAAGAGCAGCTCAGCTGATTTTGAGAAGCCTGCACTAGAGCAAATAGTTTATGGAATGTGATTCATGCGCTTTCTGGCTTCTCGTTCAAGAGAGAAATGTCTTGAAAAGTTTTATGATCTGAAAAAGCGCAAACATGCCAAGTTCTTTTATTTTACCAAAGGTAAAATCTTGTGCTGTCTAGCAACTAGGGAAACGTCGTAGTCGTTTTTCTCATCTTCGATTTTGGTAACTTATTTTTTTAAAAGGAAGTGTGGAGTGAATTAAGTTCTTTCTGGATATACGGTAGAATTCAGTGTTCATTCTCTTTTTTTTGTCGCATAAAAAGATCTAAGCAACTAGCCAGTAGTGGAGAGAGAAGTGGCTGAATGAATTCGGTTTATGTGGTTCACAGTTTCAAATTCAAGATGTGTTTCCCATGAATTCTCTAATTTGATTGAAGAGGAACCTTATTAACAAATGAAAGTATCAACAATTGAGGGAGAGGGAAAAACCTCTTGCAAAAGGTTTTTCTTTTCTCTAAAGTTTGCAAACGGTTAAATCAGATTTTGAATTTGCATAATGTAGAACTGAAATATTCAATGTGTTTACAATCTGAATCAGTGATTTTTAAGCCCTTTTCATTTCATGGCACACTGACAAGACATTAAAATTGTCAAGGCGCACCATCAGGTTTTTGACAATTGTCAACTATGCTGCCAGTGGGGGGGAGCTTACATCCCCCATTGGCCCCACTAATAAATGACCTTCCCCCAAATTTCTGTGGCACAGCTGTGGACCACTCATGGCACACCAATATGCCACTGTACAGTGGTTGAAAATGGATGATCTGGATAATCATTTTTCTTTCTATGAAAAGTAGTCCCAGGTCCAAATGTCAGAAGCCCACAGTTCTGACAAGCTGTTTATTGTGGCACAAACATTTGTAGGCAAGAACTAAATTCATCCCATTACATTCATAAACTGTTAATTGTGCAAACACTTATAGGCAGCAGGGCTCCTTCTGTTGTAGCACGTAGGACCTCATATTCACAAGGTCCTGTTTGAATGTTAGGGCAGTGGTTAACTTGACTTCAGCTGTGGCCACAAATGAAGCTATATAGAACATTGTATGGCGCCACAGGCATTACCATGGCATTGTCATATCCCATACAAATAATGAAAAAATCTATGGGCCTTGGTGGCCACCTGCAGGCCTTATAGTCATACTTGAGAACTTCTGCATTAAAGGGTCAGAGAAATCATTTGCTTTTCTTGGTTTGGCTCCAGGTGAAATTCAGTTGTGATGGATGCTATTTTGGTTTGTTTCTGGGTCTGGTCGATAAAAGTTTGATAACCATTTGACCTTTCTGAACTGTAAGTTCTGGTTCACCTGAGAAAATGGAAGTACCATTCACATTATGATGCTGATTTGAAAAGTGAGTCAGATTAAGCGAAGGGCTCTAATTTATTCCAACCTTGAAGTGTTCAAAATTAAATATTAAGATGCATGCGTGAAATAAACAACAAACACATCTGTAGCTATTTATTTTATTTGTACAATTTAATTTTACAGTCCTTGCATCTTAGAATTTGAAAAGGATGAAGTACAGAAGCTTGAGCCAATCCCAGATGTATAAAAATCTTGCCAATTACTTTTTAAAATGTGAATTATGATTTATTTTGATTAGGTGCATCAAGCATATCCCCCATTATTCATTTTTAATTGGTCCCTTAGTCTAGAGCAGTAATGTGATATTTTGCTTTGGTTCTCTTAGCTAGAGACTTCCCAGTAATTGCTCAATTTTTGTTTTCATTCATTCAAAAATTAAAACTTTGGTCTGGTGTTTTGGTTCAGGGTTGGTCTGATTCCCTGTTGAAAATTAATACTTTTGAACAAGGAACAGAATTTTGAATCTGAAAGAGGGAATTGGGAGGTGATTTTACAAAAATGACAAAGAGATTTATAAGGACTGGAGAAAAGTCAACACAGTATGATTGCAGTGGCTTGTGTAGACATTAAAATGCTATGCTTGTGTAAGGTTATTTCTTAGAGCATATCATCATATGATCAGACCTTGTAGTTAGCAATAAAGAAGATACACAAACAATTAAAATTAGTAGGCTTGTAATTTCCTGACTCAGATGTGATCTTACTCTTTTAAGATCTCTAGGGCTAGGAGTTACACATGTTTTAGATTGTGAGTCCTTTAGTACAGAGACATGTTTTTCTCATTCTCAATATGCTCCATGGGCATAGGTGGAACAACAACAACAACAACAACATCTCTTCCACACCTGTCATGCAGTGATTCTGTCATTTGATGACTTGTCCTACCTGCCTTCATTTACATCTGTTTGAATGTAGAGGAGATGGGACTGTCTTTACAAATGGCTATTCCTTTTGATCATAGGTGATGACAGATCTGACTTTTGAGTGGTAGAGGTAATCAGGTAATATTTTTGCTACTCTTCAAACATATGTTCAATTGGGGGGAGCGGAGAGTTTAAGCGTACACGAAAGAAGTTCTGCAAGTTTTCTGAGTGATTCAGCATAAACCAGATGTCCAGGGACGGACTCTCTTGACCCTGTGGCCAGTCTGGGCCAAGGAACAACTGGCCCAGATCCCCAACCAGGTGGAGCAGGGGAGGACATGTCAGGCCCACCGGTACAACTTCCAGATGTAGCGGAGGACATCTCCGTTTGTTGGGGAACTAGCGTGTTACATGCTGGAGTCACTTCCATTGGTGGGAAGAGTAAAGGTGGACCAAATGAGCCTGCGTGTGGCTGGAGTGTGGCTGGAGTGTGGCATGTGACTGGAGTCGAATGCCCATTCGCCAGCCAGGGATGAGCAGGCTGGTTGAGACCGGGAGTGGCCAGTCTCCAAGGAGACTACCAGTGAGGTAGGCGAGCTTGACCAATGAGGAGGAGGAGGACTTGGGTGTCTCCCTAACCCCCTCCTGTCCCTGATTATCACAGATTGGATTTTGAGGCCTCATGGGTTGACTTCAAGGGTCTGTCCTCCATGCCCTCTGGCCCAGCTATGCTTACAGTGGCTCTTGGCCCTGAGGTGATAGGGGGAAGGCCCCACCAAGTGGGACCGCGGCAGCACCCCTGCTTCCCAGGCACCACAGAATAGCTGGATCTTGTCTAGCACCTAGTATATTAGCAAACCCCTCCCCCATTTTAAAAATGTTAGTGAATTTAGGGTAAGGCAGAGGTTTTCAGACTGGGGTTCGACACGATCCCTCACCAAAGGGTACTGAAAAAACTCCGCAGTCAGGGAATTAGAGGGCAGGTCCTCTCCTGGACTGAGACCTGGTTGAAGACCAGGAAACATAGAGTGGGTGTCAATGGGCAATTTTCACAGTGGAGAGAGGTGAAAAGCGGTGTGCCCCAAGGATCTGTCCTGGGACAGGTGCTTTTCAATCTCTTCATAAATGACTCGGAGACAGGGTTGATCAGTGAAGTGGCAAAGTTTGCAGATGACACCAAACTTTTCTGAGTGGTAAAGACCAGAAGTGATTGTGAGGGGCTCCAGAAGGATCTCTCCAAACTGGCAGAATGGGCAGCAAAATGGCAGATGTGTTTCAATGTAAGTAAGTGTAAAGTCATGCACATTGGGGCAAAAAATCAAAACTTTAGATATAGGCTGATGGGTTCCGAGCTGTCTGTGACAGATCAGGAGAGAGATTTGGGGGGACGACAGTTCAATGAAAGTGTTGACCCAATGTGCGGCAGCAGTAAAGTAGGCCAATTCTATGCTTGGGATCATTAGAAAAGGTATGGAGAACAAAACGGCTAATATTATAATGCCGTTGTACAAATTGATAGTAAGGACACACCTGGAGTATTGTGTCCAGTTCTGGTCACCACATCTCAAAAAGGACATAGTGGAAATGGAAAAGGTGCAAAAGAGAGCGACTAAGATGATTACTGGGCTGGGGCACCTTCCTTATGAGGAAAGGCTACAGCGTTTGGGCCTCTTCAGCCTAGAAAAGAGACACCTGAGGGGGAACATGATTGAGACATATAAAATTATGCACCGGAAGGATAAAGTGGATAGAGAGATGCTCTTTACACTCTCAAATAACGCCAGAACCAGGGGACATCCACTAAAATTGAGTGTTGGGAGGGTTAGGACAGACAAAAGAAAATATTTCTTTACTCAGCGTGTGGTCAGTCTGTGGAACTCCTTGCCGCAGGATGTGGTGACAGCATCTGGCCTGGATGCCTTTAAAAGGGGATTGGACAAGTTTCTGGAGGAAAAATCCATTATGGGTTACAAGCCATGATGTGCATGTGCAACCTCCTGATTTTAGCAATGGGCTATGTCAGAATGCCAGATGCAAGGGAGGGCACCAGAATGAGGTCTCTTGTTATCTGGTGTGCTCCCTGGGGCATTTGGTGGGGCTGCTGTGAGATACTGGCAGCTGGGCTAGATGGGTCTATGGCCTGATCCAGTGGGGCTGTTCTTATGTTCTTATGGTGTCGCAACGCCCCAGCCTGAAGGCCCTGGTCTCTGCCCCTTTAAGGGACGGGGTCAGCGAGGAGGCGGGGAGGAGGCAGCGATGCTGGTGCTGGGGATCATGTTGCTCAGGGGGCTGCAGTGACTGGGATGCACTAACCAGTCCCTGCAGCAGCTGTCCTGGAGGGCGGGGAGCCCTGTGCGACATCTGCAGGGCTCCCCAGGTCGTCAGAAGTGAAAGTGGAGTGATCACGCTCCACTTCTGGTTTTCTGGTTTTCTCCTTTCCCCCACCCATACTGCCTCCTCCTGCCCCCACAAGGTCTTACTATGGGTTTCAAGCTCCCGGAGAGTTGGAAAACCACAGGAGTAAGTAAAGGGTATGCACATAAGGCATTTAAAAAAAACACCACAAAAAACTGGCAGCCCATCTTATGTACATGGGTGGGGAAAGATTGAGAGTTGACATACCTCCTTAACATGGGGAAGCAGTAAACCAATCTAGTATTTCATTTGCTTGTACATTACATGCACTTGTAACACGTGTTGCTTAGAAGGGTAAAAAATTCATTGTAACTATGCTTATAGCACAATTATGTGCATGTTTACTTAGAAGTAAGTCCCACGGTGTTCAATTAAGCTGACTCCCAGGTAAGTATATATAAGATTGTGTTGTTACAGTTAGAAGGTTATTTCTATCTTCATCCCCTACTGATCATCAACTGTTTTTTCGGACTTGGAGAATAGTCCCAGGGCATATACTTCTAGAAGGAAGCAAGAACGAACAGTGCTTCTACTGTATTTCCATCTCCATGTAATGGATAGTGGGGATGGCATGGATTTAGGTGAACAACCACGTGCATGTTCCCTGCTTTAAAAAGATTAGGGAAGCTGTGGGCTACACCACCAGTGAGCTTAGAGCCATCAAATGAATACATTTGAACAGAAGGAAAGGAAAGATCTATAAAATGGTAAGGTTATTGCTCCTGGGGGCTGGGGGATAAGAATAGGCCCTCAGTTTGGCTGTACTTGTCGTAAGAGGCGACTAAACAGCCACCGGGTAGATGAGACTCGTCAGCCTGGGAAGGCAGCTCATCTGAGAGAAGGAAAACTCTGATCCCAAACCTCCACTGCCTTGTGGCTACATCCAGTTCTGGAAAAGGCTTCAGGAGTCAACCTCGAGGCAAAATCTGGAGCCGGAGTCCCTGAGGCAGTTCATGGCTGAACACAGTCATGTTCTGGCAACTCCTGCGACGCCGCTGGAACCAACCGTATTGGCTTCTGCCTTTCCATTGGACCATTTCAGCGACGTGGAGAGGGGGGGATTTGCTGCACGGGTAACAGCCTATCCTCCATACCTACTTTACCCAGGCTTCGCGCACTGGAGAGGACACTCTGTTCCAGAACTACCATTCAGAGCGCGATACCATAGTCTTCCGAGACTGAAGGATGCCAACAAGGATTGCTCCAGGAAAAGTTTGCTGGTTCATTAGGAGTTCTAGCTAAGGATAGGAATTGCATTTTCTCTGGGATAAAATATTGCAATTTGTGCGCTAGGAAAATGCCATTTTCCCACAGCAGAATGCTGTGTTGAAGAAATGCACTGTATTTTGGTTTTCTGTGGAACTGCAAAGGAGTTAATGTTCTCCTTCCCCTCCAAGAAAGAAAGAAAGATCCATCTCAGTGTCTGTTCTAGATGGAGTTATTTAGGGAATGAACAAGAAATGGGGGGCGACGGGGGGGACGACACTTTGCATGATAAAAAAGTGTTGTATAAATGATTGCTTGGGAAGCTAAGAGGTCTAAATAGTTGAGGTTCTACAGTATCCTGTTTCCTAACCCAATTCAGTGATTTCTTTCTTTCTATGTACCCCTATTTGGAACACTCAAAAGCAGTCCTGTGACTCTGACTCAACAGGGGATTTGCAGCCAAATTCTGTTTCATTTTTTTAATAGCTTCAAGGAGTCATTTCTCACTGGTAAGGGGACCTGCCTGGCATCTGTACCACTTTCTTAGTGCATGATGCTAATGAATCAGAGTCAGGGAGGATCAGAACAACTTAAAGGAAAAAAAAAAAGCTTTGGATTGCTTAACCGCTTATAAAACTTAGACTTTCTGGGTCTGGGAGGCTGGAACTG